>NW_005364882.1:2664362-2677677 GCF_000412655.1 Myotis brandtii | reverse complement strand
GCATCCCCCGCCGCCCCGCGGCCCCGAGGGGCCTGGAGAGAAACGCCCCAAGTTTGTAAGTTTCACGTGGGGCCAGGGTGGGGCGGCTCCTGCGGGTGACAGTCCCCTGCCATTTCTCTGAAGCGGGCGGGTCTGCAGGGCCTGGGGGCTGAGTTTTGTTCTAGTTTCCAGCGCTGCCAGTACTTTCTACGGCGACACGGTTCCTTCTGTTTGGATCCTCTGACATTGATTATTGTGTTGCCCCGAATTTTCTCAAGGCCGTTCACAGGTTTATGTATTGACGCCTTGTAGGTGGGTACCCCTAGCATCTGAGGGTAAGAGACATATCAAAGTGAACTTTAGGTATTTTTTCCTGCTTAATATTTCAATCCAAGAAAATCGTTTTAAGCTAGATATAATTTTCCAAGTCGAAACAGCTCGTTATAAAACTTGGGCGGGGCCATGCGGTCATCGCTAAAGAATGTTTAGAGTGGAAAGAAGTCCAAGTTTTTGAAACTCGCTATTCTGATTGCTGTCCTTATTCACTGTAACACCCAAGGGGAGTGTCTTGTAAATCTTGTTGATATCAACTAGTGGAAGAATAGGCAGTGATGACAGTTCGGTGTGTGTTTCTGTGTAAATAAGTGTCTTAGAGTATTGATAGATTTGGGTTGAGACCAACAGGATTGAAAATTTAATACTGACCCCTCCATTTTACTTAAGGGTATGGAAAAACATTTGTTTTATTCATAGGTGAAATTATCAGTACAGAATGTGCCCTCTGTGAACAAATAAATCGTTAGGAATTTAAGTTAGGATACACAGATTAGGGAATAAAGATTTGTGGAAGAGGAGTGACTTGCTAAGTATAACAGTTAAAAGTGATAATTGAGTCAAACTGGGAGCAGAGCTCTGAGATGTATCAGAATACTGGCAATGAGAGACAAGATGGATTAATTATGCTAAATTAATCATCAAGATGCCCAGAGGAATGGTGGGATTTTGCAGGAGTATCAAATGTGTTGTTGATTGTTATTTGACAGAGTTGAGGAATAAATAGGATAGGGTTAAAATGGCAATGAAACATTCTACCCAATATGAGAAGAATCCAATGGGGCAACGGCTGTTCTTCCTTTAATAGTTTACCCTCTTGGTTAAAAAGTCATTCCATTTTGTCTCTGACTCCTGTGCTCCAGAATACACAAGGTGTAAGTTTCTGTGACTCATTTGGAGCAAGGATGTAATGAAAACAAAACCTAAATTAATGTCAGGTGATTTGGGTTCTAGTAGTCTGCTGTTTTTCATTTCTGAGGTGTGTGGAAAGGGTTATTGTGAAGATGAATACAAAACAATATATTTAAGCTCTAAAACTAATAAACATCTAAAATAGTGTGTTTTTAGATAGGAGTCTTATTTGAATAATGACTCCATAATTAATTTAGAAGTAATTTGGGCCCTTTATAATCTCTGAAACTAATTTAGATTCTTTTTCAAAAATATATATTTTTATTGACTTCAGAGAGGGAGAAAGAGCAAGAAACAGCACTGATGAGAATCATTGATTAGCTGCCTCCTGCGTACCCCCTACTGGGGATCAGGCCCTCAACTTGGGCTTGTGCCGTGACCTGGAATCGAACTGTGACCTCCTGGCCATGATGCTCAACCACTGAGCCACACCAGCTGGACTAATTTAGATTCTTGCTTACATGGTAATGTAACCAGAACCAAGGTTCGACTGTCTGCCCCCTGAAACTAAACTCATGAGACAGATGCTAGTGAGAAAGGGAGAAAAAGATTTTATTCAAGTGTCAGTCACCTGAGGAGATGCTGGACTCTTGGCACAAAGCTCATCTCCACATCTTAGTGCAGGCAGAGGTTTTTATAAGAAGGAAGAGGGAAAGCAGAACAAAGAAATCAAGGGGAGGGAGTTGAAAGGTTCTGTGCATGCAGGCCAGCACAGTCCATTCCGATAAGGATCTCACAGCTGGTCAAGTAATGGTTTGGTGTGCATCATCCTGATCTTCATCATCCTAGTTCTCCATCATCCTGCTTCTATGGTTGAAGGTCAGCAAATCTCCGGAATGTCGGGCTCTGTATCTTCTGAAGTTAGTTCTTAGGATTCTTATACAAACATGCCGAGTTAGAGTTAGCATTTACAGAAACAATGTCAAATAAATGGTGGGGTGGGTTACAGTTCCCACTGCTACAGTTACTTCTTTAGATATATTTTCAATTTCACTAATTTTGTTGTCAACTATGTCTAATCTGTAGATTGTTTTATTTGAGTTTATCAATTATTTTTTATTTCTATAAGTTTCATTTACTTCTTTTTCATATCTGCCTGGTCATTCTTTAAAGTTCTGTTTCTTATTTCTTTAGGCCTTTCTTACTTAGCTCTTCTTCCTTATTTGACAGTCCTGGTATGGGCAATCTTTGGACTGTCCACATTGACTTGAACTGAGTGGTGGCTTGCTCTCTCCCCTGTGCTTGTTGATCTTTGTAAATTCATTGCTTCACCTTAACCTATTTTCCAGGAGGCCTAATTGGGGATGCTTCTCTCTGGAGATTATTTAAGTCTGTTTCAACCAGGAGCCTGGGGGTGCTACTGTTTTGGGACCACCTCCCTATTGAACTAGGACTCTGAGAGGGCCTGGAGTTTCAGTCTTAGCTCTAACTCTGTTCTTGGCCCAAGGCTCAGGATTCCAATTTTAAGGCTGCCTTCTGAACAGCTCTTCCCAGTCTTCCCAGCAGCTCTTCTCACTGCTCAGTACCAGCCTAGTAATTCCTGTTTTGGGGATGGAAGGTGATCTTTGGAGATCATCCTTCCTGGTGAGATCTCAGCAATGCCTCAAAAAGTGATTGTTCTGTGGTTCAGCTTGCTGTACTGCTGGACTCAAGTCGGTTCTCAGCTTTCTCAGTGATGTTAGCCTGAATCTCTTCAGATCCCCTAGTCCAGTGATGGCGAACCTCTGACACACGAACTCATTTTTTTGGTTGATTTTTCTTTGTTAAATGGCATTTAAATATATAAAATAAATATCAAAAATATAAGTCTTTGTTTTACTATAGTTGCAAATATCAAAAAATTTCTATATGTGACACGGCACCAGAGTTAAGTTAGGGTTTTTCAAAATGCTGACACGCCGAGCTCAAAAGGTTCGCCATCACTGCCCTAGTCATTAGGTCACCTAGTTGCCTGGACAGCTGCTTTTGAGTAGGACAAGTAATGTAAGTTATGACTGGAGTAGTGATGATTTAGGTGTTTGTATTTTGCATACTCTACAAGCTGCAAGCTGGTCCTGGCTTAGTTTAAGACGGCAGGAGTTCTAAAACCCTGCTCACTGAAACCCTGGTTTACTTTGAGCCCTGATAAAGCAGACAGATCTTTGTTTTCTACCGAATGTATAGTTGTGGGCCTCAAGTTACTTTTGAATTGTGTATAAAAGTTTATAGTATAGGGCTGCTCTCCATAGATATGTGTAAATAGTAGAGATTAGTCTATTGTAAATGGCTGTACAATGAATCAACTGCTTTTGGGTTGTTTATGAACTAACCAGCTTGACTTCTGTAGAAAATAGGTAAGCAGTGAGTATTGAGATGCTGGGATAGTTACTAGGGGACAGGATACAAACTCGAGGCTGAGAGGACAAGGCAGGTACCCGGGTGAAGACTGTAAAAGTAGATAGAATTCATTAGGGCCATTAAACTTTGTACCTGCCTTAGGCGACACCCTTAGTACCTGCACCTGCTTCCTTTCTAGAACAAAACAAAGCAGTTGCCTTTCAGTGATATGGGCACTCCATTCCCACCTCTCACTACTCTTAGAGACACATGGTACACACAGCAGTGGCCACCAGATCCAGAGTGAGAGCAGGATTTGTGGCTTCTGGAGAAGTCTCTATCTCTAGGATGTGGGACAGTCTTTTGAAAGGAGGCCTGTAAGTTTGGTAACCCAACTTGGCAGAGTAGCTCTTTTTAATTAGGAATATCCTTTAAAAGTTCTTATAGCCTTTAGTGTAAAACTTTCATCTAATCTTATGGTTTCCATTGAATAGGTTGTTAATTATTGCTTAATTATATCATTACAGTTTTGGTTGTGAGAGATTTTTCACCCTGTCCATTAATATCTGTAGGTCTGCAGTGTTTGGGCATCATTAGTAATAACAGTTATGAGTGAGTCAAGCACAGTTCTAGGTGCTTTACAAATATCAACTCCTTAAATGCTTACAACAATGTTATGAAGTAGATAGATTATTGGCTTTGTTTGCTGGATGGGAAAACTGGGGACAGAGGTTAAATTGCTTTAGGTGACACAGCTGCCAGTTGGTGAGACTGGAATTTGAACCCAGGCAAATTGTCTTTGCTCTCCCATGCTCTTGGGAGGGAGTTTTAATCTCTACTGCTCCTTTTCTCATTCAGGAACCATTAACAGTAGTTAGTAATGCCTTTAAGGAATATAGAATTAGCAATTTCCTGGTTATAGGCTGTTTGTGAGGGTGAAGAGGTATTATGTTGGAGAACTTTTGTTTATTGTACTGAGAATTTGACTGTAGTTGAAATCACAGTAGGCTTGAAGAGATTAGCACATGCTTGCCTAATTGCTTTGGGTTTATTTGGAGGCAGCTGTGGCAGGCTGAATAATGACCCCTACCCCCAAAGATATTCACACCCTAATCCCCAGAACCTGTCAATGTTCCAAAAAAGGACTTTGAGGTATGATTAAATTAAGGGTTTAATAATGAGGAGATTATCTTGGATTATCAGAATGGGCCCTAAATGCAAACATGTATCTATATATATAAAAAGCCCATGGCCAGCCCTCGCCGGTTTGGCTCAGTGGATAGAGCATTGGCCTGCAGACTGGGGGGTCCCAGGTTCAGTTCCGGCTAAGGCCACATGCCTAGGTTTCAGGCTAGATCCCTAGTAGGGGGCATGCAGGAGGCAGCCGGTCAATGATTCTTTCTCATCATTGATGTTTCTATCTCTCTAACCCTCTCCTTTCCTCTCTGAAATCAATAAAAGTATATTTAAAAAAAATAAATAAAAAGCCTGTGGCCCTAACGCTGTAAGGACCCCGGGTGGGCGGGGCTGTGAGCGAGGCAAGGTGCACGCGGGTGGGCAGGGCCACACGATTTCTGGTGCTGGCCTTCTAGTATCCTTATAAGAGGGAGGCAGAGGAAGGTTTGATCACAGAAGAAGAGAAGGAAATGTGACTATAAGGCAGGGTTTGGTGTTGGCAGCCACAAACCAAAGACGCTGGAAGGGACAAGGAACCATTCTCCCATGGAGCCTCCAGCGGGAGACATTTTGATTTCAGCTCAGTGAGTCTGATGTTGGACCTCTGGCCTCCAGAACTGAGGGACAGCATTTTTGTTTCAAGCCATCAACTTTGTGATAATTTGTCATAGCAGCCATAGAAGACAACAGCAGGAATAGCTTCCAGGGTGACCATGTTGAAAGGTTTAGTTTAACAGGTTAAAAATGTATGTTGCAGGAGAACAATTAGACTCATTTAAATCTCTTTCTTGTAGTGTTTTACTTTGGAAGGTTTGTGATTTGGGAGAGTATAAGATAACCACAGTTTGGTCCTCTGGAATAACAACAAGAACCATCACTCATATTGGTCTGCTGTATCATTTTTTAAAAATATGTTTTTGTTTATTTTAGAGAGAGTGGAAGGGAGAGGGAGAGAGAAACATTGGTGAGAGAGAGAAACATCTACCAGCCTCCTGGATGCCCCCTACTGGGGATCGAGCCTGGGCATGTGTCCTGACCAGTAATTGAACCTGTGACTTTCTCGTTCATGGGACAACACCCAACCACTTGAGTCACACCGGCCAGGGCTGTTGTGTCATTTTCATAGTTGCTAGAAAGCTGAGAAAAGATGGAGGTGATGTCTCTGTGCCCTTTTTGAATTTACTTCTTCATGGAGTCTGTAGCTAAAGTGATGTTTTCAGTTGTCCTAGAGTTAATGAGTCAAGAATTGGAGGTAGTATTCTTTGTTGAAGGCTTTAGGCACCTGAGTTTTATTGAAGTCATATTCCACCTAACCCATCAAACACTGAAACCTTCATAAGGTAAAATTATTATTATTTTTAATTCTCACTTGAGGATATGTTTATTGATTTTAGAGAGAGAGAGGAAGGAAGATATATAAAAATATGTCCTAGTAAAATATATATATATATTTTAGAGGCCTGGTGCACAAAATTCGTGCACTGGGGAGGGGGTGTCCCTCAGCCTGGCCTGCGCCCTCTCACGGTGCAGGAGCCCATGGGGGAGCGGGCCTAAGCCGGCAGTCGGACATCCTTAGTGCTGCCTCAGAGGCAAGAGAGGCTCCTGCCACCACCGCTGCGCTTGCCAGCTGTGAGCCCAGCTTCTGACTGAGTGGCACTGACCACCAGGGGACAGCTCCTGCATTGAGTGTCTGCCCCCTGGTGGTCAGTGTGCATCATAGCGACCGGTCATTCCACTGCTCGGTTGATTTGCATATTAGCCTTTTATTATATAGGATATACTAGGAGCCCAGTGTGCGATTTGAAATCGCTCGGCACTGCCCACTCACCTGCAGCCCTGCCTTGACACCCAACCTCCATGTAGAGCTCCAGCGTGCCTGGCCCAGCCCCCAAACACTCTGGCCTTCTCTAGCCACTTCAAGTCCCGCCCTCAGTCCCTCAAGTTGCCTAGGGCTGGTCCCAACTTCTCTGGCTGCCTCCCTGCTTCCGCCCCGTCTCCGGAGCAGTGCGGCGGCTCAGCTCTGTCATGGTGTTGGAGGAGAGCATGGAAGCCTCCCGCCTGCTGCGCTGTGCTCCTTCCCTTGGCAGGTGGGCCGCGGGGCACTCAGAGTGCGAGCGGTGGGTGGTGAAGGACTGGTGAGGGGGGGCGCTATGGGCTCTCACCCTTGCCTTCCCCAGCACGGGATGGTCCCGCCTCCTCCGGGCGCCTCCCTGATTCTGCCCTGTCTCCGGAGCAACGCCCCAGCTAATATGCTAATGACCTGGTTGTTACCGTTACGGCGTATCGACCATTAGCATATTAGCTATTTATTAGTATAGATGTGTGTGTGTGTGTGTGTATTTATATGTATATTTATATATTTATATATATGGTTGTGAGAAAGAAACATGAATCTGTTGCCTCCCATAAGCCCCTACCAGGAATCAAGCCCACAACCTAGGTATGTGCCTTGAGTAGGAATTGAATCCACAACCTTTTGATGCACAGGATGATGCTCCAACCAACTGAGCCACCTGGCCAGGGCAGGTAAAATTATTTTATTCAGGCCAGTCTTCTAGGTAAATTACTTTGAATTTTCCCAGACTTTTAATTTTTTTTTACTTTCTGTTCTTCCTAATAGAGACTATGAAGTTTTTTATTCTTTAATATATGATTTTTTTCAAAAGAAACAATTATATCAACTGGGTTTTGGAGAGTACAACTAGCTGCTGAAAGTAGATGATATAGTATTTATTACTTCTGGATTACTCTGGATCTTTTCTTTGTGGGTTAAAAGAGGTGGACATAGGGATGATTTCAGATTTAGAGCATGGCTTAATTGCTTTTTTTCAAAGACTCATGTCTTTAATTATGAAGCAAGCAAACTGACATACATTTATTACACTTGCATCTCATTTAGTCTGGTAGCAATTGCTTCTGAACAGATGTTACCTGAAACACCTTTGTGTAGTTGGTAGAATGCTAAAATTTGTCATGTTTTTATTATTGTTGTCTCGAATTAAGTCTACTTTATGGCATAACTTTATTGCTGTGTCCTAGAATTTTTATATATTTATTGCCTTATAAATTGGATTTAAAATTGGCTTTTTATGTACAATGTAAATTAACATGTGTATAACTTGTTTATGCTTGCAGAATAATGCAAGAAAAAACTGCTACGTATTACACTACTGTAATTGTCTTTAACTCAGCATATAGTATCTTCCAAACTAAGAGTGAAATGAATGCTACAGAATATGCTTACCATCACACTCTACTTATTTATCTCAGAAACTAATTTGACTTTTAGATCTATAAAATATAGATTAAGCATAACCTTTTACTTCATGGGATATTAAAGATCAAAGCATAGCTTTCTTTGAACAGGATCTTCAAAGGTAACTTTTCTTTCACTAGCAGCATGGTGGCATTGAAATACCTTACCATTGGGGATCATTTTCTCAAATATCAAATCAAATCATTATTATTAACTTAGGGGAGAATTTTAATAGTTTCAATAAGTTAAGTTTTAGTGCTAGAATATTCAGGTTACTAGCTTATTAATGAAAATTACTTGGAAATGCTTGCCATAGATTTTATTCTGCAAAAAGACCCACTGCCATCCTTTCTTACAGTTTTTTTTTTTTTTTAGAGGCATTGTGAATAACATTAATGAGCACTGACTTGTACCACTCTTAGGACTTGAATCCTAGCTATTTCACTTATCAGTTGTGTGAACTTGGGCAAGTTAGTTAACCACTCCCAGTGCCTCTGTTTGCTCATGTGTAAAAGGGGGTTGGTGGGAAGATTAAAAATTAATGTGATGGGCCTAGAATAGTAAACTCCATGTAAATTTTACCATTTATAGGATTGTTGTCTTCATTAGTAGTAATAGTAGTAGTATAATTTTTGTCTGGAATTCATGGCACTGGGAATACTACATTGAATATTTGAATAAATTTCTTAATGCTAGAAAGTCTTAATTGGGCCAGGCTTTTTTTCTCATGGTGTGGTGGAGGCAAAGTCATTCTGTTCTCAGTTTTTATTCTAAGGAACTTCATACAGCTATGGAACTTGGGACCAATGAGACTCACAAAAAGAAACCTACAAAAGAAACACCTCAAATTTAGGAAAAAAATATGTGATATTTCAGTGTGGACTTGAATGAGAATAAAAATGTTACATATATTTGTATGTATAGACATAAAACTACGTATAACTCTTTGTGCTTATGGCTTTTCATAACCATAAGATCAAAACAGATTTATATATAAACTCCAACACAACAGTAGAGGCAATAAAATTCAAATGAACAGTAACATCAATTTAATATGATTGACAATGATGTTCACCTGAAATTGTCATTATTGGATTTAATAGTGGAATATATATATATGATTTGCTGTTTTCCTTTTTGTCATCTTAACTCTTGGCTGGAAATGGAATCCCAGGGGCTGAGGAAGCTAAGTACAGAGCAATTAATCCAGGCACTCAGGCCTGTCTTCGAGCATCACCTGCTTTTTCCACAAGGTCTTGACTTGAGGCTGTGCGTGAAGTGTGAACTCTTATAAGCCTGTTTATGATAAAAAAAAAATAGCCATATGTAAACTTTTTTTAGCAAATTGTATGAAATTGTTGAAAAAAGAGCAGAAGGAATCAGAGTCAAGATTACAAGCATCTATATTTATTTTTCTCTTCAGTTTCCACAGCTCTGGGAACATGGTTCCTTGAGTAGTGTCGTTTTGGAATTATGAGCAACCATTTGGAACTGAATACTTCCCAAGTGGAGGAGGCTTGTAAAAGCCTACGTGGCATGATGCTGATGTTTTTGGCCTTCCCCTGTCACCATATTGGTATACACCCAATGCAAGTGAGGCCACCCATAGTGCCTGCCAGAACATGGTTGTAGAGTGGTCATTCAGATCCAGAATATACTTACATTATTTCTACTGTTTAAGATAATTCTGGGAAAATGCACAATTTAAAAATTCTTATATAATTGGAGAGTCAGTGGAAGGGTTCTGCAGGCCTCAGTTTGAGGAATCTGGAGATGACTTTAAATGAAGAAGTTAGAAGAGTATTTGAACCAGGCAAAGGTTTTGCACCTTTAGTCCTTTGTCTAGTGATGGATTAAAAGTGATTAGCAAATATTTAGGATGTATCAATGTGCTTCAAAAGAGTTTACTTCTAAGTAGTTTTCTGAGGATAAACATTTTTCTTGCAATCTTTAAAATATTTTATTATACTAATGAGGTATAGAACACTATACACTAACCAATAAGCTTCAGAAATGAAACTTCATAAATCCTATTGAAATTTTCATTTTTCTCCCTTCCTATCTATATCTCCTTGTAATCTTTGCTTTTCATTTCCTTGAGGTAAGAGCTTTTGAAAAATTTTGATTAGTTTTGTTGTTGTTTTAGTTATATCTATTTCTTTTCTCTAAAAATAGATCTGTGGATGGAATTAATATACAATATTTTTCTATCTCTCTGTCTTTGAGCATCATAGCCCATCTTCAATACATTGAATCCTAGTCCCCTCTTCCTTTCAAGTATGTTCTTAGGGCATTCTGTTTGCTGAGGCACTTGGGTATATCCAGGTAGCTGAGACCCTGGTCAGACCAACATTGGTCAAAGATGGCTAACTGCCTGTTCAACTCTCTTCAAGGAAATTATTGCTAATCCTAGGTCATTCTAGAAGTAAAAAAAAAAAAAAAAGTGTATGATTCTTTTGTGTTTATGGTATAGAATTTCTTGAAACTCTTAGGTACATGGGTTAGTCTAATTGTAAGATCCATAATACTACCTTTATTTGGCTAATTTTATTATGAAGTATCTTTTCAGGATGTGGGGAGTTTATCTTGTTATTTGCTACATTTTTCCAAGGTGGATGTTTATTTGTGCATCATAAAATGAAACTCTGTAATATTGAGTTTTTAACTAGGAACTGCGAATTGGTGACATTAATTATGGACTGTATCATATTATTAAGCTGTTCTTGTTTATGTATACCTTGGGTAGAATGCAGTATATAATGGCAATTACATTCATTTCAAATAAAAACTTTGACAGCCTGAGAAATGAACATGAAAAATACAATGCATATAATCTGCAATTAGGAATTCAATGCGATAGTTTCATTGCTTTATAGAACATGACGTTCTTCAATTAAAACCATGTTCTAACTTAGCCTCTCTTCTGTTCTTATTAATATGTTATCTGTAATCTGCTTTTGGTTGCTTTATGCATGTGGTTGTAAGCTTTTGGGAATCACTTTCTTTCTTGGTGGTGTCTGGTATAGGCTTGAGCTTATAGTAGGAATGTGAATGCTTGGCTAATTGAAAATGTATGTAAAATTATTCTTGTAACCTTACACCTCCTGGTTCATTAATCAATCTATTTATTATTAATTTAACTTTAAATCTTATTGATATACCATAAATGTCTATTTCTTTTTATAAAAGACTAGTGACCCAGTGCACGAAATTCGTGCACATTAAAAGGAAATTAGAGGAAATATTTTAATATTGCTATTTGCCCTTTCTCTATAATAGAAGTGTTAGAGATGAAAGAAAATTAGTAAAATGTATATGAAAATCTTCCTCCTGTCAGAGTTTGGGGCACGCCACGGGAACCTGAGTCAAGTCCCTGCCCACCCATGTGTGCCTCCAAATCGCGCAAGACCCAGACCGGGCCGGCCCCACCTCCATTGAGCTAGATACAGACCCGGCCGGCCCCACCCCCGTCAAGCCCCACTGGGTGGGGGGTGCGGCCTCAAGTTGCCTGACCTGGCGCCAGGGCGGGGGGTGCAGCCTCAGGTCCCTGCTGATTGCTTGTTGAGGCTCGTTATGGGAACTCGGCCTCCGCTGTGGGTGCAGCCATCTTGACCATTATGGCATGACTGTCAATTTTCATATTCCCTCTTTATTAGAGAAGATTTCTGTGGTGGTGGGTGAGGGCATAGACTATATCTGGGTCATTGGAGAACTGAGTTTGCCAACTCAAGCTCCTCCAGGGGCCTGGCTTTTGAGCCCCACCCCTAACCACTGTGATAAAAAGGGCTTGGGCTGGATTAAAATATGTCTGTATGTCCTTGGGCAAATTAACTTCTGTGTCTCAGTTTTCCTATTTGTGAAAAGAAATAGAGAATCACAGTATCAACACTTATAGATTGTTGTGAGGATTAGTTGAGGTAGTGTATGTTACAGTAGCTTGGGCACAGTACCTAGTAGTGTGATAGCTATTTTTATTTTATTTTTTAACTAGAGGCTTGGTGCACGAAAATTTGTGCACTCAGGGGGGTCTCTCAGCCTGGCCTGCACCCTCTCGCAGTCCGGGAGTCTCAGGGGATGACGGCTTAGGCCTGCTTCCCCCGCGGGAGCGGGCCTAAGCCGAAGTCTGGCCTCCCTCTGTGGGAGTCTACTGGGTGAGCCGATCAGGGGATGGCACCAGCCGGAGAGTTGCTGGCCCTGCCCCCCATGACCCCGCCACTGTTGCTGGTCACTGCCGCTGGTTGCCGCCGCCCTCCTCCCTCCCCATCGCTGTCCCCTCCATCTGCCCACTGGCATGCACCTTGGCTGGCCTGGCGCCGCCTGCTTGCCGGCCCCACCCTTTGCCTACTGGTTGTTCTGTTTGGTTGCGATTTTATTATATAGGATTTATTTTTTAATAATTCTTTATTGTTGAAAGTGTTACATATGTCCCTCTTATTCCCCCATTGACCCTCTCTAGCTCGCCCCTGCCTCCTCCCCCACAAGGCCCTCACTGCCCCATTGTCAGTGTCCATGGGCCATGCATATATGCATACAAGGTCTTGGTTGATTATCTCCCACCCACCCATCCTCTCCCACCTTCCCTCTGAGATTCCGCACTCTGTTTCATGCTTCCATGTCTCTGGATCTACTCCGTTTATCAGTTTATTTTGTTAGATTCCACATATGAGTGAGATCATGTGATACTTGTCTTTGACTGACTTATTTCACTTAGCATGATACTCTCCAGGTCCCTTCATGCTGTGTGACAGCTATTTTTAGTGTTATTCTTTTGTGGACACCAAAGTAGGGGAGATCCCATCTCTGTAGTGTTGAATTCTTTAGAGTTGGTCATCTTGAAGGGGATGTGACAGGATCTCAGTTATTGACAGCATTTTGACCTTTCTTCTCTTGCTCCTCACCTCCCTCCTCATCCCACCCTTACTGCTGGACACCTGCATTAATGTGTCCAGGGACTGGACCTTAATTTGAGTGAGGACTACAGCAAGGGGTTTAGTTCTTGATCATAGACCTTCAGCCCCTTGACCTTGCCTCTTTCTTTCTCTCTTAATCTCCTGCTGACATTTGTCCCACACTAAACCTACACTAAACCCAAAAGTAACCCTGGACTTCCTTTTGACCTAGGATACTTTCCTACTCCTCATCTCCTCAAGCTGACATAGGCAGAATATCTATATATATAAAAAGGCAGCTACCATAACAGCCATAACGACCTAACAACCGGTTACTATGATGCCCACTGTGACCAGCGAACTCCCCGATCAGGGGGTGGGGCCGGCAGCCAACCTCTAGGCTCCTCCCCCTTCCCCCCTGCCTGCCTGCTGCTGATTGGACTCCCGATCAAGA
>NW_005364882.1:2645825-2664089 GCF_000412655.1 Myotis brandtii | reverse complement strand
CGACCCACCCCATTTGGGGGCGGGGCCAGCTGGCCCACCACCCACAACCCCTCCTCATGGCAGGCCCTGCCCCCAATCGGCCCACCAGCCAATCACCCACGGCCCTTTTCCCCAGCTGACCCAGCCCTGATCGGGGTCGTGATCGGGGGCCCTGATCCGGCCCCGATCTGGGTGGGCCAGCTGGCCAACCTCCCATCATCTCTTCCTCCTGACAGGCCCAGCCCCGATCTGCCCTGATTGGGGCCGAGCTGGCTGGGCCCCACCTGTGCACGAATTTGTGCACTGGGCCTCTAGTAAATAAATAATAGAACGTCCGGCCTCCTTGTTCATTTGCCTCAGATCTCCAAGCCTGTAGCCACTTAACAGGCTTCTCTGGCTGAACCAGGCTGCTGCATCCTGGTGGAAACCTCCCAGCTATGTGAACTGATGCCCTTAGACTTTGGGTATACACGTGGCCTGCCAATTAGATGGCCTGGATATTAATCATCATCACAATAGCTACCTTTATCAAGCTCCCACAGTGGGCTAGGCACATGTTTTGTCACTTACTCTAGCACTGCTTTGAAGCAGGCACTGTGACCACCCTTGCATTGCACATGATGGGACAGAGGTGGGGGAGAGGCTTTGGAACTTTTCCGAGGTGCCCCAGCCGGGAATGAGGAATGATGACTGTAAACACAGTCAGCCTGGCTCCAGAGCCCTGACTTTGAACTAGCTCTTGGTTGCCTCCTTTTCCATTTCTCTCAGCATTTAGGCTAAACTGTTATCACTCTCTATACTCTCTCTATGGGCCTGATTCCTTTTTAGTTGTAAATAGTTTTTTTTTTTTTTAATTGAAAAAGTGATGTATGCACTTCTTAAGTACAACAGTGTTATGAGTACAGAGTGAAATTAACTAAGCCTTCCTTACAGCCCAGATCACCAATTCAGGCTTTTCCCATACAGAGGTAATGATCACTTCTATTATTTTCTATTGTCTCCTTTAATGATATTCTGTGTGTATGTAAAGCACTCACTTTATACCCACATGGGAAAATACCACAGCATTCACTTAAAAGGTTTCAAGGGATGGTTACCCTCACTCTTGGCACTCACTTTGATCCTTCTCCAGAGAGAAAATAAAGGCCATATTGCTTCAACTTGCTAAATTTCCTGCTATTGCAGCTGTAATCTTCTGTATCTGCAACTCTTCATCTTTTCTTCTCCAATATCTGCAGAAGAAATATCTGTTTTCCTGATCAAGGTTAATTCCTTTACCACTGTTCTTGACTCAGCCCCACCCCATTAGGCATGTTTCACTCTTGCAGCGGTTCTCAACCTGTGGGTCGCGACCCCTTTGGGGGTCGAATGACCCTTGCACAGGGGTTGCCTAAGACCATCGGAAAACATATATAATTAATTACATATTGTTTTAGTGATTAATCACTATGCTTTAATTATGCTCAATTTGTAACAATGAAATTGGGTGTCACCACAACATGGGAACTGTATTAAAGGGTCGCGGCATTAGGAAGGTTGGCTCCTTCCCATAAGAATGCTCTCATGTCTTCCACTATAAAAGAAAAAGCAGAAGCAAAAGCAAATAGCCTCCCTTCCCAACTTTCCCTTGACCCTTTTAGCCAAATTCTCTGAAGCAGTTTTATTTACTCAGTAAATATTTGCATGCTCTTTATATCAAGCATAGCAAAAGTTGATACAATTTGAACTTGACTTTGAGAGGCTCACATTCATTCTGGTATGGAAAAAGAGGTGTGAACCAACAAGCGTGAAGGTTCCCAGGGAGTCCAACTTGTGTAATCTTTAAGAACTCCGATCCCCACCCTGACTGGTTTGGCTCAGTGGATAGAGCGTCGGCCTGTGGACTGAAGGGTCCCGGGTTTGATTCCGGTCAGGGGCACATGCCTAGGTTGCGGGCTCGATCCCCAGTAGGAGGCGTGCAGGAGGTAGCCGATCAATGATTCTCTTTCATCATTGATATTTCTGTCTCTCTTTCCCTCTCCCTTCCTCTCTGAAATCAATAAAAATATATTAAAAAAAAAGAACTCAGATCCTGGAGTTAATCAAGGTTTAAATCCTGGCTCTATATTTGATAGCTATGTGATCTTTGAAAATTACTTTTGCGTTTTCTTTCTTCATTTGTGAAATGGGAACATTAGTACCTGTATTATAGGTTAGACATGATGATTCAGTGTGTTGTAATGGGGTTTGACACGTGAGTACTGAACAGCTCTTAGCTTGTTGTTGCTCTTATGATGGCTTTGGTAAAAGGTAGGTGCACCTTTAAAGGAGGGATTCAGCTGCTTCCCGTGGGTTCCTCAACTTTGCCTTTGCTTCATCGTTCCACTGAAATTGCTTTGGTGGATCAGTAATTGCCAACCCAGTGGCTGATATTCAAGCTTCATCTTACTTGACTTCTTCACAGTATTAGCACTAATCTGTCATTTCTTGAAGTTTTTGCCATAATATGTTCTTTTCTTCAGATCTTTGTTCATTCCTCTTCTCACTTTTTCAAATTAGTTTTCCCAAGTACTATCTCTGGTTTTCTTCTCTTAAATCTCCTTTCAACATGAGCACATATTAGTACATTTATATAGCGTTTTTTTTACTGCCTATATCAGTGATGAACTTTCTGGGATGATGGAAATATTCTGTTTTGCTGCGTTTAAGTTGATAG
This sequence comes from Myotis brandtii, assembly GCF_000412655.1. Classification (NCBI taxonomy): domain Eukaryota; kingdom Metazoa; phylum Chordata; class Mammalia; order Chiroptera; family Vespertilionidae; genus Myotis; species Myotis brandtii. The sequence goes on along the minus strand of NW_005364882.1, from coordinate 2,661,415 downwards.
TCACTAGCCACATGTGGCTAATGCTACCAAAAAGCTGAATTTTAAATTTGAATTAATTTAAATAGTCATATGTGGCTACTGGTTAATGACAGACTTTGGCCAACATTCATGTTTAAAGGGACTGCTTGTGGCCCTCAGAGTCTTCATCTGTAAATCATACTGCCTGCTAATGCGGTGATGATTTACCCCTGCTGGATAACACACACGTATTATTCTAGCTAAGATGGTGGACTTTGCCCGACCCATGTGGCTCAGTGGTTGAGTGTCAGCCTAGGAACCAAGAAGTCACTGTTTGATTCCAGGTCAGGGCACATGCCTGGGTTGTGGGTTCGATCCCCAGTAAGGGGTCTTTCAGGAGGCAGCCAATAGATGATGTTTCTCTCTCATTGATGTTTCTATCTATTCCTCTCCCTTCCTCCTCTCTCTTTCTCTCTCTCAAATCAATAAAAACACACTTAAAAAAAGATGGTGCACTTTCATAGCCTCTGAAGCTACCCTCAATAATAGATTTTTGAATAAAACAACATCAGAGATGACAAAAACAGGCATGAGAACACCACATCTGTTAGAATGACTATCATCAAGAAGACAAGAAAAAGTGTGCTGGGCCCATAACCCAGAAGTCAATGGATTGAAGAAGACAAGAGATAAGTCCTGGCAAGGATGGGGAGTAAAGGGAAACTCTTGTGCACTGTTGTTGGGATTGTAAATTGGTATAGTCACTATGGAAAACAATAGGGAGGTTCTTCAAAAATTAAAAATAGAACTACCATGATCTAGCAATCCCACTTTTGGGTATATATATATCCAAAGGAAATTAAAACTGGATCTCAAAAAGTTATCTGCACTTCCATGTTTATTGCAGCATTATTCACAATAGCCAAAATATGAGGAAAAACCTAAATGTCTTTCAACAGATAAAGAAGGTGTACACACACACACACACATATACTGGAATATTATTTAGCCACAAAAAAGAAGGAAATCCTATCATTTGTGACAACATGGATGGACCTTGAGGACATTATGCTTAGAGAAGGCAGACAGAGAAAGCAGAAATTAATCACTTAATTATTGAAAAAATATTTATTAATTAAATTGATTGGTGTGACATTGGTCAATATGAATATATGGATAGCACTAATATATGGATTATAAAAAAGACGAACTTGTAGAAACAGAAAGCAGAATGATGGTTACCGGGGGCTGGTGGGATGGGTGTGTTGGGGAGATGTTAAAGGGTCAAAGTTGCATCTAGAAGATGAATAAATTCTGGGAACTTAGTGTACAAAATAGTGATTATAGTCAGTAATACTGCACTATATACTTAAAAATTGCTAAAAGACCAGAACTTAAGTTTTCTCATTACAAAAAACAAATGATAATTATCGGAAGTGTTAGCTAATGTTACAGTGGTAATCATAGTGCAATATATAAATGAATGAAATCAACACGTCGTGCACCTTAAACTTACACAACATATGTGAATTATATCTCAGTTAAAAAAAAAAGAATCAGGCACAGGAGAATTGTCTCCCTATCCTTGCAAGATTTGCAGTCCTCAGCAATTCCCACTAGATTATTAGTGTCATTGGGTACCTCCCTTGCCTGTGGCCTGCAGCTACTGATGGCCCATAACCCTTATTGACTTGCCTTGTTAGTGTGCTCCAATGGTGCAGTAATCATGAAACTATGTACTTTAGGAAGTCCTTTAAAAAATACAGGGTGGGCAAAAGTAGGTTTATAGTTTTTCAGATGGGAAAAGCCATACAGGTTATGATTATAATGATACAAGAATAAACTCTGGGTTTTGCATGCTCACAACTGTAAACCTGCTTTTGCCAACCTCTGTACACTTAGGTCATTGCTGGAGAGTCATTGCTGAAGTCTCCTTTGGAGTTGCAAGCTGGACGATTGCCAAGGGCAGTTTAGGCTGCAGCTGTTTGAGCTTGCAGCTTAAATACAGGAATTGGTGTTTGAAAACCTAACTTGTGACATAGAAGGTTATGTGTTGGAATTTCACCGTGTCATCATGTGACACAGTGGAAGTTTGGTAAGGTATTGGGTTGTTCTGTATCTAATCCTGTTTAAGGAGTTATCTCTCCAAATTCTCCAAATTCCCCAAATTCCTTTGGATGATGAGTGCAAAGGAAAGCATTAGGTGAGGAGTCCTTGTATATTTCAGTATGTGTAGCTTCAGCAGACAGTTACTTTTGTTATATTACTTTTTGAATCACCATAAAGGGGAAAAAATAAGTGACCCAGGCCAATCTCTCCCCTCTGCCCCCATTATAATCTTTTGGATGATAAATTCGTTCAGGGCAGGTGCTGTGTTTTGTAAGTGTTTATATGTCAGACTTAGTTTGATATCTGGTTAACTTAGATGCTTTATAACTATATCCTGCTTGGTTAATATTTGTAAAAGAAGTGTAAAATGTAAAGATATTTTATGCATAATTCTGGGACTGCATATAAGAGCTAGAATTGTGCCCTTTTCCTCTCCTTTGGTGATTTAGTTATTTTTCAAAGTTCTTTGCCTCACGAACAACTCAGAAACGGCTTCATTTCCAATGTGAATTTTCCTCCCTTGGTCTGATTACAGCAGCTGTTCCATGGAGCAGTGGGGACGAGGGTAGGGAAGGGGAATGAGCCTGGTTTGGGAGTCACAGTGACTTAGGTTCCATTCCCAGCCTGGCCACTCACCACTCTGGCAAATTACTTCTGTGGCACTCAATTTCCTGGTCTCTAGGATGGGGATAATGGCTAATTTGTAGGATTGTTGAGTATATGAGTAATTATGGAAAGCGCTCAGTAAATGTTGATAGTAATGATAGTGAGGAGGGCTAGATCAGATGGGTCCCGAGGGTTCTTGGATCTTGGGTTCTGTGTCAGTAAAGGCCTATTTGGCTTAAAGCAGTGGTTCTCAACCTTGGCTGCACATTAGAATCACCTGGGAATCTTTTTAAAATCCTGATTTCTGGGCCTCATCCTCCGGAAATTCTGTTTCTTTGTTACTAATGTTGGGGCCCTTCCCCATAATAAAGAAACAGAATTTCTGGAGGATGAGGCCCAGAAATCAGGATTTTATAAAGATTCCCAGGTGATTCTCATGTGCAGCCAAGGTTGAGAACCACTGGCTTAAAGGAACAGACCCCATACAGTAGCTAGTTTAAGCTTGGAGAGGGCAATTGTAAAGATGGAGAGGGGTGTCTTCCGGGATCAAGCACAGAAGTGTAACTGGTCCTTATAAGAGATTTGGAGCCAAGAACTGAAAGCTGGCCGCTTTTCTCATTCTTTTTTCTGGGGTCATACAGCCTCCTTTTGTTTCTCACTGGGCACTTGCCACACGGCTGTATCTCTGCATCATGTAGCTTCTACTGCTTCAACCTTCACACAACCAAGTCCAGAGCCTCCCAATTCCACATGTACTTATATGCCCCTGGCCTACACAAGAGCAGCTCCTGATTTTCATCTCTGAATCCCAAATCCAGGTTTCGGGGATAGTAAGCATCTGATTAGCTGTGCTTGGGGTTAGTGTTGAGCTCTGCTCACATCAGCTGTGGCCAGGGTGGGCTCACCCCCAGGACAGAGAAGCGATCGTGTGCACCAGGGAGGTAAATCAACAGGTCCACCATATCTACATGTGTGGATCTTTGGAGATGCCTTGATGATAAACTTAGTACCAGAAGACTGAGTTCATGATACAAGCACACAGAGATATTACAGGATTGGTTCCAGACCACCGAAATAAATCGAGTTTTACAGTAAGATGGGCCATACTCTTGCTGGTGGAGGGTCTTGCCTTCAGTTTGTGAAAAACACATCTGTGAAGTGCAGTAAAGCACAGAACTATAAAATGAGGTATGCTTGTAGTTTATCCAATTTAGTGATTTTTAATCCTGGCTGCACATTCGAGTCACCTGGGGGAATTATAAAACTGCTTGTGGCAGGCCCCAACTCTGGGGATTCTGATTCACTTGGTTTGTGATATTACTCAGATATCTGGATTGGAAAAAGAAAACAAAATTCTTCAGATGATTCTCTTGTGTAGTCAGGTTGAAAACCACTGACCTAAAATGTTCCCTGCCCTGTGGTAGGCCTAGGTGTTCAAAGAGGAGGGAAACAAGGTCCCTGCCACATTATAAAGCAAAAGCAAAAGAAAAAAAGCAAACACAAACTGTAAGACAAGCAGTGATCAGTGATCCAAGGGAATTGTCAACAAAAGGGTGGACAGAGGTGGGATTTTTATTTCTTGATGATGATGAAGGTTGACCCACCCTTATTGTAAATTTATATGTGTAGTACCTATTCAGTCTGTCTGCTTACCTCACATCTCAGCTGTCAGTCTCTCGAGGCCCAGGCAACAGGCTGGCCCTGGGAAGGCAATGGAAACTGCCACTGCTTAGAGTTCTCAGCCCCAAAGAAAAATGATAATACATGAGAGGCTCAGCAGCTGAAAGGATGGTCCAGTATGCTTGACACCCAGCAAAATAGATCTGCTGGCAAAGTAACTGTGACAAAAATCCCTGCCCTCCAGCAGCCCAAGCCGGGGTGAGGGGGTATGGGGAGCCCTGCACACTTTTACATCAATTACAAATGGATTTGAGTGGATTAGAAAATGATTACAGTGCCCAGGAGACTGTTGGAGGTGGCCGTGAGGAGAGTGAGGATGACCTGAACCAAGGTGGGGATGTTAGTGGGAGGGAAGGAAACTACCATTTATTAAAGCCACCTCACCACCAGGTGTAGTACGTTGTGTACGTAACCTGGCCTTCTCAAGTAAGGCTCCTAATAAGCCCATGGGGGAAGATGTTCTCCTGGTACTGATAGGAAACTGAAGCTGAGAAGGTTAAAGTGCTCAAGGTCACACAGCTGATCAGTATCAGAGCTGGATTCCCATCCAGGTGAGTTTGATCCTAGAACCCAGGCAGTTTGCCTCTGCCCAATAAATGCAAGCCCGCATGTAAGAATCCCAGGAGAGAGACACTTGAGGTCGAGAGCATTAGAGAACCTTCCTGAAGCAGGCAGCTTTTGGAAAGTGAGCAGGTGGATATATAGGGTAACAGAAAGAGCCTGAACACACATATTGAGGGGAGGGACTGGGGTGCTGAAATAGAAGCCATGGTGGGGGATTTAACCTGGGGATGGCTTACAAAGGATTGGAAGGGAAAGGGCTGTCTGAGAGGGTCCCTGTGGCTAGGCTCAGACATCCGTGTGCCCCTCTACCCCTTGTGTGTAGACCCTTGTGGGAGCACTCTTTAGGGCTGACCCTTAGACTTCTTAGGGGTGTGAGGGATTATGTTGCAACTAAGCTGTTGTAATTAACTTTTTATTTCTCACCTTCCAAACATGCTTGGCTATTCCTTCCACCCCCCCAACCCCCAGACTAATTCTACATTAAAAAAAAACAAACAGTTTTGTAAATCAATAGAATTAACTGAGTTTGTCCAGAAATTGCCTTTGTGAGCTTTACAGTGCTTTGGGAATATTTCTAATACTTTCTAGTAAAGGACTCCTGGCAGCTTAACCAAACCAGCCACTTAAAGGGCCCTGCAGGGAAAGGATTACTGGAAAACAGACCTATTGCTTTCCTTTCCTCAGGTGTATCTTGTGTAATGTGCAGATTCAACTATTATTTACTGTTAAAGTTGATTATTCATGTGTTTTTATACTTAAACACTTGTGATTATCCCATTAGAAGAATAAAAGCCCATGCCCTTAAAATGGTCTGGGGGGACCTGCCGCAGCCTCCCCTTTCCCTGTGTTTTTTGTTAATCCTCACCTGAGGATATTTTTCCATTGATTTTTCTTAGAGAGAGTGGGAGAGGGAAAGAACGAGAGAAATATCAATGTGAGAGAAACACATCGATTGGTTGCCTCCTGCATGAGCCTGACCAGGGCCCGGGCTGGGGAGGAGGAGCCTGTAACTGAGGTATGTGTCCTTCACGGAAATCGAACCCAGGACCCTTCAGTCTGCAGACCTACACTCTATCCACTGAGCCAAACCGGTTAGGGCTTTCCCTGTGTTTTGCAGGTGCAGTAGTGCTGGCTTCCTGGATCCTTGAACACAGCACAAGTGCTCCTTCTCTGTGGCCTTGGTGTGGCTGTCCTTCCCCACAGCTATCATCTTAGTCCACTTTCAACACTGCTCAAAGGCCACTTTCTCAGCCAGGCCTATGCCAACCCCAATTCCCCACGTTTAAAATTGCAAACTGCAAACTCGCTCACCTTACGCTGCACTACTTTTCATTTTTAGCAGAGCACTCATCACCTTCTAACAGCCTCTCTAACTTATTTATTGTATTTATTGTCTGTTTCCCCTGAAATGGATGAGTTCCTTTAGATAAGTTCCTTTAGGACAGGAATCTTTGTTTTATTTATTTATTTGTTTTCCCTTGTCAAGAATGAAGTAATGTTGCATAAATATTTGTCGGATGAATGTTTTAGGAATCTCATTCTGTAAGAAGAACAAATTCTGTATTATAACTTACCTAAATCATGGTTAAAAATTAACTTGACTTTCGTCTTAGATCATTGCTATACTGTTTGCATGTTAATTGACATGTATTTAAGCATGTATAAGTAGCAAGTAGAGGCTCTGTTTTTCCTTCTAGTTAGTCACCACTGAATTCCTCTGTTATGGTGCATATCCCACACTCTTATATTATGGATATTTACTTGTCTTATTGTGTAGTAGATAAAATAATTGGATTATGAGACTAGGTTTTGATCAGAAAAATCATGTCTTATATTTTATCTTTTACATTTTGGTATAATGTCCTCATCTGCATGAAGGGGTTATCAAGTATTTACCTTAATTTTCTAAGGTATTTACCTTAACTTTCTCAAGATGAGATAGTTTACATTTATAATAAAGAAAAATATTAGATTTCTTTTAACTTTGTCATTAGTAAATGTCATAAAATAAAAAAAGCTAAGTCAATATTTTATTGTTGCCACAGAAATTGCATTTGTGTCAGAAGGATTTGTGCTTGTGATGTAGTGATTTGTATATTTTTCTTGGAATTAAATCTCTATCAGGTGACAACATCAGTAATTCACAAAACCAAGGAGCTTTTTGAGATTTGTTAATTAATATATGTGAATTAGAAAACAAATGAATAATGTGCTTAATGTATTCTGACATCTGAAAATATGAATTAAAATCCAGACTATTAAAAATTCCGTTCATAGCATTTATTAGATTTTTTTAGATTTTCATTTTTACTTCTTTTATCAGTACATACTTCTGTTTTTTGAAAAGGAACTAATCTATATTTTCTGCTTGGTGTGAAAAGTATTATCCATAGTATTATTTTCTCATAAAAATAAATGTATTCATCTTAGACAACTGGGAAAAAAATAGGAGTATGTGGAAAAAAAATTGCTCTAAGCCCTGGCTGGTTAGGCTCAGTGGTTAGAATGTAGACTAGTGGACTGAAGGGTCTGGGGTTTGATTCCGGTCAAGGGCATGTACTTCGGTTGTGGTCTCCAACACTGGCACCAGTTGGGGCGTGTGCAGGAGGCAACCAGTCGATGTGTCTCTCCCCTTCCCTTCCACTCTCTCTACAAATTAATGGAAAAAATATCCTTGGGTGAGGATTAACAACAATGAAAAAATTGCTACAAGTCCCACAATCCAGATATATAAAATTAACAATGGTTTCTTATTTTTTTTCATAAATGTATTAGTGAAGTTAGAATTATTGCATATGCTATTTTAAATACAACTTTTTCATGTAACATTGTTTTGTAAGCATTTTCCTATGTCATTATAGCCCATATGGCAGGCCTATACTTTATTTACTCTATTTTATAGTTTGGGAAATTTTAGGTTGATTACAATCCTAGCTATTTAAAATAACATGGTAGTGATACATATTTTTATGTAAACCTTTTGTTGTATTTATTTCCTAAGTATAAGTTCTAGAAGTAGATTTACTAGGATAAAGAATGTGAACATAGGATTTGTTTTACCAGTTTGTTCTCTAAAAAGGCTTAACCAAATTCACTTTCCTTATGGTGATGGTACAATGTAAATAAATACTTCTCAAATATATATGAAATGAAGAGTAGTGCTCTATTAATCTCAGAGATATTCAGCCTAAATTTGCATCTTGGACAAGACATCTAGGAGGCTGAAGCATTCTTCAGAAATAATCTAGTAATTTGGATAATCTTAAAGGTGATTCTTGATGCTCAGGGCCCATTTAAAATCTTCCTACAGCTAATACTTTAAATACTTCTCAGCCTTCTCCAGAAGATGGAAAAGGCCTAGAACTAAAGCTACTTGTAAAGCTGCTCAAAGATTTAAATGGATTTTTCCTGGGCCCCTTGGACACAAGTTTTTGGCCTGGTAGTATAGGTGAAAAGAACTGGAACAGCCTAAGAGAACACCTTAAAATAGGTATTAGAGCTGTGTTACTGGAATTAGCCATTATGATTTCCCTTTAATTTTACCTCAACATTGGATGAGTTTATTGACAGTAAAAGAACACTAGGGTTCTTTTTAGAATAAAAAACGACTTGTTAGGTGCCTAGTGCCTGTGATGTGTAATCTAGGTGAGAATTCCAAATAATAACTTGATAATTGGTTTTTTAGAGATGTGGTTGTCTTCTAGCAGTTCTGCTGCAGCTTTTAAAAAATCTTACGTTGTCTTAGAAATGAATATTTTCTGTTCAATTCTGTTGACGCTTGAATAATGCCTCCCCAGAAAGTTGATCTTTCTTGATGACTTTCCTTGCCCAAAGAAGGATCTATGGAGAAAGGAGGTCTTGATTCTTGAGAGCAGGGAAGCCTTGGATAATGAATAATGAACAGGTATTTATTTTTCTGATGTACACAGGATTATGGCTTTGAATAAATGGACAGATTAAAAGAAGCTGTGAGGAACAAGTGAATTTTTCTAATTCTCAGCTGTACCTAGTATCTGTCTCCTTTTCCACCCATTAAAAAATGACAAAGCCAATAAACCTAAAAGCTTTGCTTTATGGTATCAAAGAGGCAGCTCTACTCTTATCTTCAGTGCTAGGAAAACTTCAGTATTATTTTTGGAACCTTCTGAGATGTTAAATCTGGAGCCCTTGAAGAATATTTTCACATCTATGGGTGTGTAGTTGCCCGGGAGATGACACTTAGATAGACACTGTAGGTGTGTTTAGTGTCATGATTAGTAGTAATATCACTTTACATTTCTACCATCTTTATAATTGGTGTTCACATTAAAATAAATACAGTGTGTGGACCAGAAATGTTATTAGGTCAAAATACATATTCCTAAGTGTTTTGGTGGAAAGGAATAATCTGGACTTTAACACAGTGTGAGTAACACTTTAACATATTATCATTTCCCACAGATTATAGACTAAGAGAAGACTGGTTCTTGCTTTCCCCCCCCCCTAAGATATAACTTTGTTGTGTCAGTAATTAGTCTGTCACTGACTCATTTTGACAAACAAATAGTGTCATGTCATGGTGGATATAAAGAACAATCTTCAGTACTTAGGGTCTAAGCATATGCTTATGAGAAGGATCTATGGAGAAAGGAGGTCTTGATAATGTATCTTAGATACAGACTAAGCAATTGTTAATTCATTCTAGACACCAGAAATTGTTTTAAGAGAATGTAACAGTACTAATTGGTGCCTGTCACTTCATGGCAGTAAACCTGTTCCAAGTGTACCAGCTCCCTGCCTCTTGCTTATTTGAAATCATCTTGTATTTTTCTCTGTACCCTTCATTTAGCTTGTTTCGGGGATACCGGTTTTAAAGTGAGTCACATGATGAGAAGTGTGTGTGAGTGTGTGTGTGTGTGTGCGCGCGCGTGCAGAGGGAGTAGTCAATGAGGGAGGTGTGTGGAGCTGGTTTCTCTTGGTCCTGGGCTTACTGGGGGGCCCCTTAAACATGCAGGTTCTTAAGCCCGACCTTAGACTTACTAAATCAGAATCTTGGGAAGCCGAGGCGCCATAGTCTACTTTTACAAAGAGAATCTTAGTGTGTTTTTTATGCCCATTAACCAGCTGGTTTAGAGGGTCCAGTTTCTAAAAACTGGTTCTGAGTCACGTGAGTTCAGAAGCTTTAATCTTGGATTTCCTCTTGTTGGAAATTTCTTATAATGCCACAGTAAATTCAATGGAATTGCAGTAGATAAAACTATTTTTAAATATTACCATGTATTTGGCTCTGATGATAGTTACCCAAGCCTGTAGTTGTGACACCTGGTGGTGGGGGTCATGTACTTGATAATACATTGGACAGATCCTTTGTTCCCTGCTGGTTCAAATGTGCTAACCAATGAAAGACAATGTAAAACTTGCTAAAAATCTTGGCTACAGTTTGGAATCTTTTTCATTGTATGTTTATCCCAGGGTAATGCTTTGTGTTAATTTATTTGGTCTTTGTTACATACTTGTAAACTTTTACTTATAAACTAAGTGGGTGGAAGTGGGACTGTTTCTTCATACCCCTTCATATTTACAGCATTTATCACAGTGCTTTGAAAGCTCTAGATCTATTTTTGACAGCATGTGCTGTCTTCAATAAAGGTTTTTGATGGAATATAGAGATCTGTGTTCTGTGTTTTTGCCCCCTTTTTTCAGATCCTATGTTCTTTAGAAGAAAAAAATCTATACAGACTTTCTCTTTCAGTTCCAGAGTGCTCCTCTGGACCATTCCTCCTAGGAACCATCATGAGTAGAAAACATATCTCTTGTGGTACTCCTTACTTTTTAGGGAGAAAATAGAATTTGCAAGTAGAGAAACACAACGGAAACAGAAAGAAGGGTGCATTTTTGGCTCTAAAATGTTAGGGCTAGGACAAGAGCCCTAATGTGCTTTCATACCACACACTAACCAATTACCAGTGGCCCGTGTTCAGAACTGTTCACATTTTGATATTATCCTCATTTTATACTATCCCATAAAGCAACACTAGCACCAGGTAATGTAATAAAGGTCACAAAGTCACCTTTGTGTGACTGTTTTAATGTCTAAAACTATATGCTTTTAATTTGTTTTGGGCAAATAATGACCCTAAAAAGTTGCTATCAAATTGTTACTATTTTTAAAAAGTGTTTCTATTTGCTTTCACTTAATAGTCAATTTTGTGTTTTTATTTTCTCCTTGGTGTGGGTATCAGCAAATGCTACTCCTGAACTAGATTGATGCATGCAGTTGCTATTTTCCCCAACCAGAAGTAAAGAGCATGATTGGTAGCTGTAAAACAAAAACACTTCATTTTCTAAGGATCTTGGTTAGCCAGATATCTAAACAGTACCTCAAGTACCAGTATGAAGGCAATAACTTTTTATAATAAAGTCTTTTCTTCTTTGTTTTAGTGAAAGCTTTTTTTTTAAAAAAATATTTTTTTTATTGATTTTTTTTAGAGAGAGAGGAAGGGAGAGGGATAGAGAGATAGAAACATAAATGATAGAGAAACGTCATTGATCAGCTACCTCCTGCATGCCCTCGGGGCATGTGCCCTGACAGGAATCTAACAGGTGACCTATTGGTTCCTGGGTCAGTGCTCCCCTGAGCCACACCTGCCGGGCTATTCTTTTTTTAATTAAGGATATCACCCCTGTAGTTTTGTGGCTACAGAAAGCTAAAGCTCCACAGAATTATCTGAGGATTCTATGTCAGTCATCCACTTCCTCCACTGTCTAGAAGTCTATAATTTAAACAGGTTGAACCTTGAATGTAAACTTTATAGTAAACTTGAATGAATTAATATTAACATTCAGACATCCCACAAAAGATGCCAGGGCTTTAGGTGTCACCTAGCTGAGTTGATAAATTCATCTGGGTCAGGGGGAGTGCCGCTCAGCCAGAAGTTGGGTTCACGACTGGCGAGTGCAGCAGCGGTGGCAGGAGCCTCTGCAGCAGCACTAAGGACGTCCCTGGGGAGCGGGCCTAAGCCATCAGTCGGACTTCCCCCGAGGGCTCCTGGACTGCAAGAGGGTGCAGGCCTGGCTTAGGGACCACCCCCCCACCCCCACTCGAGTGCATGAATTTCATGCACTGGGCCTCTAGTTTTTAAATATTACCATGTTTTTGGCTCTGATGATAGTTACCCAATAACTATCATATATTTATATTTTTCATTTGGCCTTATGTTTTAACCAATGGGCCACCCAGAATGCTATTGTCAGAAGTCAGCTATGTTCCTTTTATCAGAGAACCTTGAAATGACCCCCTTTCAGGTGTGATGAGAGTTGTGATTTCCATGTTCCTTTTTCTGTGGACTTGGGGTAGAATTGGGTTTAATTCTAGTAATGGTTTCTGGGGTGACACTGGAGCCTTAATTGCCTCAGAAATTTTAGTCCTGCCCTGTATTACACTCACTCTTAAGGACCTTTGTGCATACTTGTTAATTTCAAGGACTAGAGATAGTATTGATTAAAAGCAAATTCTACAGCACAGAATTAAATACTAACCCCTTTGTTAATCCAGTGTTATTACTACTTTTTCCCTAACTTAGCAGGCAGTCAGTCTGGAACCCAATGGTGTGGCTAATGGTGAATGGTGTCGTCATTTATTTAGCTGCATTCTCTTTGGTGTATACAAAGCTCATTCTGGGTTCCTCAAGTTGCTGTTTCCTCTGTACTAGATGAAGGACCATCTTGGTGAAAGACAGAAGAGAATCTGGGATAGTGATTTATACTGTAACAGTTTTTAACCTGGGTCATTGAGGTAGATTCTTACAAAGTAGTACAACGCATTTCCTACTTAGGAAATGCACTTGATCCATTTTCTGCCCGGTCAATGATCTAATGCCATAATGAGTAAGAGGAAGAATTGGAAATTGATTCTAGCTACTGAAAGACAAAACCTTTCCGGACTCAGGAATTTATAAAACTTAGATTTGTATCCCCTCCTCCCCCACCCCAGTACTTTTTCTTGTGAACTCCACTTTGCAGGAAACTAATTTATTCATTTTCTAAAGTGGCCTTATGTTTGTCTAGCAAGGAAATCAGCAAAAGGGTTCTTGAAGAAGCTAGCAATGAAATTGGAAGTGTCTACTGTCACCACTAGTGATAAATCATACTGATGTTAAAGATGCAAATACTTGTTCTAGTATTCTCCTCTTTGTTTCTAGAATTGTTTAAGTTAATTAAGCCAGCAAAGTACTTCATTATCTACTGTGTTGCATGTTAATGGTAGATTTAAAGTTTCACTGTTTTATAATGTGAACAAATTTCTGAAAATTATATTTAAATCTTTATTGTGTTCTAAGTTCATATACTTAATGATAATTAATATTGTTAATTGGGAGAATATATTAATTGTACCACAGTTAGATTTCTAGTTTGGTATACAAATACAAGAAATTTTAGGAAACGTTTGGTACTACCACATTCAGGGCAGCTTTTGTCCATCTTCTCAAGAAAGTGATTAAAACTATATATAATGCATTTTTATTAGACTATCAGGAATTTAATTACATTCAACTTAGCATTGTAGAATTTTAAATGTACTCTATTAGCTAAAATTTTAAAAAGCTGTTATAAATTACTGATACGATTGGTTTCTTTCATTTGCAGCATTTAAATATTAGGACATTGACAGATGACATGGTAAGGTTCTTTATGTTTCCTTGTGAATTTTAACTAACTATGTGATGTCGATAGCATGCTGTGTTAACACCTTTGATATTGCTAAAAACTGCATGTTTTGGAAATGTACTTAGAACTGGTAAAATGTATTAAATTGTTGCTTTTAAATAGTAAAAGGGACTAGTTGATATGTTTAAAAAACTTGTCTAATTACAAATTGTTAGTCAACCTTAAATCATTTAAATCAGCTCTTGTACTTCAAAAAGAGGTAAAAAAAAAATAGCTAAAGACATATCGGCTTTTCAGAAATATATAGTTGCTAAATAAAATAGACCAGACTGAATACCATATGTGCAATTTTAAAAAATTTTACTTACAAGAGAACCAAGCAACCTTAGTATATGTTCTGCATGTTGAAAAGAATTAACACTTCATAGCAGCAGCCTAGCCAGGATCTCTAGCCAAGTTCTGGTCAGGATCTCCAGCGAAGTTCTGGTTAGGTTCTCCAGCCAGGTTCTGTCTTGGATCTCCAGCCAGGTTCTGTCTAGGTTCTCCTGCCATGTTCTGTCTAGGTTCTCCAGCGAAGTTCTGTAGCCAGGTTCTGTCCAGGATCTTTTGCCATGTTCTCTCACTAGGTTCTGTCTCTAGGTTCTGTCTCTAGGTTCTGTCCCCTTATAGATTCTTGTATATATATTGGAGGACAAAGCATTTCACTCTACTGACCAAGTTTCGAATTTCAAATCAAATATGAAACAGAGTGCTTAAAACATAGTGGGCACTCAGAAATTGTTTAGCATCCCTGGTTATCTAGAGCAGCATCTTAGACACTTACCATCTTAGGATAAGATGGATGTGCAACTGTGAATGAGACATACCATTAGATCTTGACATGCGGATTTAAAAAAATGGAATTAGATTGTTGTGTTTTATTCCTTTGTATTGTATCTAAGAAAAGGGTATTTATGTAAACTTTTCAGGATGACATTTATTTCTCAGGCAACAGTATTTAGAAAATGGTAGCAATGTGGAGCACTTATGAAGATGATGTATGTAATTTCTCACCCTGCGAGGTTGATGTTGTCCTCATTCTTCCACCGAGGGCACTGAGGCTGACAGGTTAAGTTGGTAGCTCTCTCAAGTATGCACAGCTGGCAAGTGGTGCAGCTGTGGCTTGAATCTTGTTCCACACAGCTCCACACCTATACACTTACTCTGTCGATTTAGTTTTCAAATGGCTTAAGGCCGATAATAAAACCATCTGCAATGTTTATGTTTAAACTTTTATGAGAATATACAGTGGTATGTTTGTAACAGCCTTATTGAGCTATAATTCACATATCAAATATTCATCCATTTAAAGTGTACATTTCAGTGTTTTGTAGTATATCCTCAGAGTTGTGAAACCATCACCACAATCAATTTTAGAACATTTTCGTCACCAAAAAAGAAACTTCATACCCTTAAGCAGTCACTCCCTAATTACCTCCAGCTCCCTCAGCCATAGGCAATTGCCAGTCTATTTTCTGTCTAGAGATTTGCATCTTCTGGACACTTCATATAAATGGAATCATATGATATATAGTCTTTTCTGTCTGAATTTTTTTACTTAGCATAATGTCTTCAAGGTTCATCCATGTTGAAACATATTACTACTTCCTTTCTATTGATGAATAGTATTCTACATGATGGTTTTTTTGAGGTTTGTTCCTATTTTATGGGCAGTCTATATTTCCCCCGTTTTCATTCAGACTATGCCCTTACCTTTCTGATACCTTTGTTCTATGACTCTGTCTGCACAGTGCTAGCCCACAATCTCTAGAAACATTTGTGTTAAGGAGTTGCTTCAACAGGCTACTCTTGAAGCCAGTCTTGCTCTGATTATCCTATCTAATAAAAGAGAAACATGGTAATTAGCCTTACCTCTGCTACCCTTCCCATTGGCTAATCAGGGCGATATGCAAATTAACTGCCAGCCAAGATGGCAGCCGGCAGCCAAGCAGCTTAAAGCTAACAGGAGGCTTGCTTGCTTCAGTGAT
>NW_005364882.1:2623718-2644394 GCF_000412655.1 Myotis brandtii | reverse complement strand
GCCCTGCTCTGAGCCCGACCAGGGGCTGCACCTAGGGATTGGGCCTGCCCTCTGCCACCCGGGAGCAGGCCTAAGCCAGCAGGTCATTATCTCCTGAGGGGTCCCAGACTGCGAGAGGGCACAGGATGGGCTGAGGGGCCCCCTCTCCCCCCCAGTGCACAAATTTTTGTGCACCGGGCCTCTAGTACATTAATAAATGGGTTCCTCCTCAGTGAAGACTTTTTTTTTTTTTCTAGCTGTGTGTCTAATAAATTTATTGTCTCTCTGAAAAATCTTCATAGAAAATTGTGATTCGGTTTTTTAGGTCTCAGCAGCTCGTTCCTGAGCTCTGAGGAAGCTTGCTCTCTTCTTAGCTACCTGATCTTTCTTCTGGGCAAGAGACATTTTGGGATGGTTCCACCTCTTCTTTTTAACTTCTTTCTTAGGCTTCTTCTCATAGACTGGATTCTCTTGTATAGCAGCATGAGTTTTCTTATACATCTCCTCCATCATGTCTGGAGTTACATTGTTCTTTATGTATTGAAAGAACTGTTTCTTGTAAGCATCTTCATCTTCTTCCATTAGATAACGCATATAATTTGCAACGTTCTGACCCATGATGTGCTTCCACTGTACTTCTGTATTGAATTTCTTGCTTTCTGAATCATAACTAGGGAATCGTTTGCTACTGTGAGGGACAGATAAGCCTCCATCCACAGCTCCCTTCAGGGCCCCCAAGACTTCATTTCCAGTAGTAGTTCTGACAAGCCCTACATCAGCGGTGGGCAACCCCTGGCACACGTGCCAAACATGGCACGCCAGTAACTTTTGCTGGCACACGAAACCCTCTCTTATAATCTTCCATTTACAATTTTTTTCTTAATATCGACTTTTTTATTTTTCAGATAAATTCAGTGTAGGTGCATCTTAGATAAATAATTTTACATAACAAGTTATCTTAAAGACCATAGACATGGATTGACAAGAGAGGGGAAGAGCAATTTCTATGCCTCTGCCTTAACTCTCCCTGCCTTCCTAGATCAGACCAGTGTTTTGGTTTCATCCACATACGCTTGTGAATCTTTGTTCTCAGTGATGAATTTTGTTAAGTCTCGTAATAGGAGTAGCCTGACGGATGAAAGTAGTAGCTCGTGCATATCTCTGAAGGTCACGAAATATAAACCTGATGTAAAATCTCTGTCATCAGTGATGCAGCAGCAAAAGTCCTTCAGATAAATTCAGTGCAGGTGCATCTTAGATAAATAAATAATTTTACATAACATGTATACATTAAAAAATAAATGTATTTTTCATCATCATATACTGTGTTTTTGTCGCTCGAATGATTTTATTATTTCTTCAAGAGTCTTCACATACGTACACCTTAAGAGATATCAAGTAGGCATAACATGTTCTCAAAAAATTAGGGTTGGCACGCAGAAGAATTTTGCGTCAGAGATTTTGCTGGTTTTGGCACACACTCACAGAAAGGTTGCCCACCCCTGCCCTACATCCAAATAGCAGGTGAAGGCACCAGGTTGACCATCAATGCTTTCCACGTTGTATTCATCTCCAGTCACCTCCACCTGGCCTTCATAGATCTTGTCCATGGCAAACCTACTGAGAAGCCTGAGGGTCAGCAGCAGGCCAGTACAATATGCTCCAGTGTAATTTGTCAGGCCAACCCTCACATCATACTTTGGGAGTTCATGAGCATAAACTGCACAAACTATCATATCTCCTTTTATACGGGCATAAGTAATCTGACAAATGATATTTATGTTGGTTACGTGAACTATCATCTGGTATTTAGGTGTGTTGTATTTATTTTTATCCTGGATTACCAAGCATTTCCGGGCATAGTAATTAGTTTAACCCTCTTGTAGTCTTCTGAATTTCACTTGCTATCACTTGAAGAGAGCCTTATTTTTATTTTTTTAAAAATATATTTTATTGATTTTTTACAGAGAGGAAGGGAGAGGGATAGAGAGTTAGAAACATCGATGAGAGAGAAACATCGATCAGCTGCCTCCTGCACGCCCACGACTGGGGATGTGCCCGCAACCAAGGTATATGCCCTTGACCGAAATTGAACCTGGGACCCTTCAGTCCGCAGGCTGACGCTCTATCCACTAAGGCAAACCGGTTAGGGCGAAGAGAGCCTTATTTTTGACAACTTTCACAAGCTCCATCCTGCGGGAGACCCACGGCCACGGCTCGCCACAGACTTACAGGCCTAGCCTAGCCTCTTTTCTTTTTTTAAATCTTCACCCAAGGATATTTTTTCCATTGATTTCTAGAGTGAGTGGAGGGGAGGGAGGAGGGAGAGAAAGAGAGGGAAAGAGAAAGGGGGAGAGAGAGGGGGAGAGAGAAAGAGAAAGAGAGAGAGAAACATCAACATGAGAGAGATACATCGAATCTGCAACCATGTTATGTGCCCTTGACCAGGAATTGAACATATGACCCTTTGGGTCAGAGGTTGATGTTCTAACCACTGAGCAAGACTTTTTATTTTCTTTATTTTTGATATATTTTTATTGATTTCAGAGAGGAAGGAAGAGGGAGAGAGAGATAGAAACATCAATGATGAGAGAGATTCATTGATCGGCTGCTTCCTGCACACCCCACACTGAGGATCGAGCCCGAAACCCAGGCATATGCCCTGACCAGGAATTAAACCATGACCTCCTGGTTCATAGGTTGATACTCAACCACTAAGCCACACCAGCCAGGTGGCAAGACTTTCTTAATCTTCTTTTCCCATCCTTCCTTCGTTCCTCACCTCTCCCCCAGTACTTGCAACTGGGTTTAGGAAGGTCAGTGCTATTGGGTTGTTACCATAGTGCCCTGTGTATATTTTTATCAAAGCAGTACATCATTTATTATCTGTCTGTCTCATTAATTTATACCTTTTGGAGACAGAGACAATGTGTTATTTTATTTCCAGGTATGTTATCTGGCATACGGTAAGCATTTTCATAAGTTCTTTGTTGGATTGAAAGAACGAGTCACTGTTTTGATAACCTGCGTGGTATTGTGGTTTCCTTGGATCTGTGCCAGATTGGTCCAGGTCAGGTTTCCCAGATATGGAGTCTTGCTTTTGCCCAGGGTAGAGAACCTTTGACAAGGACCTGCTGTATGTCTTTCTGACCACCTGCCTGAGTCACTGACTGTTGACTTGCCCCTGCCTTCATCTTAGATGTACTCATGCCCATCTCTCCTGGATTGCTTGTTGACCTTCTTCACATGGACTCACTGGCTGAACTCCGGTCTCCCCAGCTCTCCCTGTTGTTTTCTTCTGACCTTGTGCGTTAGCCTGGCTCTTAAGTCCAGGAAAGGATGGGCAGATAGTCTAGTGTGGGCGTTGTACCTGTTGTTGTGGAGCTAATAAGTATGACTATGCTTAACAGGAAACACTGACAGTAAGGTTTTTCTTACTCACTGTTGATTGATGCAGTGTGGAAAGAGCATTGGATTTGGAATCAAAAGATATTGAAAGACAGAATTTCACCACTTCTTAGCTCTGTGACCTTGATAAATCAATTATGTGTTTGCTTATTTGTAAAGAATGACTAATTATACTTTCCCCTCATAGGGTTTTGGTGTGTTTCACTTAAGCCCAAGTAGGTTGAACTATTGCATTTAGTTCTGTGCTTTTTAAACCCCTTTAAAAAATATTTCCTGGTGGATAGAGAGGCGTGATATGACATATTTGCGATTGAGGCTTACAGGATATGTATATACAAGACATGCTTCCTGGCGGCCGCGAGTTTGACATGCTTGAAGATTTATGCAGAGTTGTGAGGAGGGCCAGATAGCTGGATATTTTGAGGGCTCTTTAAACTATTTCTGGTGAGTTAGAGCTCAGGAAAGCATTTGCCACTGACTACAATGCTTTGATGTATGCTAGCATTATGTTTTCTAATTAAAGGTTGCCACCTCCACAACATACACGTTACATGTGTGCTTTTACTTTAGAACTTCTTAGTGTGGATAGCCTTCTTGGATAGAACTTGAGAGAGAGGCATTTAAGAGTGGTTCCTGCTGTAGTCATGTGTTGAATAACAGGGTTTTAGAAACACTAAATACAAACATCCTGGGAAGCATTAATGTTAAAAACCCATTTCTTTCAGTTGCTTCGTTAAAGGCCTGCAAAAGTACTATTCCTTCACATACTAAGCTTATTTCTTGAGTTACTATCAGAATTTAATTTCACAGGACACTGTTTGGTTCAAAGAATGAAGTAGTACTATAACATTGAGGTCCCAAGGCAGAGTTAATATGTTTTAAACAGTGTTCATTCTATGCTATCTGAGCATTCACTATGTTTAAAGTGCAGTGCAAGGTGCAAAGGTCATATAAAGGTGAAGAAAATCATTGAGTTTACCACCCTCCATTGTTATAGTTGGGTTGAAAAGAAAGCTTTCCTTGTAGAGACGAAAAGGGAGTAGTACAGTGAGGGGAGACAGTTTTTAAAAGGTAAACTGGGAGAAACTGAATGTGGATATCATAGTGCTGACTTCTCCATCTCCATGTGCACTGAGTGTTTTAGGAGTTGTTTGCCTTGCTTTTTTCTTCCCTGTCCTTCACAATCATTTGTTGGAAGTACAGTGCTCCTACTGATAATCTCTTATTTTTTCCCATGAACTTCAGCATTGCTATCGTAATCCCTTGTTTTGCCTGCCAGCAGTGGTTTTTAAACTTTGATGAGGCCCCACAGTAAGGAATACATTTTATTTTGTAGCCCGGTACACACATACATACAAATTCTCTCTCAATTGAAACATGTTTTAAGAAACAGTATTTAACATTTTTAAGCATAATAAACTGGGATCCTTTCCTTTTTGATCTTTTCCATTCCATTAAAAACCCAAGACAACCAAAAAAGTGATCCAATCCAGTCCATTAATTTCATGACCCACATGGTTCACAGCTGTAGCTAGAAAACCAGACGTTGGCCTATGTAGCAACTAGAGGAAGTTCTGAGATCTTGTCATTTTCTTTCAAGTAATTTTCCACATCTGTGATGTTGAATTATAAGTTGTTTATAACATTTTTTTATCCTTTAAGCGTAGGATCTGTGTTGATCTCCGATTCCAATTCTGATATTGATAATTTGTGCCTTCTGTTTTCTCCCCCTGATTAGTATGATTTGGCAGGGGTGGGGAACCTTTTTTTCTCCCCAGGCCATTTGGATATTTATAACATCATTTGAGGGCCATACAAAATTATCAATTTAAAAATTAGCCTGCTCTATTTGGTCAAACTTATGCCCAGAGATTTCAGGATCCCCAAGAAACCACACCAGGGAGCCAGCCAGGTCCGATGCAAAAGCATAAGAGTCTTTATTCGAGCTAGCTCGGCTCCCCCACCTCGCCGACGCAGCAGCAGGAAGCAGAGAGAGGGAGAACTCTGTGTGGAGAGAGGTTTTATAGGGGGGTTGGAGTAAGGGGAGGAGAAAGGACTTTGGGCCCTGCCGATTGGCCAGGCGCAAGTCAGTGTCTTGTTACACAGGATGTGGTCATATCTATGGTGACTTCCCTTGATTGTCATTGGTTAGTTTAAAGAAGTCCTGGGTGTGGCTGGCAGAGGCTTGGGCTTCCGGGAAGAAGTCTTGCTGAGCACATGGCCAAGGTAAGATGGAGGGCATAGCCCTTACCCTGGGGCAAGATGGAGGGCGTAGCCCTCGACCTTTCACAAACATTTAATTCACTCACACCTAATGCCTTGGCAGGGCCAGAGCAAATGAAGGCCTGTGGGCCGGATGTTTCCCATCCCTGGACTCTAGAGATTTGTTAATTTTATTGATCTTTTGAAAGCACCAGCTTTGGTTTCAGATATTTTCTTTATAGTGCTTTTATTTTTACTATTTCCTTCCTCTTCCTTATTCTGTTTCTGGTTTCTTAAGGTGGAAACTTAAATAATTGATTTGAGGCTCTTGTTTTCTTGTATTTTTTTAGACTCTTGTTTTCTAATATAGGAATTTTATGCTCTAATTTTTTCTCAGAGAGCCTATGGCATCATTTTCTGAATATTCAAAATACTTTCTCATTTCCTGTGGATATTTTTTCCCTTTGGCCCTGTGGATGAAAGGGGCCACATGCTGAACTGACAAGCTCAGGAGAGGCCTGCATGGCAGTCTTGCAAACTCGGAGACCTAAAGTAACCACAAAGGATGGTCTGAAATTAAACTTTAACTAAAAGCAGTTATGGTGGGCGGTTACGTCCTGGGCCAGTATCTTCACTGACAAGGTCAACCTTTACCTTAACACATTGTATGCGGGAAACGTATTTATA
This sequence comes from Myotis brandtii, assembly GCF_000412655.1. NCBI lineage: Eukaryota > Metazoa > Chordata > Mammalia > Chiroptera > Vespertilionidae > Myotis > Myotis brandtii. The sequence goes on along the minus strand of NW_005364882.1, from coordinate 2,638,118 downwards.
CGTTTTACGTTGACTGTAAGTAGTAGAGCCACCTGTTACTACCTGCATTAACTGAGCCTATCTGTCTTTTTGCATCTATGATAACATACCCTTGAAATGTCTGGGTAACTTGTGACTTCCCTGTATCTGGAGCCCCTGGGGCACAGCCAGGTGTGCTGGGCCCAGGACAGATTCCACCAATTGCTTCATCATCATGTGAATTGATCCTGCACCCACCTAAGTGTGTGTCCATCATTTTACTTTTGATCCAATCAGGGGTTTCCCCGCTTTGGTTTATCCCTCCTCCTTCATCTGTCACCAATGAATTGTGTGTAACCCACCTATGTCCCTCCTTTGATTGGAACGTACCAATACGGATGTCACCCCGCCATTGTCCGGAGCACTATCTCAATTCGTTGAGGTTTTGCTTCCCGGCATATGTCGACAGTTTGGCTCAGATAAACTCACTAAAATTCTTTACAGGTTTCAATGTTTTTTTTTTACGTTAACAGCCCATTGGTTATTAGGTATATGTTGTTTAATTTTCAAGTATTTGAGGAGTTTTCTGATATCGTTCTGTTACTGATTTGTAATATAATTCCCTTGGCAAGAGATCATAGTTTGTGTGATTTCAGTCCTTTTCAATTTTGAATCTTGCCTTCTGTCTGAGAATGTGGTCTATGTTGGTGAATGTTCCATGTGCACTGTTTGTTAAAAATTGGTCTATCAATAGTAAGTGGGTCAAATTGGTTGGTGGTGTTGTTCACATCTTATATATTTTTGATTTTCTGCCTGCATGTTCTGACAATTATTGAAAAAGAAGTGTTGACGTCTCCAAATATAATTTAGGATTTTAAAATTATCTTTTCACTTCTATTCAGCTTTTTTGCGTCATTTTTTTGAAGCTGGAAATTTATTGAAGAACAAGTACAGACTCCCACATGGGGAGAAGCAAAGAATCCCACAGTACTGACTCCCATGTAGGGAGCGGGAAAAGGGTCCCGCTGGGTTCCCTTTCCCTATGGCTTATAAAGGCTGCACATCCAGGTGCCTTGATATCCCCTCTGATTGGTCACTATTCCCTTAGACTGGTTACTATAGTAACTCCTGAGCTCAAAGGTTGAACCTCACTTGGGACATGTGAGGTTCTCTCCCCCTCCTTCCTTATTGCTTTCCTATTCCCTTTGGGCTTTCTTCTCTTTATTTTGTAAATGTAGACCTTTCTTGGCTACTTCCAGTTCCCTTGTCTTATGTAAATATACCTGTTGCCGCTTCCTTGTCTTATGGAAATGTAACTGCACCTGGCTTCCTGGTGTTATGGAAATGTACCTTCTCCCAGTCTGCAGCCCCATGCTTTTCCATGGACCCCAATTTTTAAAAATCCCTAAGCCTGCCTGTGTTCCCCCCAAATTCCTGCTTCATTATGAAACTAGAGGCCCGGTCCACGAAATTTGTGCATGGGTAGGGTCCGTAGGCCTGGCTGGTGATCAGGGCTGATTGGGGCCTTCCTTCCCAGGCTGCTAGCTGCTGGCCAGGGCCTTCCTTTGTTCTGTGCTGCCCCCTGGTGGTCAGTGCACGTCATAGCAAGTGGTCAAACTCCCGAGGGGGCAATTTGCATATTAGCCTTTTATTATATAGGATGACCGTGTTTATCCTGTGATATTCATTAATTTTTAATCTTTGGAAATTTACTGGATTCTTTGCTCTGCTTGATCCAGTTGTCTCCTTTCTGTTTGAAAAATGAAGATTTCTTGGCTCTGCTATACTAGACTATTGGTTTTATATCCCTCTGACCTTTCCATTTCTCTCTCTCTCTGTGTGTTTTTCCTTTGCCTATCAAACTATTGTGATTTCTCAGGTTTCTTTCCTAAAGCCACTGCTCTCCTCTGTATATAATCACCCTTGTCTATAACTCTGTCTGTGACCTTTTTCTCAAGTTGAGATATCAGTGTATTAGCCTCTGACTACCTTCATATAGATGTCTAATCTGTATTTGAAATTCTACATGCCCCAAATTAAACCTTTCACTTTTCTCGTTTTTATTCCTATATTCTCTTATAAGGTACCTTCAACCTTCTAATAGCTTCACCCTTCTAATGTTTCTAATTATTTCTTGAATATTTTCTTCTCTGAATTCCTTCTATTAGAGCACCAGTTCTTTTATTATCTCTTGTCAGGACTCACAACTTCCTATTGCTCTCTATAAAACCAACCTCCTGTGCAGCAACCAGAGTGACCTGTCTAAATTGCACTTCTGATCATATTTTACCTTATTTGAAACTGCTTAATTGCACCTGTTAAGTGTAGATCAAGCCCAAGCTCTTTAACATGGCATCTAAGGCCTTTATGGTAGGAGCCTGCTTCTCTGATTTGATATATATATTCCTTAGTCAACATGCAGGAAACTTCCAGGGAATAGAAAGATGTGTAAGTTGTTAGAGAATTTACTTAGAGAATGTGAAAACATAGCTGCTGATTGGAAGAAGGTGTGTGAAGTGATAGTAAGGATCATGTAATTATTAGCTGTGTGCTAAGTACTGTTCCGAATGTTAGCTTTATAAGCACATTTAATTTTTCGAGCAAGCCTCTGAGTAGGCATCATTATTCTCATTAAAAAAATATATTTTTTATTGATTTCAGAGAGATAGAAAAATAAATGATGAGAGAGAATCATTGATCAGTTGCCTCCTGCACTCCCCCCCCCCCCCCCCCCCACTCACACACACACACACACACACACACTGGGAAATGAGCCCACAACCTGGGCATGTGCCCTGACCTGGAATCAAATCGTGACCTTCTGGTTCATAGGTTGACCCTCAGCCACTGAGCCATGCTATCTGGGAATTATTCCTATTTTTAAAGATGGAAAAACTGAGGTAAGAGAGAGGTTAAGTAACTTGTTTAAAGTCATGGGGCAGCCAGGGAACTCTGGCAGACTGGCCCCAGAGAATACGATCTTTAACAAGCGAGTTATACTGCCACCTGAGTGCTGTCCCTTTCTACACCATGAGTGCCAGTGTAAAATCTCAGTGTATGTCTCATTATTTTCTCATTTTTCCTTTAAGCCATCTATCTGAGACTTCTGACCTTTAAACTGACAAGGGAAATTTATATCAGAGCTGTTGGTCTTTTTTTTTTTTTAAGGTATTTTTATTGATTTCAGAGAGGAAGTGAGAGGGAGAAAGAGCTAGAAACATCAATGATGAGAGAGAATCATTGATTGGCTGCATCCTGCACACCCACACCAGGGATGAGCCTGCAACCTGGGCATGTGCCCTGACTAGGAATTGAACCGTGACCTCCTGGTTCATGGGTCAATGCTCAACCACTGAGCCACGCCAGCTGGGCCAGAGCCATTGGTTTTAATCCTGAGAGAATTATAATTGTAAGCATATTGTATCTACAAAATTATAAACACACTAGTGGCCCGGTGCACGAAATTTGTGCACATTAAAAGGGAATTAGAGAAAATATTTTAATATTGCTATTTGCCCTTTCTCTATAATAGAAGTGTCAGAGTTAAAAAGAAAATTAGTAAAATGTATATGAAAATCTCCCTCCTGTCAGAGTCTAGGGCATGCTGCGAGAACAAGAGTCAAGTCCCTGCCCAGCCGTGCGCACCTTGAAATTGCACAAGACCCAGACCCGCCCGGCCCCACCTCCGTCAAGCCCCTCTGGGTGGGGGGCGTGGCCTCAGGTCCCCTGGCCCCAACACCGAGATGGGGGAAGTGGCCTCAGGTCCCCCATCAAGCCCCGTTGGGGCAGGGGGCGCAGCCTCAGGTCCCCCGGCCCTGCTTCAGGTCCCCTGGCCCTGGCACGAGGGTGTGATGACCATTTGCATATTAGCTCTTTATTATATAGGAGTAGTGGCTTGGTGCATGAAATTCGTGCACGTGTACATTAAAAGAGAATTAATTAGAGGAAATATTTTAATATTGCTATTTGCCCTTTCTCTATAATAGAAGTGTCAGAGATGAAAGAAAATTAGTAACATGTATATGAAAATCTCCCTCCTGTCAGAGTCAGGGGTGCGCTGTGGGCCCAGAGTCAAGTCCCTGTCCACTTGTGTATGCCTCAAAATCGTGTGAGACCCAGACCCGGCCAGCCCCACCCCTGTCAAGCCCTGCAGGGTGGGGGGGCGTGGCCTCAGGGCCCCTGTCAAGCCCCGCTGGGCAGGGGGCGCAGCCTCAGGTCCCCTGTCAAGTCCTGCCTGGGCAGGGGGCACGGCCTCAGGTCCCCTGGCCCCAGTGCTGGGGGGTGTGCAGCCTCAGGTCCCCTGGCCCTGGTGCTGGGGTGAGGGATGCAGCCTCAGGTCCCCTGTCAAGCCCCACCGGGTGTTGGCCGCAGTCTGGGGGGTGCAGCCTCAGGTCCCCGGGCCTGGCGCCAGAGCGCGGTCTCAGGTCCTCTGGCCCGGGCGCATATTAGCTCTTTATTATATAGGATTGTATCTAAAAAATTTTCTGCGATAAGAAATGAACTAAGAAATGAATTATTTTGAATATTTCTAGTGAATAAAACTGAGAAAGGTTTATGCCAAAGAAATGGTGATGTATGTGACTGGAATGGCAACAGGTAAAGCTATGAGATTATTTAAATTGCCAGGATATAGGAAGACTGGATGAAGACCGCTTACAGATCTCACAACTGCGATCTGCTTCCTGATAAGGTTACAGGCTTTCCTGGTTCCCCTTAAAGTTCCCCATGGGGATTGGGGTCCTAGAGCCACTGAGGGTGTCACCCGGTCTGGGCATGGATTCTGGTGAGTGCTTTCAGCAGTTTTCACTGTTCTCTATGGGCCTCTTGACTCACTCAGTATAACTAACCACTACCAGAAAACTCCAGCACACTCTGAGAAGCTGGTTCACTCAAAGAGGAGTTCTCCAAATGAACAAGCCTACTAGGACTGCTTTTATCTGCTGGCAGACTATTCCTGTACCTAGATGTGATATGTCTTGTGGTATATATTAGTATACTAAATCAGACATCATATGTATAAAAATAAAACAAAATAAAATTATTTTAATGAAAGAAAATCGTGATTTTGATTATATGAACATGTACCTAACTTCCAAGTCAGTTAAATAAAACAAAATCATTAGCTTTAAAAGTGAGCTCAACTTAAAAGAATTATTTAAAATAATTTCTTATTGGCCTAGTAGGATATAAAGCTTTTGTTTTGCATTTTTATGAACTTATTATATTTTTCTTGGTAAATTAAAAACAGTGATACTATTTTCCACAATTTTTTTGTAAAACTCTAAACTAAAAATATACTCTTTCTTGTGTGTAAAATAGAAATACCAGTGTGGACTGGGGCAATGAAATATATGTGGTAAAATACACCAAAACAAGTTTTATAAAATTTAAAGTATTCACTAAGTCAGGTGGGCCTTTCTGAGCCCATTACTATGAGTTAATTAAAGCTTCCTGTACTTACGTTTCCAGTAGTAACACTTAAGTACTATCTTAGGGTCTTTAAATATTTATGAAAAAGTTTAGAGAGCTCCTCCTCAAATCAGTACAAATTTGGGAATAAGATCAAGAGCTCTCAGTGTTGAATATACTAAAATGTAGTAGAGTGTGCAGACTTGTTTATTCATCCTTTTATCCATTCATTCATTAAACATTTATTGAGTACCTACTATCATAGGAACACAATGATGAATAAGACTGCCTCTTCCCTCTGGGAACAGTGGGGAAACAGATGTGTACATAATCACTATACATTTGAGTGCAGTGTGATAGGAGCTGGTACAGTAGTATATTAGGTTCAGTGGAAGTCGTAAGGTCAACTTTGATCTTGGGGAAGACATCAAAGAGGTGACTTCAGCTGAGTTTTGAAGAAGTAGTTGGAATCTAAGCTGGCAGGAGTTGTAATAACTTTTTACTCTAATAATTTTACTTCCCTGGATGTCAACTGAATGGATTCCTAGTGAAAGTGTCAGGTTGGCAAGTAGAAAGCAATTGTTGATATCTTTGGATAATTTTCATGAGTGAGTACTGTTGTCTGTCTTTCAAAAATAAAGTGTTACAGTCATTTCCAAAGCTAATTTATATTTGTTTTTAAAAGAGAACTGTAATATTTGAATATATGCAATTATCATTATACTTTGAGTAGATGTGGGTGGATAGAAATTAAACGTTTTTTGAATATTACATTCTTTTAAAATGATTTTGTGCTCCTTTGAGTGAGGTTTTTCTTACTATCTTACTCTATGGTTTTACATTACAGAAATTCATGCTTATTTTTAGTGTAGCAAGCTGCTCTTTGATCAGTGTGGAAAGAGTCTTAGTTTTCTTATTGAATATGTAAAGGCCACAACACCTGGCATTCTTCCTGATATTGTTGAGAAGGATTTGGAAGGCAAGAAGCAGTGGCTTGTGTCCCAGCTATGGAAGATAGAAAGCTATTCATAAATTTATTCACTTAACAAATATTAATAAAAGACACACTTCATATTTAGGACTATGCTAAGTTCTGGGAGTGGTTTAGTGAATAAAATAACAATTCCTGTTATCAGGGACTTATGCCCTAGTTGAATAAATTTCTATGATACTAGGCAATTTCAGAGTAGTATACGTACTATTCTGTAAGTAAGCAAGCCCTAGATTTGGAGGATCTAACTCAGTCTTGAGGAGTCAGGAAGGCTCCTACATGAGATGTAGCTCAAACTGAGAGCTAAAGATTGAATTGAAATTCACCAGATTAAGTGGGTGGGATATGAGTTGTGGATGTGGATAAGTTTTAGGCACATGAGATAGTATTGGCACACTTAGGAGACTTTAGGTTACTCATTGTATCTAGATCATTGAGTGTAAGGGTGGTGGAATGGTGAAGAGGTTGTCTGGAGAGGAAGTAAGGTTCAGATTACAGTGGATCTTTGAGCCATGGTAAGATATTTGAATGTCATCCTCTGAGTAATGGGGGTGCAAAGGTTGAAGGGTTTAAAGCACAGGAATGTGGGACATGATTGGATTTACATTTCAGATCAAAATGATGTCAGTGTAGAGAACAGCTCCAGGGAAGGAAGCGTAGAGGGAAGGGGCAGTGAAGACATGGAGGCAATTTAGGAGGTTGTAGCAGTTGTCTAAGTGGCCTGCACTAGGGTAGGCACAGAGAAGATGAATAAGATACAGTCCACATGGTTTCATGATTTATGTTTCCTTATTAATTTTCATTAGTTATTTACAATTCAACTCAATTTTCTGCTGACCCGAGTCAACATCAGAAATCATATATATTTAATCGATATCATCAACAAGCACCTAGAGCAGTGGTTCTCAACCTTCCTAATGCCGCGACCCTTTAATACAGTTCCTCATGTTGTGGTGACCCCCAATTTCATTGTTACAAATTGAACATAATTAAAGCATAGTGATTAATCACAGAAACAATATGTAATTATATATGTGTTTTCCGATGGTCTTAGGCGACCCCAAAGGGCTCGCGACCCACAGGTTGAGAACCGCTGACCTAGAGGCTTCCACTTTTTCTTCTAATCTCACATTGTTTCTCAACTCCTCTAGGCCTCCCAAAGCCTCCTACTTTGCCCTTTGTATCTCAAAGCCTGTCATTTTGAATTCATGGTTTCCTTCTTGTTCTGTGGAACCCTAGATGTTCTTTGAAGTTTTTACTTTTCTGGTATCTTCTTCCTTCAAAAGCTTCCAGCTCTTTTTAAGCATTTCTGTGCATTTCTCCTACTTGGTCTTAACTGTACGTTTTCTTGACCCTCCCACTGATTCATTGAAGGCATTAGAACTTGAGTTACTTTGGCCTTTTCCACCACTATTTCTGGTACTATTCCATATCTGCCTACTAAGGGTTCTTGACCTGGGTTTGTGGTAGAATTTACGGTGCCTTTGAATCCTTGAACTTGAATAGGAAAATATTAAATTTTTATTTTCATTAACTGGTAAGTGAAATTTAGTATTTTTAAAACTTATGAATAAAGGTACCGCCCCCCTCACTCGCCATACCGTAGGATTTGGCCTGCCTGACTTTATCAACATAGAAATCACAGATGTTTTCAAAACATTGTAGTTATTGAAGATATTTCAAAATACAGCTTATATACCACACTATTGAAATTAGACTTTGTTATCTCTTGTTATGTAATGCATTTGTGAAGATGAATATATTACTCTATTACAATTAGTTTTTAGTATTTTCATAACACCATTTTATTTAGTTTTCTTTGTAATTGTATATGCTTTAGGCACTTAAAAGTATTCTGTGAGGATCTTTGTATTAATCGTCTGTTGCTAAATAGTAAATTATCCCAAAACTTAGTGTCTTATAACAGTAATACATACTTAACATTTCACAGTTTTTGGGGTCAAAAATTCGGAAGCAGGATGGTTCCTGATTAAGGTCTCAGTGAGACATGGCTCAGGCCACAGTCATGTGAAGCCTTCATGGGGCTGCAGATCACTTTTCCAGAGAGGCTCACCTGTGCCTGGCAAGCTGGTGCCGATTGCTGTTCGGAGGCCTGTTCTTTCCTCTGCAGCATCTCTGCAGGCTACTCGGCAGCGCTTGGCTGTAGAAGACATATCGCATGTTGTAACTTACTTGTAAGCAATTGAAAGGAAATTTTTTAAAATTGACATTTTATTCATTTTCTTTTTTAAAAATTTTATTGACTTTTTATATTTTTATGTATTTATTAAATTTTTTAAAAATGGTTTACATTCAATATTATTGGATTAGTTTCAGGTGTATACACTGCGGCTCGCGAGCCACATGCGGCTCTTTGGCCCCTTGAGTGTGGCTCTTCCACAAAATACGACTTCTGCGCATGGGGCACGAAGTTTCAATCGCACTGTACGTGTGCGCCTGCACGTGGTATTTTGTGGAAGAGCCACACTCAAGGGGCCAAAGAGCCGCATGTGGCTCGCGAGCCGCAGTTTGCCGACCACGGGGCTAGACAATCATGTACTTCACAAAGTGTTCCCCCTGACATTTCTAGTATCCAACTGGCACAATACATAATTATTACAATATTATTGACTATATTTTCTATGCTGTAAGAACACAATTATGTTTCTTATTTAATATTAAAATACTATATGAAATCTAAATGTGAACAAATTATTGTAAGTATGTATGCTTTTTTAAAAATTCAGGTAGTGGTAAATTTTCACAGAAACCTCTGGCTAAGGAACTTTTTATAATTTTATTAAGACAAATTGAGAGCTGGAAAAGTTTATTTAGGAATATTGAAGTTAGAATGCAGTAGTTGATGGGTTGTTGGGAATTGTTACTGAGTGATAGGATTGTGGTCTCTGAGTGGAATGGTAGCTTATCACCCCTGAAACAATGAATGGTCAATTCCAACCACTCCATCCTCCCTCTAAATATATCTTTGTAATAGTGATATCAGTAGCAATTTAATAAAGACCACGGGACAGACAGGCATACTGTTTAGCTGGTAATATGTACTGTCTCATCAGCCTCACAGGGTTCCCTGGTGGATCCCTTTCCAAAGCCTCTCGAGGTTCCTTCTCCTCAGAATTAATCACTGGTTCCTATTGTTGCTGATTCACATGGCTTATGATTTTCCTGGAGGCCTTTACCTTAATTTATAATTAGTTCTTTTTCATGTGTTTTCTCTGGTGGTGAACGTCTATCTGAAGGGATGGCACTATATTTTATCATCCAGTAATTGCTCATTCATTTATACCTTAAACAAGTATTAATTGACTGCTAGCTATCTGCCAGCTATTGTGCTATAAGGCTGAACACACACAAGTGGCTGTAGTAGTTACCTGTTGCTATGTAAAAATTATTCCCCAATTTACCCCAAGATTTAGTGACTTAAAACAGCAAACAGTTGTCTCATACTGTTTCTGTTGGTCAGGAATTTGGTAGTTGCTTAGCTAGGTGGTTCTGGCTTGGGGCCTCATGAGGTTGCAGTGAAGATGCTGTCTAGAGCTTTTAAAAGTTTTATTCTCTGAGGAGCTCTGTATTACTCATCTGTTGCTATATAATAAGTATCAGTTATCTGAAGGCTCACCTGGGGCTTCCAAGATGGTGCACTCACATGAGTGCTGGTGAGAGGCCTCCATGCTGCTTTAGCTTCTGTAGCTCAGTTGTTGGCCATGTGGGCCTCTCCGTAGGTTGTCTTGAGTGTCCTCCTGATTTGGCAGCCGACATACCCTACAGCAGGTGGTCCAAGAGGGAGTGGGACAAAACGTGTGATGTCTTTTATGATCTAGTCTTGGAGATCACACTCCATAATTTCCACAATATCCTATTGGTTACACAGTCAGTGGATCACTGGGGCTATTTTAGAGATGGGCTACCACAGTGACTAAAATAGTTGACAGTTTGTCTAGCATGGCACTTACACTTTAGTGGGAAAGAGTTATAAAATAAATGAAATAATGACAGGATTTCATAAGTCATGAAACGGCATATAAAGGGAATAAACTGTTCTGTGATAGAATAGGGAGTATGTAGGCACATGTGCTGCGTTAAAGTGGTCAGCTAAGGCATTTCAGTCATTTTACCTCCAGATAGAAGGGTCAAAAGTAGTTTTATTTACTATTGGCATCTCACTGTGTTAGGTACTAAGTGGTTGGGCAGGATTCAAAAGTCCTGATTCTAGAGCAGTGATGGTGAACCTTTTGAGCTCGGTGTGTCAGCATTTTGAAAAACCCTAACTTAACTCTGGTGCCGTGTCACATATAGAAATTTTTTGATATTTACAACCATAGTAAAACAAAGACTTAAATTTTTGATATTTATTTTATATATTTAAATGCCATTTAACAAAGAAAAATCAACCAAAAAAATGAGTTCGCGTGTCACCTCTGACACGCATGTCATAGGTTCGCCATCACTGCTCTAGAGCCATGTATTTAACCGTTAAGTTGCTTGCTAGTTAAAAGGTAAAGCTACTTAAGCTGTTAGGTTTTCCCCTCCACTTAAGTAAGTATAGCGCAAGATTGCATGGAAATTGATAATTTTAATGATTCTTTTCTGGATTTCAGGTATACATTCATATAAAATTGATTCTATAATTACAATTAACTTTTATTTGCTTAATAATTCTTCTGGATTGCATGAAAATATCTACTCCCTTCTGGGTTCTAAGGATGTATGTTTATGATCATATAAATTTTTCCTGACTATTTAAGTTGTACGATGACCAATAATTTCAATATGTTCCTTTGGTTTTAAATTAAAAAGTACTTCTGTTAGTATTTAAAATGTTGTAAGAGTGAAAATTGCATTTTCACTCTTACCATGTTATGCTATAGCTAAAAATCTAAATAGTTTATAAGAGCCTGTTTTTTAAAATCAATTTTATTTAAACTGTCATTACTGAATATCAGTGTGAGATAATACTCAGTAGGGTGTTCATTTAACTTCCCCTGAAGATAAGTGATACTAATTTATAAAACTCAGTACACCCCCAACACAACTGTAGCCCTATTAATTAAGTGTGGTGTACTATTGCCATGACCTTCGTGGCTGGGTTCAGGATTTGAAGGAGAGGCCGATGCACAAATGAAAATACTGTACAAGAAATAGGAATTTAGAAGGCATTGGGGGCCAGGTGGAGCCTCTTTCTTGAAGAGACACACCGACTTTTGGCCTGGTCCACTATTTATTTACCTGAGTACACATTTTCCCTTTAGCAATGCATACAGGCATATCAAAGGTAAAGTTTGGTAACCAGTAAAAGGATTATCAGGTTAGGGAATTGCCTTGAGCCACCACTGTCTCAACAGGAACAATCGGTGCTTAGTGTCAACCCTACTAATGCCCAAGGTCCATCCGCCTTCCAAGTTCCTTGGTGCACTCTGGTGACAGTATCGGCAAGTGGTGGCTTCCCGCATACTACCTCCAAATAGCATTATGATAGAACTAGAGGCCTGGTGCAAGAAATTCGTGCATGGGTATGGTCCCTAGGCCTGGCTGGCGATCAGGGCAGATCTGTGGGGCAACTGGCAGGGTGATGGGGACCCCCGCTGGCACTACCTTGGCTGGCATGGCGCCGCCTGCTCGCCGGCCCAGTCCCCCGCCCCCACCAGTTGCCTCCCTCTGTGGGGCGACCGGCAGGGCGATTGGGGGGGCTCCCACCTTGGCTGGCCTGGTGCTGCCTGCTCGCCAGCCCCACCCCCAACCGCCACCACCGGTTGGGGCCTGTGGGCTAGGGGCAGCTCCTGCGTTAAGTGTCTGCCCCCTGGTGGTCAGTGCACGTCATAGTGACTGGTTGTTCTGCCGTTCATTCGATTTGCATATTAGGCTTTTATTATGTAGGATTCCCTCAGTCTTCTGTGTGTTTAACCAATTCTTCAGCAAAGGCACATTACTTGTGTACTTCATCTACTTGGGTTGTGTTTCTAGCTTATCTTTAAGACAAAAAGTAGCTACACAATCAAATTGTAAAAGACACATATTCACAGCCAAACTGCCAAATACAAAATAACAACCATTTATAGTCAGTATGATGGGAATTTCTATTGTGTTTTTATGTACAAAGTATTTTAAAAGTTTGCTTTTATGTTCTGTTGTGCCTTGCTTTAAGCAAATTGTTTGTGCAATTCTATGAAAGATATATTAGTGATTTTTTCTTCATTTATAAGTGGAGACATAGTATCATCCCTTTAAAAAAATGAAATTTCTTTAGAACATTTAAAATGATTTGATAATAAAATTCACTTTGCACCTAGCTTTGTAATAATTCTTAATTACGTGGTATCTACCCATAGTGCTTAGTAGAGCATCACATACCTGGGAACACTTACTTTAAGCCTGAGGTATTCAACAAATTCAACTTACTGTTCTAGTGTAGGAGGAGGGATTGTACTTATTTTTCTCCTATAGCTTCTTTCTTATTTTGTCTTTCATGCCTTCTAATCATGGAAAATAGATAAAAGCATTGTAATGAAATTATGAAACACTGATCTTTTGTATCTCATATTACTGTTTGGACTTTGAAGATTTGGAAGCTAGAAGAGGGATATGCTAATTTTCCCTATCTTGCTGTAGCTTGCTATGCTAGTGGTAATGTGCAAATTTGTTTTTCCACTTGGATAAAATCCAGCCGTCCCCAGAGTGTAAGTGCTAAGCCTATGGGGAAGGTGTGCTAATTCTATTTTCTTGTTATTATGTAAATTCTGATATTGTTTATTGATATAAATGTAGTTCCACTAAAACATAATAGGTTGATTTTTTTCCCCCCTTTACACTACTCTGTATGCCAACTACTATGAAATTTTTATTTATAAATGGTTTGGAGCTTGTCCTTTATTATGTAGATGTGCAGTTTCCTCATTGTAAGGATTACACAGATGCATTCAGACTGATGCTACAGTTCAAGCTCTTAGCACAGTGCCTAACTTATAGAAGAGATTCAATAAAAGCCATTGTCATTTTTATGACATTTAGAGATTTTTATTTAAGAAATTTTTTTGTTTTTTGGTGAGAAGTAAAAATTTTTATTTCTTCCACCACTGATGGAACAAACCATCAAGTTTTGTAATCACAAATCAGCTTGTGAATTGCTTAAGCTTACTATTCCCATTCATTGACATGTTTACATTTATAATGTTGATGTTGTATTAATGATGTTTTGCTTAATTTCATGTGATAAGTTTAGCATAGTAATCAAGTTACACTTTGTGGTGTGTGAGGAGGAGGAGTTGGCATAGTTTTTCCACTGAGGGATCAATATCATTTATGTAGAAGTGATGGCAATGAAGTGGTAATTCTGAAGACAGATAATCAGTTTCATTTCTTAAATACAGTTTATTTTGGTGTCTCCTAGTTTTTTGAAATAAACATGAAGAATTGGGGTACTAATGTACATAGGTACAATAATTTGTGGAATATATTTATGGGAAGACAATTGTATGGTTTTGGGTTATTCCTAAGTAGAGCATTTTTATCTTGGTAAGTTATATGTTCCTTTTCTTGCTACTGTAATACATTGTATACTTGCTGCATTTTCTATATCTATATTAATAATAGAGGAATATGCAAATTGGTCAGGACTCCGTAATGTAACGACAGAACAGCAGGGACCTGAGGCTGCATGGAGCCTGGCCAGGGCAGGGGACCTCAGGCCACGCTCCTCGCTTGACGGGGGACCTCAGGCTGCGCCCTTCACCCGGCGCCGGGCTGGGGGACCTGAGGCTGCATCCCCCACCCAGAGGGGCTTGACGGGTGTGGGGCCGGCCGGGGCTGGGTCTCGCCCAATGGGGTTGGGGCTGGCTGGGTCTGGGTTTCCTGCGTTTTGGAAGTGCCTGCGGGTGGTGGGTGGGGACTTGACTCTGGGTCCCGCGGCGCACCATAGACTCTGACAGGAGGGAGATTTTCATATACATTTACTAATTTTCTTTATCTCTGACAACTTCTATTATAGATAAAGGGCAAATAGCAATATTAAAATATTTCCTCTAATTAAT
>NW_005364882.1:2617970-2621196 GCF_000412655.1 Myotis brandtii | reverse complement strand
CTCTGTGGGGCGACCGGCAGGGCGAGTGGGGGGGCTCCCACCTTGGCTGGCCTGGTGCTGCCTGCTCGCCAGCCCCACCCCCAACCGCCACCACCGGTTGGGGCCTGTGGGCTAGGGGCAGCTCCTGCGTTAAGTGTCTGCCCCCTGGTGGTCAGTGCACGTCATAGTGACTGGTTGTTCTGCCGTTCATTCGATTTGCATATTAGGCTTTTATTATGTAGGATTCCCTCAGTCTTCTGTGTGTTTAACCAATTCTTCAGCAAAGGCACATTACTTGTGTACTTCATCTACTTGGGTTGTGTTTCTAGCTTATCTTTAAGACAAAAAGTAGCTACACAATCAAATTGTAAAAGACACATATTCACAGCCAAACTGCCAAATACAAAATAACAACCATTTATAGTCAGTATGATGGGAATTTCTATTGTGTTTTTATGTACAAAGTATTTTAAAAGTTTGCTTTTATGTTCTGTTGTGCCTTGCTTTAAGCAAATTGTTTGTGCAATTCTATGAAAGATATATTAGTGATTTTTTCTTCATTTATAAGTGGAGACATAGTATCATCCCTTTAAAAAAATGAAATTTCTTTAGAACATTTAAAATGATTTGATAATAAAATTCACTTTGCACCTAGCTTTGTAATAATTCTTAATTACGTGGTATCTACCCATAGTGCTTAGTAGAGCATCACATACCTGGGAACACTTACTTTAAGCCTGAGGTATTCAACAAATTCAACTTACTGTTCTAGTGTAGGAGGAGGGATTGTACTTATTTTTCTCCTATAGCTTCTTTCTTATTTTGTCTTTCATGCCTTCTAATCATGGAAAATAGATAAAAGCATTGTAATGAAATTATGAAACACTGATCTTTTGTATCTCATATTACTGTTTGGACTTTGAAGATTTGGAAGCTAGAAGAGGGATATGCTAATTTTCCCTATCTTGCTGTAGCTTGCTATGCTAGTGGTAATGTGCAAATTTGTTTTTCCACTTGGATAAAATCCAACCGTCCCCAGAGTGTAAGTGCTAAGCCTATGGGGAAGGTGTGCTAATTCTATTTTCTTGTTATTATGTAAATTCTGATATTGTTTATTGATATAAATGTAGTTCCACTAAAACATAATAGGTTGATTTTTTTCCCCCCTTTACACTACTCTGTATGCCAACTACTATGAAATTTTTATTTATAAATGGTTTGGAGCTTGTCCTTTATTATGTAGATGTGCAGTTTCCTCATTGTAAGGATTACACAGATGCATTCAGACTGATGCTACAGTTCAAGCTCTTAGCACAGTGCCTAACTTATAGAAGAGATTCAATAAAAGCCATTGTCATTTTTATGACATTTAGAGATTTTTATTTAAGAAATTTTTTTGTTTTTTGGTGAGAAGTAAAAATTTTTATTTCTTCCACCACTGATGGAACAAACCATCAAGTTTTGTAATCACAAATCAGCTTGTGAATTGCTTAAGCTTACTATTCCCATTCATTGACATGTTTACATTTATAATGTTGATGTTGTATTAATGATGTTTTGCTTAATTTCATGTGATAAGTTTAGCATAGTAATCAAGTTACACTTTGTGGTGTGTGAGGAGGAGGAGTTGGCATAGTTTTTCCACTGAGGGATCAATATCATTTATGTAGAAGTGATGGCAATGAAGTGGTAATTCTGAAGACAGATAATCAGTTTCATTTCTTAAATACAGTTTATTTTGGTGTCTCCTAGTTTTTTGAAATAAACATGAAGAATTGGGGTACTAATGTACATAGGTACAATAATTTGTGGAATATATTTATGGGAAGACAATTGTATGGTTTTGGGTTATTCCTAAGTAGAGCATTTTTATCTTGGTAAGTTATATGTTCCTTTTCTTGCTACTGTAATACATTGTATACTTGCTGCATTTTCTATATCTATATTAATAATAGAGGAATATGCAAATTGGTCAGGACTCCGTAATGTAACGACAGAACAGCAGGGACCTGAGGCTGCATGGAGCCTGGCCAGGGCAGGGGACCTCAGGCCACGCTCCTCGCTTGACGGGGGACCTCAGGCTGCGCCCTTCACCCGGCACCGGGCTGGGGGACCTGAGGCTGCATCCCCCACCCAGAGGGGCTTGACGGGTGTGGGGCCGGCCGGGGCTGGGTCTCGCCCAATGGGGTTGGGGCTGGCTGGGTCTGGGTTTCCTGCGTTTTGGAAGTGCCTGCGGGTGGTGGGCGGGGACTTGACTCTGGGTCCCGCGGCGCACCCCAGACTCTGACAGGAGGGAGATTTTCATATACATTTACTAATTTTCTTTCATCTCTGACACTTCTATTATAGATAAAGGGCAAATAGCAATATTAAAATATTTCCTCTAATTAATTCCCTTTTAATGTGCATGAATTTCGTGCACTGGGCCACTAGCAGCTATATAATTACCTGTGCTTGTCTCCTTTACTTGGTTGTTAGTTATCTATGTCCTAAATAGCTCATTGATCTGTGTATCACCAACATCAAGCAGAATAACCTCTCCAGTGGTCTTCATTTCTTTCTGTAAATCTGGAATTCAATTTGGTATATTCCTTATTGGCCTGAAAAACTTTTATTGACACTTTTTGCAGTACATGCTGGCTGGAGACAGATTCTCTCAACCTTTGTGTATCTGAAAATGTCTTTATTTTGCTTCTATTTATGAAAGGTATTTTGTCCTTTTTTTTGGTTAATCTTCACCTGAGTATATTTTCCCATTGATTTTTAGAGAGAGTGGAAGGGAAGGGGACAGACAGAGAGAGAAACATTGATGTGAGAGAGACACATAGATTTGTTGCCTCCTGCACACACACCTACTGGGCTGTCTGGGGATCCAGCCTGCAACCTAGGTATGTGCCCTTGATTGGAATCAAACCCGTGAGTCTTTAGTCCATGGGCTGACATTCAGTTCACTGAGCTTTTGCCAACATTGTTTTTAGTGAGAAATTAATTGTCATTTTTTTTCCTTGTGTATATAATGACTTCATTTCTCTGGCTGTACTTTTATGATTTTTTTAAAATCAATTAAATTAGACCTGAAATATGTCTTCTATACCATTCTCACTCTGTCTTCTTCTGGGCCCTGATCACACTTGTGTTACATTATTTTATATTATATCACAGATCTTGATTGCTGTTTCCTTCCTTCCTTCCTTCCTTCCTTCCTTCCTTCCTTCCTTCCTTCCTTCCTTCCTTCCTTCCCTCCCTC
>NW_005364882.1:2614236-2617901 GCF_000412655.1 Myotis brandtii | reverse complement strand
TTCCCTCCTTCCCTCCTTCCCTCCTTCCCTTTGTTTTCCCATTTTTTTTTCCTCTTTGTTTCAACTTTGGTACTTTCCTTGATCTGTGTTTCAGCTCACCAATTCTTTTTTCAGCAATGGTTAGGTTCTATTAAGCCCATCTAATGAATTCTTCACTTCTGACACACTTCTCATTTTAAAAGACATTAAAAAAAGGTTTCTATGACCTTGCTGCTGAAATTCTCCATCTTTCATGCATGGTGTCCACTCTTTTCATTATATTCTTTGTTATTTTTATATGTCTTATTTCAAATAGTCTGTCTGGTTATTCCACCATCTGGGCCATCTCTGGGTCTGCTTCTTTTGAGTAGGGTACACGTTTTCTTGACCTTTGTGCGTCTCGTAATATTTGGTCGTATGGTGGACATTTATAAAAAGTATAGTAGAAATTACATAATATTTGCTTCCAAAAAAGGCCCGGCTGTTCTTTCAGACTGCTAGAATTGGGGGGCTGAGTCAATGTGATCTCTAGTTGAGCTGGGTTTTGGCTTCCTTGCTACTTTAGTTTTATTCAGCTCATTTGTGGCCTCATGTTTTTGAGGGCTTGAGATCTGAGCAGTAATGAGATTTTGGCTGTTTTTGTTTTTTTAAATATATTTTTATTGATTTCAGAGAGGAAAGGAGAGAGGGAAGGAGAGAGAAAAACATCAATGATGCTCCAGAAAATACTGGTAGTAGTAAATTAAAACTTTGGTTTTCTTTTACTCTTGTTTAACTCTTTCTTTTCAGCTATTTGTCAGTGATGAAAGCAGCCTATTACTTCTTGATAGTTCGTTCTTAGAGGTTTTGTTATGTCTTCAGCTCCCTGATGGGTTGAAGTCAAAGCTACTACAATTTTGTAGTTTTTGTGGCTTGTTTTGGTTGTTAGGATGAGAACAGTGGAGTTTTGTGACTGTTTCCTAATTCCCACCGGAAGGTGTCATATTAGTAGTACCTTAATGTTTAGGACATGTTTTATGGACCATGTGTGAGTGTGGCACATAGTAGTTTTCCTAGGCATTATCTCCCTTTAAAGATCTAATTTGATAGGTAAGCATTATTATCTTTCCATCCCATTATTTGAAGACATTTTGTTTTGTTAGTGAAGTGACTTGTTCTTTAAGTTGAGAATTTTAAGAGTTGCATTTCTTCAATGGGCTATATTTGTTCTAGTCTATAGAATCTTCTGTGGTGATAGAAATGTTCTCTATGTGCTTAGACTAGCCACATGTGTCTCTGGAGCACTTGATTTGTGGCTAGTGCAACTAAGGAAATGAATTTTTAATTTGCTCTATATTTAAATAGCTCTATGTGCCTAGTGGCTACCTTAATGAATATAGCACAGGTCTATCGTTATACATGTTATAGCAATACAAGTAGCTTCATATACAGTTATGGTGAATAATACACAGAATCATTATACTTTTTAAAAAAATTTTGTTTTATTGCTTAAAATATTACAAAGAGTAGTATACATGTCGCCTATTTTTACCCCCTTGACCTTCCCCTGGCAATCATTATACTTTTAAGTATAGTTCTATTCTTAATATCTACTTTAAGACTTTTTGCCTTTTTGATTGTTACCATTTGAAACATTGTATTAGTCTGGGTTCTTTGTGAGAAATAGAATATATAAAATTCAAAGTAAATGAATAATTAGCTTTGCAAGCTAATATACATTTCAAATATCAGCAAACTATTTGATGGTCTAATTGTGGAAGAGGTCCAATTAAAGCCCAAATCCAGTTTTATATCCTGAGGCTTTAGCCACTCAACTCTGTAGTCATTCATGAAGTTCAAATACAGACCAGCCTGAATAGAGAGAAATGTGTTTATTAGGCCAATAAGCTATGGAGATATAAGTAGAATTGTTAATTTAAAATTCCTCAATCACAACAACCCACACCTCTCCAGAGTATAGTATGCACTGTGAAAAGGGCTCTGGACAAGGGGGCTGAGGGCCAGGACACTGAGTAATAGTTTGATTGCCAACTACTAAATTAGGTAAATTACCTTTGTAAAACTGCTTAGGTTGCTAATCTGTAAAGCAAAGTTCACTGACATTAGAACCTCAATTCTATAATTTTAAGGTTAGAAGGAATCTTTTGTGATTGTCTGATTTCTCTTCTGCTTTTAGACAGAATAGTTACTGTAAACTTCTTACTAACACACACACATATATAGATAAAAGTATATTTAAAAATATATATCTAATCTTAAAGATTGCAGTGCTGAATACCTCCTGATGAAACCAAAATGATAATGTGATTGACCTTGTTTGTTTATTTGTTTTGGGGATTAGATAAATGTAGAGAAGGAAATATTTACATATGTGCCATTTTATTCTTTTTTTTTTTTTGTAGCTGGACAGATTTGCCAGCATAAAAATTCCGGGGAGCAAGAAAGAGAGGCCTCCACTTTCCAACCTGAAAACTGCATTTGCAAGCAGTGATTGTTCTTCAGAGGCGATGGAAAACCTTCTGAAGCCACTGTCAGAGAAGGAAGTCTTAGAACTTTTCGAAAAGATGATGGTAAGAATTTTGATTCTTATGAAATGTTGTTTGATGTAAAAGCCTTCACTTTTGGTTATGTTTTAGGAACACTAACATATTTGGACTTGTGTTCCATAGGGCGGTTTCTGATGTCATTTAAGATAGCACTTTAGGCATAGAAAGAGCTTTACGATTACAAAAATAAGACTGTGAAGAAAAATGTCATACCAGTTTTTTGTTTTATACAGGATATATAAAAACATCAATACTTAAAGAATCAAATGACATATTTTTGTCTTGACTAGATCGTCTAAGTGGTCTGTCTGTTTGGGTTCAGTTGCGTTTTAGAGTGATGGCCACAGTGCTCTGCTGTGTGCGTTCTTAAGTGTGATGATTTATTGACGTGATTTGTTTTATTTTTTTCTTGGTCCTCAGGATAACCAGGTCCTTATAGTCCTGCCTTTGGTATATCTGTAGATACTTGAACTCACTCATTTTGGGGTGTTCCTGTTCTGGAGGTGACACCTGAGGCCATTAGTGGCCTTCTTCAGTTGGTTCTTTATTTTTAATATATTTTTTTTGTTGATTTCAGAGAGGAAAGGAGAGAGAGAGAGAGAGATAGAAACATCAATGATGAGAGAGAATCATTGATTGGCTTTCTGCATGCCCCCTCCTGGGGATTGAGCCTGCAATCTGGGCATGTGCCCTGACCAGGAATCGAACCTTGACCTCCTGGTTCATAGGTCAATGCTCAACCACTGAGACACACCATCCAGGGCCAGTTGGTTCTAAATGATGGGGATTCTCTGACAGACTCAACTCCTGGCTTTCAAGCTGGTTGAATTAATTTGACCAACAACCCACATATGTTAAGTATATTCAAATCAAATCATTTACCACAAGTGAATGCTAATTTATATAAATAGATTATTTACATATATAGTTTCTACTCACAAGTTGCTTATCTCTTAGGATTCAAAACAAACAATTGAAAAATTAAATGAGTAAAAACTGCTAGTGTTATGCCCAGATTTCAGGATCCCCAAGAAACCACACCAGGGAGCCAGCCAGGTCCGATGCAAAAGCATAAGAGTCTTTATTCGAGCTAGCTCGGCTCCCCCACCTTGCCGACACAGCAGCAGGAAGCAGAGAGAG
>NW_005364882.1:2613188-2613874 GCF_000412655.1 Myotis brandtii | reverse complement strand
CTACTGGGGATGTGCCCGCAACCAAGGTACATGCCCTTGACCAGAATCGAACCTGGGACCCTTCAGTCCACAGGCTAACGCTCTATCCACTGAGCAAAACCAGTCAGGGCTAGAAGGTAGTATTTACTGATTAAGTTACCTATAAGTTCAGAATAAAACAAACTACTTTTGTTTTTGAGCTACCTCATTAGCTTCAGGAGAAACCAAAATGGAAAGGAAATCATAGTAGTTTAGGGGAAATTTAGCAGAGAAAGTGGATTAGAGAAAAGTCTTAACTCAGGACAGGATTAAGATACAGAGGGAAGGGCATTCTTTTGCTTTGGGGAAATAGTGAGCAAAGACAGACATAGGTTTCAAATAGCTCATGATGGGGTGGCAGTGAGAGGTTGGGAAAATTAGACTGGATTATTATTTGTGACAACTTATGAAATGACTGTATGCTATTCTGAGGAGTTGTGTATTGTTTCAGCATGATGATTTACTTTGTATATGTCAATTTCACCTATTGGTTTTTTTTTGTTTTTTTTTAAATTATTGCTTTATTGTTCAGGTTACATTTGTTCCTCTTTTTTTCCCCCCCATAACTCCCCTCCTCCCAGTTCCCGCCCCACTCTCCGCCCTCACTCCCCACCCACTGTCCTCATCCATAGGTGCACGATTTTTGTCCAGTCTCTTCCCGCTTCTCC
>NW_005364882.1:2605210-2612417 GCF_000412655.1 Myotis brandtii | reverse complement strand
CCAGTAATCGCTGCAAGCCCCTCGGAGAGAAAGCTGCCCTCGGGTTCCGACCGATGCCAGACAGTCCCGCTTCTCCCGTATGAGTCTGGGTCCCTAGAGACTCGCCCGGAACTGGAGCTCAGAGCCTGAGACTCCCTCCGGATTGAAAACGACAACCCGCCCTCAGCCGCCAGCCGGTTCCACATGCACCTCCGCACCTCAGTATTTTACTTCCTCACTGCGCCTCCTCTGAGTCTCGGTATGCTTTTCTCCTTCCTTCTAGTTGTAGGATTTCCACTCAGCCAGCCTTCCTGTGGTTCTGGATGATGTCTGTTCTGTCTTTTAGTTGTATTTTTGAAGTGGTTGTTTGAGGCAGCAAACTCCGGTGTTTACCTATGCCGCCATCTTGGTTTCTCCCTCACCTATTGGTTTTGACAGCCTTATTCAGTTTAGGGGGAAATTATTGCATTCACCTATTTAGGTTAACATGTAACATGTGCTTGGAATTTGATAAAATGTTCAGCCAGAATCAGCAGGTGTACTTGCCATTATATTGCCTTATTTTCTTTTCATCAACAAGTATTTGTGTTCAGTGTTGCTCCTGAACTTTCAGAAGACCCCGGAAGAAAAGACTGCCTAGTTTGTGTCTTCGTAGGATTTTTAATTTGAATTAGAGATTCCTAACTTTTCATTGTTGAACATACATTTTATTAGTATTGCTTTGTATGGAGCCTAGGCTTGGGAACATCTTACCTATTATGTTAGTTCTTGACGAAGTGCTGATTTTGGTTTTAGGTAAACAAATCTGTATACCTTCTTACTAACTCTTGACATCACGAGTTGATATAATTTCAGCCGAGAACAAAAAAACTTAACTTTTTTTGTTGTTGTTAGTCTTTGCCTCTCTTAATGAGGCTTGTGTTAATGCGGCTTGTGTAAAGGTATCTCTCTACAAAAGGATTAGGGTGAGGGTTCAAGATGGTAAAGTACCTTTTCTCTCCCCTTATCCCTGTATCATATGTGGAACCACTTACCTAAATTATCTGTGAGATTCTGGAAGGGTATGTTTTTGGTTCATGTGTGACTGCCTTGTTAAGATAAACATTTTTTTTTCCTTTTTGATCATAATTGCTGGTGCCATCTGAGTAAGTAGAGCGAGTAGGCTATTGATATTAGACAGTTGCGGAGGCCACATTTTATCATCACAAGCCATCAACTACCTGGAAAGTATTGAATATAGTTTATGGTATTCTGTCTGAACATAATTACTTCAGAAGTGTTTTTCTGTTAGTCTTAACCTTCTCCTGCTGAGAGTATCAATTTTAATAGTATGTGCAGGGCAGATGGCTATTGACATTTCTAAAGTATTTACAGAATACGTATTTAATAACTGGGCCAGATTGCTTGTTAAATCTTAAACAAGTGTCCGTTGTCAGAAGATCTTTTGCAATCAAATTCACTTTACTAAGCAGAATATTAAATTGTTGCTTTCTCAGGGTCGCCCAACGTGCTAATGAATGAGTTTGTCACAACTAAGTTCTTTTATGAAAATGAGGAACTCAAAACAACCACATAATCTCAGTGACATTCCATAGTAGACATTTATTTCTTAGGGGAAAAAAAGAGGAGTGGCCCGGCTTGTGTGACTCAGTGGTTGAGCGTTGACCTATGAACCAGGAGGTCACAGTTCAATTCCTGGTCAGGGCACATGCTGGGGTTGTGGGCTCGATCCCCAGTGTGGGGCATGCAGTAGGCAGCTGATCAATGATTCTCTCTCATCATTGATATTTATCTCTCTCCCCTTCCTTTCCTCTCTGAAATCAATAAAAATATATTTAAAAAAAACAGGAATAGGTTCTTTCCTTTATGATTCCTTGATCCTATCACAGTACATTGTAGGGAAGATCTGCCGATGATTCTGAAGATGAAGTACATCTTTTTCCTTCTTTAAATACGGATTAGTGATATTACTCAGGTTTTTCAAGGCACTGCATTTTTGACAAATTTAAAGCTGTTTCTGTGGAGGATGCAAGATTTAGATCAGGTTTGATTTTTGTCTTGCAGCTTTGGTGGTATTTTTATTAATAAAAATTATTTTGATGAAGCAACAGCCAATAATTTGCCACTTTAACCTTTTGGCATTTGTGCCTATAGAGGTTTCATACCATTTAAAATTTGCATCTATATTCTTTGTTTTCACATTGTGCAACTTTAAAGTAATTCTTATTTAACATTATCAAAGGTATTTAAGTAATTTTTACATGAAGTAAAAACTTTGTTTTGAAGAACCTCTTTTCCCTTCTCAAGACAGTCCTTTGAAAGACAGTGTGCTGATTTGATTACTTAATGAATGTGAAGTACGTGTAGTACTTCAACATGGGTACTCATTTCACTTATTTAGGAAATTGATTTACTTGGTCTCTGGGTAATAATTTCAGTGTGCTTTTTAAAAAGTAGTAATGAATTTTTAGTTTTACTTCTTAAGGGCTTTTTCTCCCATTTGTCTTTTGGTGAAAACGGAATTTTTACCTAAAAATCCCAGATTGGGTTCTCTATGGATCTAGTTGTGTGAAATAGTTGTGGGGACATTGTCCTATATAAAACTCAGATTTCAGTAGTTACTCTTGAACTCACTATAGATATGTGTAACTGGTTTTTTGAAAGAGGTGACATTGTAGGTACAAGTCGAAAGTGACTTGTGTATTCCCACCCGTTGCCTCTTCAAATCAGCCCTCTCAGCTTATTCTTTTCTGCCCTTGGATGAAATCCCTGGCAGGTCCCAGAGCTTTCTGTTCACTTTCAGGTAACAAAAACCTTAGTTCAATATAAATAACTTAATTTTCATCCTAAAAATGCATCTCTCTCTTTCCCCTTTTCAAGCCTGCTCCAATAGAGGTTGCGAGTTTGGCCTTTTCTCTGTTCCTGCCCATTACTTTTCTCTACACTGAATGTTTCCTCTAGGATTAGATTGGAGGTGAGGGGAGGAAGAGCGAGAGTACAGTTGCCGACCTACGGTGTTTGTAACCTGGCATTTTTTGTTGCTCTGGGGTATTGCACTTCTCATTGTTGCTGTAACAAATTACTGCAGATTTGGTGACTTGAAAACAACACCAATGCATGTCTCACATGGCCACAAGTCCAGGCTGGCTCACCTTGTTTCTCTAGGTTTTATAAGCCTGAAATTGATGTCTAGTGCATGGGCTCCTCTTGGAGAGGCTTTGGGAAAAATCCTCTTCCAAGTTCATGTTGCCAGAACCTAGTTCCTTGCTGTTGTAAGACTGAGCTCCCAGTTTTCTTGTTGCTGTCACTGGGGGCTGTTTTAGCTCCCAAAGGCTCTCTCCTATCCTTCATGTGGACCCCTATGTCTCAGATATATCAAATCCATCTCATGCTTCAAATCTCTGACTTTTCTTTCTGTAGCATCTCTTGCCTCCATCTGGAGAAAGTTTTCTGCTTTTAAGCGCTCGTGTATTAGGATGGGCACACCCAGATAATCCGGAATAATTTCCCTGGAGATTTTAAAGTTCGTAACCTTAATTGTATCCACACAGTCCCTTTTGCCTGACAGAAATTACAAATGCTGATTCATTGCACCTGTGGTATATTCGTGGCCCCCTTCTCAGCCTTACCTACAGTTTCCTTGTCACTGGTGACATTTCCTTTGTCTGGCCTTCTGCACCAGTCTTCCATGACCCCATTCCTCTGCTTGGGTCACTTTTTCGGTGCAGTGCCTCTAAGATGGCCCAGGCCTTCTTCTTCCTTGAGATCCACATCATATCCATAGAAAGCTAGTGTGTCCTTTGCTCCTAGCTCCTGTACTTTATCTTGAACCTTCATAGTCTGTTCTCTACAAAGAGTAGTTTACTCTGGTGCTTTCTCTCTACAGCTTTTAATTTTTGCAATTGTTTTTTCCTCTAATTCTTAGTGGCTTTCTGATCATCAGATTCTTTTTGAAACATATAACTCCCTCTTTGCATTTCTCTTTCTTTTTTTATTGATTTGACGCGCGCACACACACACACAGAGGCACACACACATTGATCAGTTGCCTCCCACACATATCCCAACCAGGGATCGAACCTGCAACTGGGTATGTATCCTGACCAGGAATTGAACCCACCATTTTCTGGAGTAAGGGATGGTGCTCCACCCAGCTGAGCCTCACTGGTCTTGGCTCCCATTTTTCTTTGGGCACCATGACATTTCTTTGCTTTTCCTGATTTTTTCACTTTCTGGCCAATTCTATCAGTTTACTTTCTAGGTTTCTTCTTCTATCTGTCCTTTTATTTGCTTTCAGTGTTGCCTCTGGCCATCCTACTTTTCTTTATGTACTTTTATTCCCTACACACTCCTCCTGGGGGACTGGGTCTCTTTCATGTTGTAGAATGTCCCATATTCTGATACCTTACTGGGCCTTCTACAGAAGAACAGCTACAATCCATGTCTCTAAAATTTGCTAAACCTTAACAAAGTAGACACTGAACTCTTTTTATTTTCTCTACTTTATTGAAATATAGCGGACACAAAACATTGTGTAAGTTTAAGACATTCAATGTGATGATTTGATAGACATATATATATGTAAAGAATAATATTCACAGAGCCACTGTAAAATGGAATTGGAACTGTCATCCCAGAGGAATTGCCTTGTAAGTCTAAACTCCTCATACCTTTCAAATGTTAAAACAGGGCAAACCAACCTTTGGACTGGGCCTAAACATTGTGTCGAAAACAACTGCAAAAATAACAAGAAAACATATATTATGACTATAGGACTAATGACTACTAGAATAAAAATTAAAAATATTGTTAAGCCTGGCTGGTGTGGTTCAGTGGTTGAGAATCCATGAACCAGGAGGTCACGGTTCGATTCCCCATCAGGGCACATTCTCAGGTTGTGGATTCAATCCTCAGTAGGAGGTGTGTAGGAGGCAGCCTGTCAATAATTCTCTCATCATTGATTTTTCTATCTTTCTTCCCCTCTCCCTTCCTCTCTCTGAAATCAATAAAAACATACAAAACAAACATTGTTTAAAATTGGCAGTCACAGTTTTAGCTTATCTGCACCAATACAAATTCATTCAAATTGGTGCAGCCACTGTGGAAAATTAAAAATGGAACTATTTTATGACCCAGAGATTCTACTTTTGGGAATATATACGAAGAAACCCAAAACACTAATTAGAATATGTGCACCCCTATGTTCATAGCAGTGTTATTTACAATAGCTAAGATTTGGAAACAGCCCAGGTGCCCATCACTAGATGAGTGGATAAAAAAGTTGTGGTACATTTACACAGTAGAATACTACTTGGCCATAGAAAGGAAGGAAATCTTGCCTTTTGTGACAGCATAGATGGACCTGGAGAATATTATGTCAAGTGAAATAAGCCAGAGAAAGACAAGTACCATATGATTTCAGTTATATGTGATATCTAATGAACAAATAAGCTAGCAAAATAGAAACAGACTCATAGACACAGAGAACAGACAGCTGTCAGAGGTGGGGGAAGGTGCGGAGAGGCTGGGTGAAAAAGGTGAAGGGATTAAGCAAAACAAAACAAAACAAAACAAAACAAAACAAAACAAAACAAAACACAAAACCCCAAATAACCAACAACTCAGAAACAGACAACAGGATGGTGATTACCAGAGGGAAAAGGGTGGTAAAGGGAGGTAGAAGAGAGTAAAGGGGGTATAAATGATGATGGAGGGAGACTTGATTTGGTGAACACACAGTATAATATACAGATGATGTATTATAGAATTGTACACCTGAAACCTATATAATTTTAACCAATGTCACCCCAATAAATCTAATAAAAATAAAAAAAAGTTAATTTACAATCTATGTTGTTAAAGTATTAGTAGACCTTTAATAACAAAAACAATTACTCTTCAGACAGACAAGAACTGAACTTCGATTTGATGACTGCTCACGTTATAGTTTTTTTAAAAAAATACATGCCCTTGACCGGAATCGAACCTGGGACCCTTCAGTCCACAGGCCAACACTCTATCCACTGAACCAAATCGGTTAGGGCACGTTATAGTTTTGAATGAGGTAATATTCAGTTAAATAGCCAACTGTTAAAATTTTTCTCCTTTTAAAGAGTAGATATTTATTTCTCAATACTGAAATATTGACCTCATTCAAATTACTCACCAGGCCTTAAACAATTATGTGTTCTATGTATTTTCTGCTCAGTGTTTTCTTGATAGATATATATTGCTGTATCGAGGTAAACTGCTATTTCAGAGCTGTTTTAAAATCTGCAGCTTCAGTGTCATTTTATACCTATTCAGTGTAGTAGGTGTTTCAACATATGTGTGACTAGCCATGATGCACACTGACCACCTGGGGGCAGATGCTCAATGCACAGGCATGGAAACATGGAACAGACTGATGAATCTCAGAGGGAACGGGGGAGGGGGGAGGGTGGGAAGAGATTAACCAAAGATGTTATATGTATATTAGAGGCTGGGTGCACGGATTGGTGCACTGGTGGGGTCCCTTGGCCTGGCCTGTGGGGATTGGGCCGAAACCGGCAGTCCGACATCCCCTAAAGGGTCCTGGATTGCGAGAGGGTGCAGGCCAGGCCAAGGGACCCCACCGGTGCATGAATCCATGCACTGGGCCTCTAGTAGTGAGTAATTTAAAACAGGTTCTCAATGTTCTTAGGCCCCCCCGACCCCTTTAGTAATAATTATTCCCTAATGTCTCCATTCCTTTTTTTCCAGTGAAAATCTTTATAGAGAGCTTATATTATCAATACTTACAATTTAGAAAAACAATATAACATCTCACCATACTGTATAATAAAACAATATCCTATGTAATAAAAGAGAAACATGGTAATTAGCCGTACCTCTGCTACCCTTCTCATTGGCTAATCAGGGCGATATGCAAATTAACTGCCAGCCAAGATGGTGGCCGGCAGCCAGGCAGCTAGAAGTGAACAGGAGGCTTGCTTGCTTCAGTGACGGAGGAAGCCAACGTTCCCCGCCTGCTGCTGCAGGCCTCTGAGCTTGCAGTTTGAAACATTGTTACAAATATAGAAGCTAAACAAAACCCCAGAAACCTGCTTTCAGCCGTCAGAGCTAGAGTGAGCAGGACCGCAACAGTGTTACAATTATAGAACCCAAACAAACCAGATACCTGCTTTCAGCAGCCGAGGCCTCAGAGCTGGAGCCAAGCCTCAGAGCTAAAGCTGGCCCAGAATAAAAA
>NW_005364882.1:2583616-2604473 GCF_000412655.1 Myotis brandtii | reverse complement strand
CCCTGCTCTGAGCCTGACCAGGGGCTGCACCTAGGGATTGGGCGTGCCCTCTGCCACCCGGGAGCAGGCCTAAGCCAGCAGGTCGTTATCTCCCGAGGGGTCCCAGACTGCAAGAGGGCACAGGCCAGGCTGAGGGACCCCTCCCTCCCCCCCGAGTGCACAAATTTTTGTGCACCAGGCCTCTAGTTTCAATATAAAGAATGGGCCATGACTACTCAAGAAGGTTCAACACAGTCACACTCTTAAATCTCTGTCTATGCCCTGTGAGTACAACAGCTGCAGTATAGGCTGATATAGGTGTGCTCTTCTGGTGATTCAAATATCAAAAGCAGTATTGCCCTGGGATACCTAAATTTCAGAAATGGAGCACAACTATTGGTAAAGCTAAAAAAAAAAAAGAAGAAAAAAGAAAAAACTCTAAAAAAGTATGACTGTAGTGACTGTAATTTATAGAGTGGTAGTTTGATTCTTGGAAAAATCCAATGTATATTAAGACCACAATAAGAAATATTTAATATGCAGCAATTTACATATGAATTCCAGTTTACATCTAATTCCATTGAATTAGAGTTTAGGCTTAGATAATTTTGATTCACTCTTTCTCTTTTTATTTTATTATTTTTTATATAATATATATGTACATATATATATTTATTGACTTCAGAGAGGAAGAGAGAGAGAGAAACATCAATGAGAGAGAATCATTGATCAGTGGTCTCCTGCATACACCACACTGGGGACCGAGCCTGCAACTCGGGCATGTGACCTCCTGGTTCATAGGTCAATGCTCAACCACTGAGCCACCCAGCGGGATTTGGCTTCTTTTTTAAAACTTCTCTCACTTTTTTTCTCCCCCTACCTCTCTCTCCTCTCTCTTTTTTTAAGGTATGTGCACCTATCTGTTTTTGGGAAACAGGACTTTTTTTTTGTTATTTATTTATTTTATTATGTAGGACTAGCCCGTGTGTTACAGAAAGTCCAGCACACCCTCCCCCTGCAAATCTTGGTAGCATCACCTCAGTCACAGTGGCAACCAGATGGCCCAGACATTTTCCAAATGCATCCTAAACGGTGTTAAAGACTGTTGAGAATCACTGGCTTAGAGGGAAAAAAAGGAAATGAAACAAACCATTATTCACATAATAGGTTATTACTAATTAGAACAGCCAAGAGAGACATTACTAATTACTACCTTTTATTGGAGTGTCAAATGGAACAGCTTATAAGATCCTAAATATTTATATCAAGGTGCAATGAAGGGAATTTTGACTTAAGTGCTTGAACAGTTTGGTAGCCAAAAACTGAGTCAGCTAACGGCAGAAACTACAGTGTCTGATGAATTGTAGCACCCTCTAAAACTTGGAAGACATTTAACTTGCTGGGCTCCTTAGGTGATCCAGTGTTCTGAATTTTATGGTCTCATTTCTAAGTGGATATGGCATTTGTATACATTCAGGTGTTTTAAATTGCATATCACAACAACCCAAGGTTAAGATCAGGAGGAAATCTGATTGAACTGCCCTTCTCCTTCAGCCTCTTCTGTCTTAAGCTCCTTTCCTATGCCAAAACAACCTCTTACTTTAGCAACTTAATTGATAGATACTGGTAACAATTCTTATATATATATGTGAATATATGTGACTTGTATTTTTTTTTTTAGTGAGGTATTGGCCTGTAGCAACATCTAGGTCACTTAAATCCTTGTTTTGAATGGTGCTTGATCAATGTTAGATTTTTAGGTGGTAACCTCTTTTTATAAGTGTAATTTTTATATAATTTAGCACATTGATTAAAGTTAAGTAGTTAATGAGTATTTCAGATGTGATGGAGAAGAGAATTAAAACTATAGAATGCTTCACTTATCTGGGGGAATCAGTACTAGGTATTTGATAATCGTTGCTTATAGTTATCAGAATCTGTAACGTGGTTGGCTTATTTACTTTTTAATTTTTATGATACACGGAGCGGCTCTTTCAATATGGTATGAGATAGCTTCAGGTACAGTTGTAAAAAATACACACACATATGTTGAAATTGTTAATCCTAAATTCTACTGACTTTATGAAAGGCAGATATCTTCAACTGTCTAATTATCTATAGTGATGTGAATGTAATTTTACTAGCCTGATGTGAATTTGAAAAGCTGTTTTGGAAAGTGTTTTACTTCTGAAGATGATCTAGAATACTTTCTTCTCTGTACCGCAGCTCTTTTTCTCTCTCTCTTCTCTAGGCAGAACTACACGTAAATCATTCCAAAACAATTAATGCTGCTTTAGTCACAAATTATTGATTTTCCATTCATAGTGTATGTAGAGTGGCTGCTCTACTTAGATTCTAAAATGAGGCTTTTAATTGTGTTTTCCAGGAAGATATGAATTTAAATGAAGATAAGAAGGCACCATTGCGGGAAAAGGACTTCAGTATCAAAAAAGAAATGGTGATGCAGTACATTAATACTGCTTCGAAGACAGTAAGTAAAACTGTCAAGTGGAAAAATACTGCTGAAACACGTGATAGTATGAAAAACAATGCATTTGTCTAATGAAGTGCGTAAGTTTGTGGGGAACTGGAACCAGAGGGCTTTGAGTGTATAATTAAAGGACAAGAACTACAAGGTTGTTTAATTTAAAAGTAGTTCTCATCTTATAACTTTTAAACTGCTTTTGTATTTCAGCCACTCACATTGCTAAGAAACACTGTGATTAGTTGATTTATTTAGTGTAAGACAACTTTTCTTAATAGTGAATTAATATGTTTATTGACTTTATGTCACTTGTAAATTGAGATAATATTTGTATTATAGAAAAGTGAGACTGATTTTACTCTAACTGCTTAAATCTGGATATATTACAGTGGCTTGGAGGCATATCTTTAATGTGAGTTTTCCTATGGAGAAAGTAATCTTGTAGCAGATTATAAATGTAGACATAGAAAGGAGCATTGAGCATTTACTTGGCTATCAGTTCTAAGGAAAGATGAAATATGTGGGTGGAAGTAATGAGTAAATGTCTAAGAAACCATGACTGGCACACAGAATCAATTACATTTATTTCATGGACCAAAAATTGAGCTTGACCAGTCATATAAAAATTGTAAATAAATAGGTTAGATGAAAAATATAAAATGGAAGCTAATGAAGCAATCAGTAGAAAGACTGTAGGAAATGATTTTGGCTGAAATTAAGATAGAATTGGATTAGGGAGAAATGACATACTGGAGTCTCACTGGATACTTTAACCTAAGGCCAGGTTAAATGAATATGAGTTACTTATACTTTAACTCCATTTATTTGCTAGACCAGTCAGTGACTCTCTGGTATTTTCTTTTTGAAGGAAGACTCAAATGATGTTTAATTTTTAAACGTGTCTCATGTTCTGGCAGGCTGATATTCAGTTGTAGGAATCACTGAGTACTGTGACTTCAGCTCTTTATATAGATGGGCTCTGTACCTGCTATTGTGATATAATATTGTCTTCGTCATTTAATGATACTTGGACATCACACATTAGCATTAGGAGCCAGAGCTCTTATGTTTTAGATCAATTTATTTATTCTCTGTTTCATCTTACTGTACCTCTCTGGTCCTTAATTTCCTCATTCATAAGCTGGTACTAATATCCACATGGTGTGTTGTTAGAATTAAATTGTTTATTCCAAGGTTAAAACAAAACATTTTATTATTATTATTTTTGATCCTCACCGGAGGATATACTTATTTATTTTTCTTTCCTTTTTAAAAAAATTGATTTTAGAGGGAGGAAGGGAGGGAGAGAGAGACATCGATGTCAGAACATTGATGGTTTGCCTTTTGTAAGTGCCCTCACCGGGGATCGAACTCGAAACCTGTTTGTGCCTTGACTGAGAATGGAACCAGCAACCTTTCCATATATGGGACTATGCTCCAACCAACAGACCCACACCGGCCAGGACTTTTTTTAAACCCTCACCTGAGGATTTTTTTTTTATTATTTAATTGATTGAGAGAAAGAGAGATGTGCGAGAGAAACATTGATCCCTTGTCTCCTGCATATGCCCCAACTAGGAATCGAACCTTCTACCTTTTGGCGCATGGGATGATGCTCCAACCATCTGAGCCACCCAGCCAGGCAACATAACGGATTTTATAACCGGTGGCTGCCTCTGTGGTAGCAGTGGTGTTAGTAGCAATTGTTTGTTGTTTTCTTTTTCTTTGTGATTTGTTTATTGTTTGTGCTGTTGAAATTATTATACCATAATTAAAAATGTAAGTAAATGTACATCAGTAAAATACAATTTTACTATTAGTGAGTCTATATTTCTAAGACATTCATTTGTTCATCCATCACCTTTATTAAGTTTCTATATGTCAGACACTATTTTAGGCACTGGAGGTAGAGCACCAAAATAATCTATCATGTATCTTATGGAGCAACATAGGACAACACAGAAAGGCATGAAATAGGTGAAATGTGATGTGGAAGAAAGAGCAAGGGTTGGGGTAGAGACGGTTAAACTGTTTTATATAGAATAATCAGGGAAGAGAACCCTGTTTGGGAATTTTAATCCAACAAGCATGAATTCACTTAATATAATTACAAGAGATACAATATTAGAACTGGTTTAGAAAATCTTGTGTTTTAATTCTTGAATTTCAAGTTATAAACAGACTTTTTAATAGGAGAACAAACCATTTTGAACTTCATTATAGTGGGCCTCTTTCAGTTTGCATTCATTGATGTTAAACTTTAATCCTCTAATCATTTTGGACTAAGGTTGGAACTTATTTACCAGAATTAGTTAATTAGATTATCAGGATTGAAATAGATTAGTTATCTAACGTGTGATTAAAGCTTTGGCTCATTTAATTAGTAAATGAGGATCATGGCTTTTCCTAAGAGGGTTCTCAGTAATTTGGCAGATGTTTAACGCTGTAGAAAGTTCAAGCTGACCAGTCATCTATTTTTGCTCTGGAAGTAGAAACACATTTTATTAACTCTAGGATAAGGACTTTGTCATGCCAGTATATTTAGGTTAATGAGTACTTAAATAGGTTCTCTGAGAAAAACACAATAAAAATTCATCCATAGGTTGTTTTAGAGAAAATGTGGGGAGGTTGTATTAGATATACTTTTGTTTTCACTTTAGCCTTAGAATTTGCTTTGAGATTCTTTTTTGTGGATAAGCATTAATATAATTTATATTGAAATATGTTTTGTTGATTTTAGAAAGAGAGGAAGGGAAAGAGAGAGAGAAATACTAATGTGAGAGAGAATCATTGATTTGTTGCCTCCCAAATGCCCGCTACTGGGGATTGAACCTGCAGCCTGGACATGGGCCCTCACAGGGAATCCAACCTGTGACCTTACAGTGCACAGGATAACACCGAACCAACTGAGCCACATTGGCCAAGTTGCATTAATATAACTTTTTAGAAAATAGTACTAGGACCTAGTTGATGATTTGAAAATGCTTTAGAAATGTTAACTCTTAAAGTAGCACTAACGTAGATAAACTTGGATTTTAGAAGGGTGAAAAAATCAATCAAGTTAAGGTTATTTCAAAGACTTAGTAAGTTTCAGTTTAGATAGCCAAATAGTAAAACTTTCTTCAATTAGGAAAGATTAATAAAATTTTACTAAGCAAATATCATGTGTAGAGGCTGTAAATGCCAGATTAGCATTTTCCTAACTTCCTAGGGCATGCATATATGGCCCAGATTTGGCCAGTACAACCTGATGGCCAGGGAAAGTCAGGGCTTCTCAGAAAGGTTTCCCTCCCTCATGAAAGGATCCAGAGCAGGAAAGCCACCTTTTCTGCCATTGAACATGTTTATGGGGGTATAGTTTGCTTGGGATGAGACGTCTTGGAGCTGCTGCTCTGGTCTGATGCAGTCCTGTCTCCAGACGCTTCCATTACGTGCGTGAGGTGATGCGTGCTCTCCTTTAAGCTGCTGTAAATTGGATTTTTGCTTTGCTGCTGTAAGCATCCTGATATACCATCCAGATACACTTTTGCCTATGCAGGATCTCTCTTTATCCTTATTTCATTCTGGAAATTACTCTTTCCATCCAGAGGAGCATCTTAGAAGACCCTCCCCTCACCCATTATACTCAGCATAGATGAGAGAGGTACTACATGGTCTACGGGCCATTTCCTGGTAAATGAATTGCCTCAGCTGTTTCACAGCAAGTTTATTGGAGAACACTTCTTCCAAAAGGAATGATACAGATTTTACTTTTGTTTGATTACTAGCTAGAGGGTCAGACTATTCTGTAATTAGTGGCACAGACCTTGAAAGTAGGATGTGACATGATAGTCCAAATCAGTGGTTCTCAACCTTCCTAATGCCGCGACCCTTTAATACAGTTCCTCATGTTGTGGTGACCCCCAACCATAAAATTATTTTCGTTGCTACTTCATAACTGTAATGTTGCTACTGTTATGAATCGTAATGTAAATATCTGATATGCTATTTGTGTTTTCCGATGGTCGCGACTCACAGGTTGAGAACCGCTGGTCCAAATGGAAGTGAATTCACAGTTCCCAAACAGTGTAAGAAAATTCTGGAACAGAGAAGAGGATCTCTTAAGCCACACTTGCCTACATATTTTCCCCATTTTCTAAGTGTAAGGGAACTAGCATTTAATATATGGAGCTATTACATATCTGTATCTAATTATGCTTAATCTAACTGAGAATAGTTCTCATCCTTCATTGTGGTTTAATATTCTTAATCCTTTTCTTCCTTTAAAATTCTTAAAGCATTGTTTGTAGATATCACTGGTGATTTTTGCAGACAAGATTCTTGTGCTATGAGTAGACAAACCAGGCTTAGGAATCACTATAATAATAAAAGCGTAATATGCTAATTAGACTGGACAGACAAATGACCTTCTGGATGTCCTTCCGGATATCCTTCTGGACGAAGCTGCCACAGTGGAGGTAGCCGCCCAGGCAGGCAGGGGCTGAGGCAGAGGCGTTAGGGGCAATCAGGCAGGCAGGCAGAGATGGTTAGGGGCGATGAGGCAGGCAGGCGAGTGGTTAGGGGTGATAAGGCAGGCAGGCAGAGTGGTTAGGGGCAATGATGCAGACAGGCAGGCAAATGGTTAGGAGCCAGCAGTCCCAGATTGCGAGAGGGATGTCCGACTGCCAGTTTAGGCCCGATCCGACAGGGATCCCTGCGGGATCGGGCCTAAACCGGCAGTCATACATCCCCCAAGGGGTCCCGGATTGCAAGAGGGTACAGGCTGGGCTGAGGGACTGCCCCCCCCCCCCCCCCCGCCACCATGTACGAATTTGGTGCACCGGGCCTCTAGTATGCAAATAGATTTGCTGCCTTCATGCTAACACCTTCAAGGAAAAGAAAGTTTTTCTTTTTTAAAAAAAATATATTTTATTGATTTTTTACAGAGAGGGAGGGAGAGGGACAGAGAGACAGAAACATCGGTGAGAGAGAAACATCGATCAGCTGCCTCCTGCACACCCCCCACTGGGGATGTGCCCACAACCAAGGTACATGCCCTTGACCGCAATCAAACCCGGAACCCTTCAGTCCCCAGGCCGACGCTCTATCCACTGAGCCAAACCGATCAGGTGAAATTTTTTCTTTTCTTCTTGATTTTGGTTGATCAAACCTAATGTTTGTGATACCAGTGTTTATACTGGTGCATATTTTCTTATGTGTGCTTGAGTTGTACTTAGGATGAGCTGGCTCTGGCTACATTATGTCTGGGTAATGTGAGTCTCCCAGATCAGGTTGACAGAAAGCCGTGAACTAGTTTATACAAAACTAGTTTATACACAGTTAATGAATGTGTTAAAAAGGACACCTGAGAGTAGGATTTAGATCAGTGCAATATTCATCCCCCACCACTATTTTAAAGTGAATAAAACATTCACTTACTTTTCCCTTTTCTTTCTGTCAAGGAGACTCTTCTATTTGTTTTTCCACTTTTAGGCTTTTTCAGAGTAATCTGTGTCAGTACAAACTGAAGTCCTGAGAAGCCAAAACTTATATCCCAGAGAGTAGAAGGAGGCAGAGGGTCAAAGTGGATGAGAGCGAGTGAAGAGGGCCATCAGGGAGGCCAAGTGTGAGAGAGAAGACAGGAGAACCTGAGAGATGTCTGGTCCTTTGTGGGGAGGTGGAGTTTTAGGGAGAGAGAAACTTAAGATTTTTAGGGAAATTTTGTTTGTGCTACATACACAGTGTTCAAGCCTTTATTATGTCTCCAAGAACCATTCAGTGGAGATAAGCATTTGCTCATCAGTGCTTCTGGAGTTGTCTTTTTCTTTTTTCCAATTAATTTTTATATGCAAGATGAGGACCAGCTGAACCTGTTGATTTCTGTACAGATTACAACTGGACTGCTACCTGTCAGTGCATACATAGTCTTTTTTATTTTTGGTTGTTCCACTAGAGGTGGATAAAATGCTTTAGAAATTTCTCTTTGAAATTTATACTTCTATTTCCTCTGTCCTAACTTGGAATTAAAAGCCCTTATAAACTTCATTTCCCTCCTCCCACTCCCAATATGCCATCAGAGTCTGTATCACATCTGCACATCAATGATCATTTTACGTGGGCTGATATCTAATAAGAATGGCCTAATTTCACATTTCTAAGCTTCTTAATTAGAACATCCTTTAGTTCCTATTTGTGTTTAGTGTTTTTTACTTTTTGATGTATTTTTTCAGGGAAAGAAGCAGAATTTCTGTCTTGTAAGTATGCCTGGAAATTTGCTAGCTTCCTTTGACTTTGTTTTCAACTTTATTTCCCGATCTGTGTGGTCTGCAGTCAGGTGACTGCAAAGGCTCCTTCCAGGAATGGATTGGAAAAGTGTAGATAGTGTTTCACTTTACTCCTTGAATCCTTACCTATTTCTATAGTTCTTGCTTAGACTTCTTTAATAAGAAATACAATTAAATATCAAATATTGTAGAACATTACTTTAAAAGTCATACAGAAAAACTATAACAATTTTTTTTAAGCAGTATGGTAAAATGAGTCTAAATTGAGTAAATCTGGAGGGCGAGAGATACCAAAGAGAAACCAGAGGGTACAGAGTCTGGATTATGCAGAAAGTTTCTCTTTCTGGATCAGCTGTGAGTCATTTAAGGACCACAGCATGGATGTATTTGATGGTTGCCCAGCATGCAGCACCCTCAGGTGCGATCCCTGGCCCATACCCTTCTCAGGTGTGCAGCGTGTGCCCTGCCTATCCACAGACCGGAACTTTTTGTTTATGTCCAAACGGCAGCATCAATTTTCTCTCACAGTACAAGATGGGTTTTTTAGATCGAGGAGCATGTGTTAGTAGGGCCTCAACAGTTTTTCTTGAGAGTGGCTTTTCACATGGGCTCCCTGTGCTGGCTTAGAAGATGACCAGCCGAACCTACACAGGTGGGTGTACATCTAGTGGGCCCTCCCCTGCTGTGTCCAACAGTGGGAGAAACAGAAAGGTCAGCACCCCTGAATCAAGCTACTGGACCATCACCCCCTACGCCCTCCTGCAGCCGCAGTCTGGAAGGAAGGGGGCGTTTGTGTGGTCCCCCTGCTCCTGGTGGTGCCCCCTGCTCCTAGTGGTTGCCCAGGCAAGCCTCCTGTTGGGGAGCCAGTGCACATGGTTGTCCTGCCAGCACCTGGCCACTGACCGACTGACTGAAAATCCTTCCACCTTTATGTGTGGCTTGTTGAGAATCACCATGACCTGAAGATGTTTCTTTGAGATTAGTTCTTCTAGGGAAAGAACATATAGTTCAATTTAAATTCTCACCAAATTTCTCATTGCCTTGTAGAAATTACCCAGTTATTTATCTTTTTGGCTCCAATAAGGTTTTTGGGATAGAAAATAAATCACGTTTATTCAATTGGTTTTGAGGTGTAGTTCCCTTACAGTGAGGAGCATAGTCCAGTTTGACCAGTTTTAACAAATGTGTCCAGCTATGTAACCTGCCCATCATGATAGAAAACATTCCTGTGGTCCCTGAGGTCCCCTTTTATTGTGGGCTGAATGTTTGTGTTCCACAGTTCATAAGTCAAAGCCCTGATCCTGTGTGAGGGTGGAGGTGGGCTTTTGGGGAAGTGCTTAGGATGACTTGAGGTGAGGAGGGTGGGCCATGGTAGGATTAGTGCCCTAATTGGAGGGCAGAGACCCCGACCTGGCTCACACACCTAGGAGAGGCCATGTGAACACTTATCTGTGGGTCAGGAAGGGGCCCCACTGACCCCACATTTCTAGTCTTGGAAACCACTCCCTCCTCCCAAATCTTGAGAAACCACTGTGGCCTCTGCTGACTTGTCATGGCCACTAGAGTTGGACTAGAGCTGCCGGGAACCCTTTAAGCCTTTCCAGACACAATCCCCGGTGGCGAGTGCTCCTGTTTCTGCCACCACTCCTTACATTTACCTCTGTGAACCTTTTAACGGAGACGAACTGCGGCCTCCCTTTGTGTCTGGGTGTCTGCCTGGGGCTCCTGCTTCACCACTCACTCCTCCTGGGGACGTGATGTGCCACAGGTGCTGGCCTGGCCTCTGGTGGAACTGGGAGTTTCTCTGGTTTGGCTTCTGTGACTAAGGTTGTGCATATTCTTGTACCTGTTTTTTGTGACATGTCTCATTTCTCTTGGGCAGATACCTAGGAGTGGAGCTGCCCTATGGGTGCTTCATGGGCTGAGCAGCAACTTTAGTTTGCATCTCCTTAAGCTCACTGAAGCACACTTCCATCTGCTGCTTTTTTGTACCTCTGCTCTGAAGTGTCTGATCAAGCCTTTGCCCTTCATATACAGTAGACCCTTGGGTTATGTTGGAGATCTGTTCCTATGGCACAATGTAACGCGATTTTTGCAGTAAGTCGGAACCCATCTATATAAGCACCCACGTCACTCACATGGAGCACATACACAGCAGTAATGAAGTCAAACAGTAAAAAAAATTTAAAAGAAAGATAACAATTCCTGACCTTTACTTGTGGTAAATAAATAATAAAAAAACATAAAGCACATATGTACATATGTCAAAATGACGGAACTTATTTTTTTTTTTATAAATAAATGAGAGATGGTGACGTAACCACGAAATGACGTATGTTGAGTCCAATGTAACCTGAGGACTGTCTGTATGTATGTATGTATGTGTGTGTATATATATATACACACACATACATACATATACTAGAGGCCTGATGCACGAAATTTGTGCAAGAGTTGGCCTTCCTTCCTCTGGCTGCCAGCACCGGCTTCCCTCTGGCACCCGGGACTGGGGCTTCCCTCTGACCACCGGCAGGCATCTGGAACCTGGGCTTCCCTCGCAGCCCTGGCTTTGTCTGGAAGGACGTCTGGTCTAATTAGCATAT
Source organism: Myotis brandtii (assembly GCF_000412655.1). Lineage (NCBI taxonomy): Eukaryota > Metazoa > Chordata > Mammalia > Chiroptera > Vespertilionidae > Myotis > Myotis brandtii. The sequence goes on along the minus strand of NW_005364882.1, from coordinate 2,593,143 downwards.
TATACTTTTATTATTATAGATTAGGTAAAATAATTTCTACAAGGCAATGAGAAATTTGGTGAGAATTTAAATTGAACTATATGTTCTTTTCCTTAGAAGAACTGGTTTCAAAGAGAAGTCTTCAGGTCATGGTGATTCTCAACAAGCCACACATGAAAGTGGAAGGATTTATATATATGTATATATATAAAATATATTGTTATTGATTTTAGAGAGGGAGAGGGAGAGAGATAGAAACATCAGTAAGAGAGGAACATTGATTGGCTGCCTTCCGCACACCTCCCACTGGGGCTCTAGCCTTCAATGTAGGCATGTATCCTGACTAGGAATGGAACCAATGACCTCTTAGTGCATGGGATGACGCTCAATCCACTGAGCCACACTGACCAGGCTGCCTTTTTTTAAGTTGAGTTGTAAAAGTCCTTTATGTCTTGTGGATACAAGGCTTGTCAGATGCATATATTGCAAATATTACCTCCCATTCTTTGACTTACCTATTCATTTTATTAATGGTCTACAGTATTTTTAAAATTAACTTAAAAATGAATTGAGTTCATATGTGTAGGATTATAGATTCTTATGTGTGTGTGTATACATAGTGTTTAAAAGCATCTTGCAGGGTGTTACCCTGGTACCAGTTCTGGCTCAGTAGGGTATGAGGTTCTCAAGTATAGAGGCCCAGTTTTCTGTAGTATTGTCCTTCTAGGCATATACTGATCAGAAAAGAATTGTGTTTTGAGGAAATATTAGTCATATGTTTGGGTTTGTGTATATTTTATCTAGATAGAAAATCTAGTGTTCATTTGTTTTAGTATCAATTTGCTAATATTGTTATAACAGTGGGGGCATGTTTATACCTTTCAGTGTCTATTTTTTTTTAGAGTTCAGTTTTATATGTTAATTTGGAAAGCATTGTCAGAGACAGGTAAATCAAGCTGTTCTTTTGTTTTATTTTCTTTCACTTTTCATCACTGTTTCTCTTTAAAAGGTTTGTATTTTAATCATTGGAAACGTAGAAGAACCAGACAGTTTTACACATTCTTGCTAATTAAAGTTAATGTGGATTATTTTTTGCCTTCCATTTCAGGTCAGGGATTTGATCAAAGCACTGTTCTAACATAAAAGCATAGTAAAAATTTGTGGCTGGTACTTGGCATAAGACATATTAATGAACAATGCCCTTGCTTGAGGTACTTTGCCTGTTTATCTCCAGGTCTTGCTTGCTGACGAGGAGAAAATTTCAGAGCCTCAGGGCAATGAACCAATTTCTTGTTAAGAGTATTCCCTAATAATCTACCTGGCACTTTAATTTCCATCTGTGCCTATATAGGACAGGCTTTATTTATGTACAATTAAAATGATCTTCCAGCAGCTCAAATTCATCCAGCTTCCTTATGAGTCATTTCGGGGCAGCACCAATGGCGTTTATTGCTCTCTGCTATTACTGTGGTGTGTTTTGTTTAGGTAGGAGGTGGTAATGAAGAAAACGGTCATCTCTTCTTTTTTTATAGAAAAATTTATATTAGGTTCAAATTAAAATTGTGTATTTTTGGTCTTCTAAACATATTTTAGTTATTTAAGAAAACTTTTTTTTTATTTATTTAGTACTTTAAAAAAAGACTTGCCTGATATAAAAATATTGTTATTATTAGTAAAATTTACTAAAATTTTAGAGCTTGACATGGTCAGTGATGCTTACATTGACTGTGACAGTAGAGGTTATCTGAGAGTGTCTTCATCTTGATCATTTGAGTTATTTCTTGGCCTAGGATATTTTGCTATCCCATGCTTTTTAGATTTTTATGAATGTAATTAAACTTGTCATGTCTGATAACTGCAAAAAGTGAAAACTTTGAAAGTGCTAGAAGTAAGAGGCATGTGGTTATGATGGAGATGAAAATGATGAGAAACTACCCATATGGAATGAACTTTTTGAAAGAAGGAACAGTTCTGAATAAGTGAAAAATTGAGAAAAGTGCTATATATTGCCTTTCAGTGAACATAGGGGGAATGTAATTGATGAAATGAGGGGAAAAATAATCAGAAACAGTGGCTGTCAACCTGGATATCCATTAGAATCATCTAAGGAACTTTAAAAATCACAGTGACTGCCCTAGCTGTTTTGGCTTAGTGGATAGAGCATCAGCCTGTGCACTGAAGGGTTCCAGGTTCGATTCTGGTCAAGGGCACATGCCAGGGTTGTGGGCTCTGTCCCCAGTGTGGGGCATGCAGGAGGCAGCCAATCAATGATTCTCTCTCATCATTGATGCTTCTATCTCTCTCTCTCCCCTCTCCCTTTCTCTCTGAAATCAATAAAAATATATTTAAAAAAAATGTCTGGGCCCTACCATTTAACAAGTAAGCCAGAATTCCTGTAGATGGGGCCCAGGTATCAGTATTTAGTAAAGCTATAGCTCTCTTGGTGATGCCAGTGTATAGTCAAGGATGAGAACTGTTGGGCTGTATATGTCATCACTAGATGTCCTTTATTGTTCTGTTCATTAAACAAAAGATTAGAAGTTGGTAGAATTTAAAGGCTAAACCTGGTGTACTTTAACTAATAAAATCTATTAAGTCACTGTGGATTCAAGGCTAGTTTGCATATGCATAATATCAAAATGAGTGTTCAAATGGCATGCTATAGGTACTAAGAAATTCTATATGACACTTGGTCACTTGTAGAAATATATATCCTATATAATAAAAGGGTAATATGCAAATTGACCCTAATGGGGGAACGACCTGTCGCTATGACATGCACTGACCACTCGGGGGGCAGACACTCAATACAGGAACTGTCCCCCGGGTGGTCAGTGCGCTCCCACAGGGGGAGCTCTGCTCAGCCACAATCTGGGCTGATGGCTGCGAGCACAGCAGTGGTGGTGGGAGCCTCTCCTGCCTCAGCAGCGCTAAGGATGTCCAACTGCAGCTTAGGCCCCCCCCCGCCAGGGAGCGGGCCTAAACTATCAGTTGGACATCCCCCGAGGGCTCACGTGCTGCCAGAGGGATGTCTGACTGCCAGCTTAGGCCCAATCCCCCGGGGAGTGGGCATAAGCCAGCAGGTGGACATCCCCTGAGGGGTCCTGGACTGTGAGAGGGCGCAGGCTGGGCTGAGGGACCCCCCCCTGCCCTCCGCCCCCGAGTGCATGAATTTTCATGCACTGAGCCTCTAGTATATATTATAACAAATAGAAGAACCTGATCTGTTTTGGAAAAAGGTGCCCAAAAGAACAGGCACTGTAGCAAGGAGAAGAACAGCGAGTATGCCTAGTTTTAAAGATTCAATGCACGATTCATCTTCTTAGTTGGTGGTAATAAATCTAAATCTCTCTTAATTCAGTTTGGACTTAATAGACATCCTTTCAGTGTTTACTTATTCCTAAATAGAATAAAATCTATACAAACTTAGAAAACCCTTTATGGATTAATCATCTTGATGTGCAAAAGGCATTCATTCCTAATTTCATGCTGCCCTGATTTATTGCCATTTATTAACTGTGCTAAATAATGGTTTCCCCCAACCCATAAGAGTTGGTATAGATTCTTATCCTTATTGTAATACAAAGTTATTTTAAATTCTTACACTATCAGAAAGCCTTCCAATGTAGATTAAGTAAACGGGAGCTCTGCCCTTGGTATTTATTTAGGTGGGAAAGCAAAATAGCCCAATAGTAAATTTAGGCCATCTTATGTTTTGACTACTTCTTGCATATTATTACTGTTTCACTTGATTTTTTTTGCTTATATTTTAAAATTTTGAATATCTTTAAAGGTTTTTAAATCTTTAGGTTCCCCATCCTTCCCTGATTTTATCCAGGACAGTCTGAATTTTGCTGATTGCATACTCATGGTGAAGTTGACATGTTTCTCTTTGTATTTCCTACAAAGTGGCAGCTAGATCCAGGCTTGATCTCTTTGGCAAGACCATAGGAAGTATTATGATCTGTTATTAGGAGGTACTTTATGTTTGCCTTATAATTAAAATTCTGTAACCTCATTTTCACTTATTACTCGGAATACATTTCTAAAGAGACAGTTCCTCAAATACTGGTTATCCCATGATGTAGAATGCTTAGGGTAAATAGTTGATTTATTTATGTTTATCTGCCAATTTTCAAGATACCGAGTTCTTTATTCTCTGAAGGTGATCAATTATTTTCAATGACAGTTATTCTTAGTAAAGTTTAAATTATCCAATATCTGACTAGTGGGACCTTGCCTAGTTGGCTCCTGGTCATTTGGGTATGACCCTGTAGTTTTGGATTGTTTCATTCCCATCTGGTGAGATAAGATGATCCACGTTCTTCCCTTTTCTCACACTAGACCTGGACTCAGTCATTTCCTTTAGTGGTAAATGATATTTCAAGATCAATCTGGGGATCGAGGATGCTTATTGCTAGTGGGTTAATGAATCACTGTTTGTAGGCCTCTTTGGTGGAGAGAGAGAGAAAAGTGTATGTATGTGTATTAAATTTTTTTTTGTAGTGCTGTCCATGTCACCAACTCTTGTTGTTGTATTATATCTAATTTGTGCATATAGTCATCACATTTTATATATTTTCTTCTTTCTAGTCCTTATTTGCCTTTACTTCTGTGAATAACTGTATTAACCCACTTTAAATCTTTACTTCTGAGTAACTGTATTTTAATGCTCATCACCAGTCCTTAATGTTTCTCTAGCCATTTGTTTGTCTGAAGTTTGGTCTTTAGTAGATTTCTTTGAAGGGTTCTAATTGCTGAATTTTTTTATTTAGATAATAGTAAGTTTCCTTTATTGTTTAGTCATTTTCACTATATACTAGTATATTTGGCTCACATGTTTTTTTCCCTTAGGATCTTACATATACTATACCATTTTCTTTTAGCATGAAGCACATCAACATTTCTGTCAAAAGAACTGCTGATAAATAACTTTTATTCTTTATAAGTTGTTGGCTCCTCTTATTTAGAAGTCTGAGTTGGGATTATAAAATAAGCAGTATGTTCTTTCATTATGTACTTGCTTTAGTTTTCTTCTTCAGGTATCCTATTTTCTGTATGTTGGGTTTCTGTTTATCTTCAATATTTATCTTACTCTTCCTTTCTTTTTAACTGGAAAAAATAGTTCATTTATAAGTCTCTTATAACATGATTTATTATGTTTTTTGTTCTTATATTCTAGTTTAGTTTTTTTCTGAGATTATTTTTTATCTCATATCCATTTTTTCTTGAGTTTTCTTGCCTCATTTTTGAGTTTTTCTAATTCTGCTTTAAGTATATTTTTTTCATGTCTTGTATATTCTCTTAAGGTCTCAGCTGACTTTGAAATTGGAAGTTATAGTTTGCCATGTCTTATGGGTTTGTTTTTGTGGTGATCTTTCCTCTTCTGTAGGAATGTTCTGCTTCATTTAGATTTCACTCTCAGCACTTTCTCTGCAGTGTGTGGGGTCCTGTCCTGGAAAGAAGCCCTGGCAGCTCAGTGTTAGGAGTTCTTAGGACATAGATTGCTCCAGTCTCCTTAGATATTTTCTGCCTTTTGTGTGCTCTCACAATTGGGATAGGCCAAACTCCAGCCAATTTCAGCTGCTCTTCTCAAACTGGTCTGTGATTTCTAATGAATATCTCTGGGTTATTTTGGAGTTCTCCTGTTTTTATATTCATCAGACATTTGATTGCTTTGTCTGCTTCTTCCCACACAGATGTTGATACTGTGCAGATCTAGTTGCTATTGGTGGTTTTTCTCCAGCTGTTTGTATTTTGAGGATCATGGAGATATGGGCATACCTCACAGATATTGTGGTCCAGTTCCAGACCACCTCAGTAAAGCGAATATTGCAGTAAAGCGAGTCATGTGAATTGTTTGGTTTCCCAGTGCATATAAAAGTTATGTTTATGTTATACTGTAGTCTATTAAGTGTGCAATAGCATTATGTCTAAAAAAACAATGTACATACCTTAGTTAAAATATAATTTATTGCTGAAAATGCTATAATCTATGCCTATTGGAAAAATGGTGCAGATAGAGCTGCTTAAGGCAGGGTTGCCACAAATCTTTAATTTGTTAAAAAAGTGTGAAGCACAATAAAACGAGGGTATGCCTGGACCTTGTCTCTTAGTATTGTTGGGATTTTGATTTTGTTATTTGCTTTTTAGTTGGTTTGTTTCTTTTTCTGTGGGGATCTAGAGAGTTTCAAAAACTAGACTGCTGCTGCCATCTGCCCAGATTCTCTAGTCTTCTGATTTTGAATCTCATATTCTTCTCTTTTTTTTCTATGCCTATTTATGTCTTTGGTTAAAATACAATTATGGATTACTAGCATTTGTCCTCTCGCTTGCCCCCACAACCCATTGATTTTAGGGGAGAAATTATGATATATTAAGAATTTGTTCTATAACTTTAACTGATAGCTCAAGGTTTTAACCCTTAAACTTTCATCAAACCTCTTAATGTTCCATGACCAGAAAATACATTTAAATAAAGCACTAGTTTTAGTCTTAATTTCTATGTTATGTTTGTGCAGTGCTATTATCTTTTCATATAATTTCAATAAGTTATGCAGAATGCATCCTTTTTTATATCCCAGTGATAGGGAGAAAATTCAGACTGCCCTTCAGTACTTTACCCCACCCCTGGAAAAATAGGTCTCAGCTGCTTGTGTGTGTCTATAAATTAGTGAGTGTGTTAAATCTATCACAGCATGAAATCACTTCAAACGCTGTGAAAGACTATCTTAAAGAATTTAAATTGATTGCAGATGTTGGTGCAATTAAGCAGGCCTGATGAGCTCAGAATCCTGTTTCTCAGTTTTGAATATCAATGCATTTAAAAAAATCATAGTGATGTACTCCATATAAACGGAGTTCATAGGAATCTGAGCGTTTCTGTCACCTTGTTTATAAAAATAGTTCAGCAGTGTGAAAAGTGAATTGTGACCCTTTGTGCAGGTATTTGTATTACTTAGAATGAAGATGTAATTATTATTCATCTTATGTAGTTCTGAGCCATCCTTAACCGATTAGAATTGACTTTGAATGATTATTTACTTCTTTATTTCATTTGTTAGCAATTAGTTTGTCTACCTTTTGTGCCTATATTTCATTTAAAAATTATTCTATATACAGGGAGTTATTTCATTCCTATTTTTAAGAAGAAAAAAATGAGTATAGCAAGACAGTTAATTGGCTTAGGTAATAACAATATAGAACTTTTTTTCCCCCTTGAGGTTAGACCTTTTGCCTAGTTGAACTCTGCCTACTTTTAGTTGCTTTGACTTTAAACTGCTAAAATGTAGAAGGAAGTTTTCTAATTATTAAAAAATAACCTATTGGGTTGCAAATTAAAAAATGAAATCTGAAACAAGACTGAAACAAGATTAAGTACAGTGTACAGTGTGTTCATTTTCAATTTATTTCAAATTGATCCATGCACATTAAGTAATTAAACGCATCAATTTCTGCTTCACATTGTAAAGTGTTATGGACATTAGGACTTTAATATATACATACACACACACACACACACACACACACACACACACACACATACACAGTAGAGAAATGAATTAAAAAAATGGTGAGTAATTTTATTTAGGTAATTTTTAAATACTAAGAAAATTATTGAAATATTATTTGAAGTATTATAACATTGAAGATTTGAAATAGGAACAAAGAGTACATTAAATTCTTCTAGAGGGTTTGATTAAAGCTATGTTCGACAGTATTTTTATTTCACTCATCATGGCAGATTATAATTTATTTTTAGTAGCTTAGAAATCAGCTTTGTTACTTTTAGTCTTGTTATTTCAGAAAATTCAATTCTCTTTCTCAGACTTAGTTTGCTGAATAATACAATTTAGGAGTGTTTATGTGGGAACCTATGCAATGGGAAGTAGGGCAATCTATATATATAGAAGCCTAAGTGACTGAACAACCGAATGACCGGTTGCTATGACATGTACTGACCACCAGGGGGCAGAGGCTCAACACAGGAGCTGCCCCCTGGTGGTCAGTGCACTCCCACAGCCAACCTCCCGCGGCCAGCCAACCTCCCTTGGTCCTTCTTCCCGGCTGGCTGGCCAACCTCCCATGATCCCTCCCCCTGGCCAGCCAGCCCCGATCTGAGCAAGAAGGCCCCAATGGCTCTGATCGACAGCCAGGACGAGGAACCCCACCCATGCATGAATTTGTGCACTGGGCCTCTAGTGATTAAATAAAGTCTCCTAAGTTATCTTGGTATATTAAGTTGAAGTTGTATTACAGTTTAAAGTAAAGTGTGAAATGGGACTGGGTGACGAATGCTATAGCAGAAGCATTCTTAATTCTGATTCATACTGGAATAAAAAGTTGAATAAAATTATTAAAATTGGGCATTATAAAAAATAATACACATAGTATTTTTTCCTGCTTAAAATATTTATTACATGCCTCTCTTGGATATAGAGCAAAGTTTTTTTCTTTGAGTGGCTCCTACTTTGGTCTTTCCTACATTAGGCATACCCATGAAGCAGCATATGTGGTAACCATTTGTGTGTTTTCATTCAACTAACAATGTATATTTGTAGAAGAGTCTACCTTCAGACTTGTAAGAGATTGGTATGATTTTCATAGTGTGATGTTTTCAATTATCTTACACATACCTAATTTCGAAACAAGTTTTATGAAGCAACTCACTTTAATTTTGTCTTTTCTAAGCATTAAAGTCATTTATCACAGAAACAAGTCTTTTCTTTCTCATATGATTACTTTAATGAGAACAGCTATTATCACATTTCATAAACAGTTTGGGGTACAAAACTGTCAACTCTTGGTATTCATAAAAATCAGTTCATAGGTGTAATTGTCCAGCATACTTGGGCATCTATCACTGTATGTTATGAAATAATGGAAAGACGATGTCTATCGCTTAGTACCTTATAGAAGTCACACTTTGGTGAACTTTATCTTTTTTTCTTCCCTTTTTTTCTGCAATGGGGTCATTAGAAATACAATTTTCTGTAACTTTAAAATTTTTTCCCCCTACTTGATTGTTCTATCAGTCAATCAGTTAGACATGATTGACTCATCTCAGATTGACTCCAAGAAAAATAGGAGCATATTGGTTCATGCATCTGAGTTGCCCTGGGGTGTACGGGCTTTAGACAGGCCTAGACCTAAGTTCTCAATGACATAAGGACTCATTCTTTCTGTATCTCTCAGCACTGTTTTACTGTCTTGCCTTAATTTATGAAGGCTTTTTCCATTGTAAATTTAGATGGATAGCAGAAGTTCCTAACTTATCTCCTATATTTCACATCACTAATATTCAAAATTTTAGATCACTTACCCTATCAATTTAAAAAAGTTGACCATATATGCCACTAAGCCAGTAAATGTTTATCATAAGCATGCTTATTGTATTAATTCCTCACATTTGTTACTCATTTTATATATAAACTAGAGGCCCGGTGCACAAAAATTTGTGCACTTGGGGGGTGGCCCTCAGCCCGGCCTATGCCCTCTTCCAGTCTGGGACCCCTTGGAGGATGTCCACCTGCTGGCTTAGGCCCGCT
>NW_005364882.1:2570338-2582866 GCF_000412655.1 Myotis brandtii | reverse complement strand
AAGCTTGGCTTCCTCCATCGCCAGGGGCAACCCGCTCCAGCTCAGTGGCCATGGCTGGCTGAAAGCAGGTATCTGGGGTTTATTTACCTTCTATAATTGAAACTTTGTTGCTTTGAGTGGATCTCAGAGCCCGGCCGTGGCAGGCGGGAAGCTTGGCTTCCTTCATTATTGGGGCAACCAAGCCTCCTGCTTGCTCCAGCTCTGTGGCTGCCGGCCGCCATCTTGGTTGGGTTAATTTGCATATAGTCGCTCTGATTGGCTGGTGGGCGTGGCTTAAGGCATAGCGAAGGTACAGTCAATTTGCATGTTTGTCTTTTATTGGTGTCGATATATTAATGTGTTACTATTTTATCTTTAATATATAATATGAATTTATAATATCAAGATATAAATGAAAGTATTACTATTTCACTTGATAATTTTGATTCCTCTTTTTTTTTGTTTCATTGCCACTTTTTAGCTATGCTAGATTCATGACATAAACTGCTAAATGTGCCTTCTTTTTCTACTCATTTTTACACAATCTACAATTTGATGATTTGTTATTTTCAAGAACTACACAACTTTCTGGCCTTGGTATTTTTTAAGAAGATAAATTTTTAACTTTAAAATTCCTTTTATTTGTTCTAAAAAGTATATTCCTGCCTTTCAATTTTAAATGCCCCTTTAATTTTAAATCACCAATTCTATTCTGTCTTATAACTGAATCTATCATACCCATTCAGGATTGTTCTGGGAACATAGGGCCGCCATCTTGGTTGGGTTAATTTGCATATAGTCGCTCTGATTGGCTGGTGGGCGTGGCTTAAGGCATAGCGAAGGTACAGTCAATTTGCATGTTTGTCTTTTATTGGTGTCGATATATTAATGTGTTACTATTTTATCTTTAATATATAATATGAATTTATAATATCAAGATATAAATGAAAGTATTACTATTTCACTTGATAATTTTGATTCCTCTTTTTTTTGTTTCATTGCCACTTTTTAGCTATGCTAGATTCATGACATAAACTGCTAAATGTGCCTTCTTTTTCTACTCATTTTTACACAATCTACAATTTGATGATTTGTTATTTTCAAGAACTACACAACTTTCTGGCCTTGGTACATTTTTTTAAGATAAATTTTTAACTTTAAAATTCCTTTTATTTGTTCTAAAAAGTATATTCCTGCCTTTCAATTTTAAATGCCCCTTTAATTTTAAATCACCAATTCTATTCTGTCTTATAACTGAATCTATCATACCCATTCAGGATTGTTCTGGGAACATAGGCAAGCATGTAGAACCATTGCAGTGCCCCAGAGTTCATGTGGACTTCCATTTTGCCCACTTTAGCCTTCCTTGTTCTTGCTTGTATTGGTTCTTCTCTTGTACCACTAACCAGCTCCTATCCTCTATTTAGCCACATTTAATTAAAGAATTTTCTGTTTTGACGTCAGCATTGCCAACCTTTGTGTATTAGGTTAGTGTTTGGGGCCCTGAGCAAGATATGATATGCCTTCACTCTGCCTTTATGTGTTGTACTTGGTGAAAAAGACATGAAGACATGCATCGAGGTCATGTGTCATCTGGACAAGATAAATTCCTTTAGGGACAGTATTATCTTTGTTAATTCATGATTGCCCACATGTGACAGATCTTAAAGTCTCACAAACTTGATTGGTCAGCATGTTAATACTCTAAGCTAATAGAGACTGGTGTATAAAAATCCAAATTTCACTTTAATTTACAATTAGAAATATTATTAAGGAGAAAACATTCTTGTATTCTCTCCTCTTCTTGTAAGCTGGTATATATAGGAAGCCAAATGATAGTTTCTTACTTGGTTTGTTGGATGATCCACAATGAAGATAATGGGGTGTGTGCCCATAGTATTGTAGGTTTTTACTGTTTTAATATTATCATACTTTATGTAGTTATCCATTCAATTAATATGATATACTAGAAGCTCCATGAAGTAAGAGTGGACCTGATGCAGCACAAACTGTATATTTGTGTCATGTTTCTGGCACTCCCTTTCTTGGGGAGTGGCCTCTCTGAAGAACTTTGGGTTCTGCAGGTAGCACTGTATACTGCCTCCTCCTATAGCACATGCTCACTAATATTGGAGGGCTTTGAAATTGCTCAGGCCATACTTTCTTTAGTAATTAAATTCATTTTATCTTGAGCCACACTTGATCTTGGTGTACATGCGTAATCTCTTTGGTCATTTTAATAGGAGTTTCATTAGCTGTTACATTTTGATATCTTTTCTAATTTCATTATCCGAACTTAATGTAATTTAAGCTTTGGGGATATTTATGGTTGGCAAACTGTCTCCCCAAGATTCACTTTTTGTCAGGTTACCTTTTAGAGGAGAATTTGATAGGAACTTGTATTCTCATTTTATTTCCTCACTAAAGATTTCAATTTTATAGTTCATGATCTTTATATATTTTCCCCTGTCATTTCTGAGAATTTTCATAGGACACAAAGGTTGTTTAAATAATCAAAATGATTAGAAATTCTAAGATCAACTTGTTTAGTAATCAAGTAACATTCCAAGTATCATTCATTTATTCATACGCTCAAATTTAAAATGATTAAAATCAAAGATACAACTTAAAAAAGATAAGAGTATCACTTGATGAGGTGGTCTTCAACCAACACCAAATAATTTCTCACTATCTTATTGCTTTGTTCTTCAATGAAAAAGGTGTATGATCTCTAAATACTTGCATATTAGCAGTTCTGTAGAAGGAATGCTTTTTTGTGTGAGATCTGATCAGAATTCAAATGTCATCTTAATGCAAAATAAATACAAAATGTATGAATGAATAGAATGGCTTTAGGTAATCATTTACTTTTGTATAATGTTTTCTTTAAAGATTAATAAAATTAAAGTTAAGAATTTGCTAATTGGGAATATATTAAATGAAGGTATTAAAATACAACAATTTTAATAATCTTCTCATTTCAAAAATAATGCATTGTTACAGAAAATTTAGAAAATATATGACATCATTGAGAGGAAAAAACAATACCCTACTAACCCAAGATCAAGCATCCAGCTAAAATATTAAAGTTGTTTTGATATCAAAAAAGCCTCAAAAGAATTATTATAACAGTAAAACTAAGGTTTCTGTAGCAGAAATATTAAATGTGATTTTTCCTATTTTGTCAGAGTTTTGGCAGAAGTCCAAAGGCTGAGGAGAGCAGGTACCAGGACACTGTGGCCGTGAAAATAGATTGTGAAACCGATTGTGCTGTCACTAGTTCATCCTTCACTTCTAGGTTGTACAAGAATAGGTTCACAAATATTTTTAAAATGGAAGATTGATAGGCTTTCTCTGGAGAGAGAACTGTCATCGTACAATGGCATTATCTCCAACTCTTTGTGGGGGAGTAGAGCCAAATGAGTGAGCCTTTGAGAGAACCTCTCAGAGGTTGACTGTATCCTTCCAATGTGGGGACACGGGGACTGGAAACTGCAAATGGTAGGCTGTGTGAGCTTCTCTGTGGCAGAACAAGGAGAAAGGACCACTAGACCTTTTGTGGGGAAAAGTTTGACTTGCACCGAATGTTGACCTCTAAGAAGGGAGTTGACTTTGTGTTGTCTTGGGAGGAGTTTTGTCCAAGGGAACCACCAGCACATGCAGTGCCCCTGACAGAGAGAGTCTTTGTAAGGCTGGACTGTGAATCTCAGCAAGGAAGTCTCTTGAGTAATCCACATAAGCATCCCACAGAAGAGCACAGCATTTGCATTTCAGCCACATCCGAGGACAGTAGCCCCAAAGTGCAACAGTGCTACCTGATTACAGCAGTTTTCGTATCTTAACTCCCTTCTTCCCCCTTCTCTTCAGCCATGAAGGTGCTGGGGGAAACCTGATGAGTAGGGATCATGGATTGAAGAACAAGGTGGGAAAATAGTGCAGGACCTCAGCTCTGTTCAACACTATAGATTTCCTAGTCTGAGTGAGGGCTACACCGAGAATGGGGAGAAATTTTAGGTTAGTTAAGATTGATGTTTTAGCCCCGGCTGGGTGGCTCAGTTTGTTGGAGTGTTGTCCTGTAGACCAAAAAGGTTGCAGATACATATCTAGGTTGAGGATTCGATCCCTGGTTGGAGAGCATGCAGGAGGCAACCAATGTTTCTCTCTCTCCCTCCCTCCCTTCCTCTGTCCATCCCTCCCTCCCACCCTCCCCCTTCTTCTCTCTAAAAAAATTTTTTTTGAAGTTTTATTAGCCTCTTTCTTTCTAGCGGGCCTGGAAAAGTGTGAAATGCAGAATATTATTCTGAGGTGATATTACTAAAAATAACTTTTGAGTCAGAGAGTGTAAATAAGTTTAAGTCCAGAAATTGTAAAGCAAAAGATGGGTACATGTGTTAATATAACTAAAAACATACATATGGATGGTGATGGGGAGAGGGAGGGAGGAAACAAAGTTAGAAGAAATAAAACACTGCAAGAAAATATTTGCTATATATAACTAATGTGTAAAGAACACCTACAAATCATTAGGAAAAAGATGAATAACCCAATAGGAAAATTTTTAATACACATCGGCAATTTACCCAAGAAGAAATACAAATGGCAAACAGCTCTTTGAAAACATGTTCAATCTCAATATGTAAATTAAAATAGGTATGGAGGGCATTTTTCAACTGTCAAAGTAGAAAGGCTAAAAAAGATTGCTGACAGTGTTTGGTGAAGGTGTAGAAATATATAGCTATGTAACCTTCTTGGATTATAATTTGGCAGTATATGTCAAAATAAAGAAGTGTATTCCCTAATCATCTAACAATTTCACTCTTTGAATCTATTTTTATAACAGTAACTTGAACTTGGAAAGATCTATGTATGAGATTGTTCCTTGGAGCATTGTGTAAATGTCAAATTTAAAACTACCAAAATATCCGTCAGTAGAGAAGTGATATACAAAACATTTATGCAGTGATGGATAATACAGTCATTAAAATGAATGAATTAACATGGCAAGTGTGGCTCAGTGATTGTGTGTTGACCCAGGAACCAAGAGGTCAAGGTTCGATTCCCAGTCAGAGCACAAGCCCAGATTGTGGGCTCATTTCCCGGTGGGAGGCATGCAGGAGGCAGCTGACTGATGTTTCTCTCTCATGGATGTTTCTATCCCTCTCCCTCTCTCTCTAAAAAATCAATAAAAACATTAAGAAAATGAATGAGTTAGATATGATTTGGAAAGTTTGCCAATATAAAAAACAACATAGAAATATGTTTGGTATGAACCAAGTTTTGTTCTGTTTAAAGTTGTGTGAGTACATATATGTATATGTGAATAAATAGGTGCCTAAGAGTATCAGCCCAATTAAAGGAAAACTCTTGCTAGATTCCCATCAAATTTGTAAAATTCATATGCACTGTTTGTCTCAGGCAAAAGATTGGAGAGATGGAGGCACAAATTTCCATGTCCTCTTGTATTTAAACAAAAAGGAGTAGTGGGATTACAAGTGAATTTTTAAAATTTTATTACTTTTTTAAAAAAATATATTTTTATTGATTTCACAGATGAAGGGAGAGGGGATAGAGATAGAATATCAATGATGAGAGAGAATCATTGATCAGCTGTCTCCTGCATGCCCCTACTAGGGATCAAGACCGCAATGTAGGCATGTGCCCTTGACTGGAATCAAACCTGGGACGTTTCAGTTCACAGGTTGCTGCTCTATCCACTGAGCCAGACCAACTAGGGCTACAATTGAATTTTAGAATTTTTTGTGTGTGTGTATTTCTCAGGTTATGGGAAAAGGGAGGGCAACCATCCACCAGATTACTTCTGATTTTTGGTTGTGGCGAGGAGTGAGTGCTGAGCTTCAATGCGTACTCCTTGATTGTAGGCTACAGTAACCCATCTGTTCTTTGGTGTGCAAGAAACTTGGGGAAGCCCATGTGAAGAAGATAAGGTCTCTAGTACCTCAAGGAGCTCACAGTTCAGTAGAAACAAAATGTGTAAGCAGGTGAGAAGAATGCAGTGGGCTCTATGGGCCCACTTAGTGTATGGTAAAGTCCTGGGTTATCGGCAGCTGCAGCACAGTGTTGAGAAGGCAGCATACTCTGCTAGGGAGTGAATGGGTGAGACTGGATCTCATTGGCCTCTTAGCTGCTGTGGCTTCTTTCATCCAAGTTTTCAGCATTGGTACCAGAAAATATCTTTTTAGAATATTTTCTTAGCAGAAATAAAATTGGATGTTGTTTCTAACAAGAAAATGCCATTTTTGTCTTGTTTGCTATGGTGCAGATGGCCTGATAACATGGACCACATTTCATTTAGAAAAATAAAAACAAATCAGCAGACCCGATAGTATGCTGCTTGCAAGACCTTTAAATGTAACTTGGAATAGCACACAGATGCATTTTACATTCTTGTAGTAAATTGGCACTCACTTAATAATCACTTTTATTTACAGAACTTTAAGTTTTGGAAACATCTGGATAATTCTATGAAAAATTTAAATGTTCAATTTGTGATCATTGCTAAATAGTGTTTATTAAGCATTTACCTGTGTGTGATAATGCTGGATGCTGTCAGTACCACAATAAATGAAACATATAGGAAACCTGGAGACTTGGCTCACAGAAGAGGTAGATTACTCATTAAATATGTGAAAAGTATCACATATGTTTGAAGCATTTCATGTGATTTTTCTTTGTTCTAGAATTTATTACCTAAACTGATTTTTTCCCCCTTCAATCTGAAAAATTAGGGGCTAGATCTGATCACATCTAAGTTACTTTGCATTTCTGAAAATTCTTTGATTCCTCCCTTTATCAGGATATGTCACTCAATTACAACCTCTGATTTCAAAACCATTTAGTTGAAAACTTCATATGTTAATCTTAATGTTTTCAAAAATAATGTGTAGTCATTATGAAACACACATATATAGCAAAAAGAGGAAAACAAAACCATAATTTCTTCACCAGAGCTAACTGAACTGTTAACATTTTTAAATTACTTTTTTAAATTCTGGAAAATGAGAATATCAACCTCAAAAGGTGTTTGTGGGGAATCAATGAAATATTGCATGTTTTCACTGCATGTGTAGTGTCTGGCATATGTATTAGGCAAAGCAATACTAATAATAGGTCCTTTCTCTAGTAATTTTAAAAGTATCAGCCTTATTTCTTATGTTTTTGTTTATTTTAATAGTGTCCTGATTATGTTCCAGCTTCTTTTATTCTGAGGCTTGTTAGAGATTCATAGTAACTGGTAACTTAGAGTTAGTAGTATAAGGTACTCTTTGATAAAAATACATTTGCCGTCTAGTGTATTTTGATATTTAATTCCCATTTCAAGGAAAATTTTAATGTTGCCAGAGTTAAGTTTTCAACCATGTCTTTATAGCAGTGAAGAACTTAGCAAGAAGAGAGAAATGGTGGAGCCATAGTCGAAATCCTCAGTTAAATGGGGGAGGAGGAGAAACCCAGTAGAGGATTGTGATGTATCTGCATCTTTGATGTGGTACATAGAGGTGGGGAAGAATTACATGTGGTAGTCTAGGATTCAAGCAGAAAAATATAAGTGTTTGGCTTTCAGGAGGGTGGGGGGTGGGCACTGAGACGAGACATAAGGGTTAGGAGTTCACTGATGGACATTTGTAAGAGAAACTCTGGGAGAGGTTACATGGGACCGGTAACCAAATCAGTGCAATAGGTGCCGGGATTAGACTGATGGTTTAGTGTTAAAAGACTTAAAAACAAGGACGAACACAGGTTTCTTTGGGCAGCAAGATCTGGTAAAGATAGAAGAAAACTGGTTTCCTTGACGGAAGAGGAAAGTTGAGTCAATTCATACTGTCTAGTTTCACGATTTTAGTGAAGCAAGGGGCAAAGTCATATGGTAAGAGAGTTGGGCAGAGATAGGGATAGTTTCAAAAAAGAGCAAATAGGTTTTGAACAGGTAGTGAGAGAACAGAATATGAGTAAAATACCTGAAATCTCTTGAGGGCCCATTTGAGTTTGGAAAATATGAACAAATACTAATGCAGACTAATGCTTCCTAAATTCTGTTTAGTGCAAGAACTCTTTTTATAAAAATGTAGTCTTACATAGATAGCTTCCTTGCTCCCTTCCCCCATCATATCACAAAGATAAAGGTGTATTCCTTTTGTTTGAGAAAGAGTATTGGGCCTTAGGGGTCAACTTCTGGTTGGCTCTGTGGCGTGTCTACAGAAGCCTAGAATTCCAAGGGACACAATGTAGACTGATAGGAGACAAGTAGAAAGCCCAGCAAAAGAAGATGATAAAGGCTAATTAGAAACTTCAAATCTTCTCTTGGGCTCTGAAGAGGCTAGAAAAATCACAATCGGGTAAATAGCACCAACTCAAGTAACCCTGAGAGTAAGGTGAAACTGGGGAGTAAGTGAATATCAGAAGATCAAGTAAGAAGCTACAGTACATGCCTAGGGAATCATTTAAAGAAAGAGGCAACATGTGGATTTGAGGGGTTCACATTAAGCAAGAGCTTCCTTCCAGGAGTCTGGAAATCAAAAGAGAACATGGACAATAACAGTGTAGCATATGATTGGCTCTCCTCCTGTCTTCTTGCTGCCTTTGGGTATGGGTAGCTTTGAGTCTTGGTGTGTGCATTGGGAAGGAAGTCTGGGGACTCAAGGCACATTCTGCTTCTGGATTTGTGTGTGGCCATTGTACGGAGGGGGTGTTCGGAGGCTTTCTCAGCATCTGATTTTGTGGGTATTGCAAACATCACCAGATGTTTCACCGACTCTATTGCTGCCTTCAGTTGTGGATTCCAAAGTTCAAGGAGTGAGTTGCAATAGCTTGTCAAGTCTGTTTTTGCCCCAGATTCAGAGAACTTCTTTTCATGCATCCTCCTGTAGCTCACCTACATGGTGAGCCTGTGTGTCTGATTTCTCACTTCTCTCTTCCAAGCACGAGATTACCTCAGCACAGGATATTTGGGGCAGCAAAACATTGGCATACATTTTGTCTTTTCTCATCATTACCAAATGCTTACTATGGAGTTCAACTTTTTATTTCTCATCTTTCTCTAAATTTCAAGTGGAGAAATGGTAGAATTATATAGGAATAAAGCCTTTAGGGATCTGGGTTTTAAAATGAGAACAAACATGTAAAATTATAAATACTTTCTAAAATTAAGAATTAGCCATCATATCCATAACTTTCTGGCCCAGTATCTAGAAGTGAAGCTTCTCTCACTTACGGTATAAAATGATAAAAAATTCAAAGGATAAAAATTGTGTGAAATTTTCTGTTAAGGGAATGGACACATTTGTCAAATGGAAACTCTAAGTGTATTATTATCATAGTTCTTAGGAGTAATTTAAATAATACTGTCAATTCTACATAAATTTCAAAAGCTTAGAGCTTTAAGAAATAAATTTCATTTTCCTTAAACTATGTAGTGACAGTTTCTCTGTATAAATATGTGAGGATTTAGACTGATATATAGCAGAGAACAGACTGACAGCTGTCGAGAGGTGAGTGGGGAGGGGACCAGGTGAAAAAGGTGAAGGGATTAAGCTAAAAACCCCCAAAACCTTCATAAACATAGACAACATTATGGTGATTACCAGAAGGAAAGGAGGGATAAATAGTGACAGAAGGAAACTTGGCTTGGGGTGATGAACGCACCATACAATGTACGGATGTTGTATTATAGAATTGTACCCCTGAAACCTATATAATTTTGTTAACCAATGTCACCCCAATAAATTCAGTTAAAAATGTGGGGCCTTGACCTGTGTGCTAAGTGGTTAGCAGTGGTTCTCAACCTTCCTAATGCCGCGACCCTTTAATACAGTTCCTCATGTTGTGGTGACCCCCAACCATAAAATTATTTTCGTTACTACTTCATAACTGTAATTTTGCTACTGTTATGAATCGTAATGTAAATATCTGATATGCAGGATGTATTTTCATTGTTACAAATTGAACATAATTAAAGCATAGTGATTAATCACAAAAACAATATGTAATTATATATGTGTTTTCCGATGGTCTTAGGCGACCCCTGTGAAGGGGTCGCGGCCCACAGGTTGAGAACCGCTGGGTTAGAGCGTTAACTCACACATGGAAGGGTCATGGGATCCCTGCCTCCTCTGCCTCCATTGGGGCCTGTGCGGAGGCAACCAATCAATGTGTACCCTTCACATTTCCCTCTCCCACTCCTCATCTCTTCACCCTCATCTTCTCTCCCCCTCCCTGCCATTCTCTAAAAAAATAAAAATAAAAATAAAAATAAATAAATGGAAAAAATATCCTCAGGTGAGGATTAACAAAAACAAAAACAAAAAACAAACTTGGGGATTTAGGAAAACTTATATGGGTAATGAGAATGGGAAATAACTTATATAGTGTGGATTTTTGAGTCCTGGCATAAAAACCACAGTCTGACAAACTTAAATTCAGTTGAGTAAGCACGTCACATTATTCGTCATATCTCTTTTAGTTGTTAGTAATAGAAGTTCAATTTGGACTAACAAGGAAAAAAGACCTTTTATTGACTTTTCTACCTTAGGCCAAGGGATGAGTAGAATGAAAGTCCAGTGTTGAGACTTTCCCTTCCCTCTTCCCTTGGCCTCTGAACATTGGTGTTATCTTCTCTGACTACAGAACAACTTTCTCCCAGAAATGGCAATCTTGAAACTGTAAAAGAAAACATAGGCATAATCAGCTGTTTACAGAAGAAGCTAAAACCACTTGCATACCAAACTAAATTTAGGCAAAAGATGAAAGATGTGGCTAAAGATATTTCTAATGATCTTGACAAAGGGTTAATATTTATACCCTATTGTGAACATTCATGAGTTGACTAGAAAAAGAAAATCCAATTTAAAAAATGAGCTAATGACAATTCAAAAAGAACATCCAAGAACATAACTACATATGTAAAATTTTTAATTATATATTCACATTAAAGTAACTTTACACCCATTAGATATTTTTACTATTCTATTGGAGAAAAAGTACCTTTATACATTGCTGGTGGAGCTATACTAGTAAAATTATATAGTATTTTGGGAAAGCTATCTGAAATGTCTATGAAAAAGAAAAATATACATACTCTTTGACCCAGGGATTTCACTCCTGGGAAGCTATGACTTAGAAATAAAAGCACCACCCTAGCCAGTTTGGCTCAGTGGATAGAGCGTCGGCCTGCGGACTGAAGGGTCCCGGGTTCGATTCCGGCCAAGGGCACATGCCCGGGTTGTGGGCTCGATCCCCAGTCGGGGGCGTGCAGGAGGCAGCCAATCAATGATTCTCTCATCATTGATGTTTCTATTTCTCTCCCTCTTCCTTCCTCTCTGAAATCAATAAAGAAATATATTAAAAAAAAGAAAAAGTAATAAAAGCACCAATAGATGAGGACATATTCACAATGATGTGTTTTGTTTGTTATTATTTGTGTGTTAAAAACCTGGAAACAAAAGGCAATTTGACAAATTATGGTTATTCATACCATGGATAATCATGCCAATATTAGAATGAATTATAGTTATAATACATTGGCAAACTTCCAAGAGGTCTAAGTCAGAATAAAGCAACATACAGAAAATTATGTAAGATAATATCACTAAAAAACAAATTCTACCTGTATGTACAGACACACACATGAGCACACAAATGCATGTGATTGTGTGAGCATTGGTTAAAATATGGAAGGATATAAATGAGGATTTTTACATGGATTGCCTTGCAGTGGAAAGGGGTATAGAACAGCTTGGTAAAATTTT
Source organism: Myotis brandtii (assembly GCF_000412655.1). Classification (NCBI taxonomy): domain Eukaryota; kingdom Metazoa; phylum Chordata; class Mammalia; order Chiroptera; family Vespertilionidae; genus Myotis; species Myotis brandtii. Next base: position 2,571,128 of record NW_005364882.1, on the reverse strand, counting down.
TAACTTTTTTGGATTTATGAAAGATTATGTATATATATACATGCAAATGACTAAAGAGTTTTTAAAAATTAAGAGAACCATATCAAAAGGCCAATACAGGTTTATAGTTATACAGAAATCATTACTGAAGGATTTCAGAAAACCATATTTTAAATCCCACTGCCAAACTGAAGAAGTTGAGAAACATTTGAAGACCCTAACCTTTGGGCATAAATTGAAGATGGTAAATAGGTTTACTGTAGCCCTAACTGGTTTGGCTCAGTGGATAGAGCATCGGCCTGCGGACTGAAGGGTCCCAGGTTCCATTCTGGTCAAAGGCATGTTCCTTAGTTGCGGGCACATCCCCAGTAGCGGGTGTGCAAGAGGCAGCTGAATCGATGTTTCTCTCTCATTGATGTTTCTAACTCTCTATCCCTTTCACTCTCCCTTTCTCTCTGTAAAAAATCAATAAAATATATTTTTTTTTAAAGAGAAAAAAATAGGTTTGCTGTAAAGGAAATACTCTTGAGGTAATGACATCTTAATCACTTTGTATCTTCGTACCTCAGCAAGGGGTCTGCTATCTGATTATATATATCTGGCATTTAATGATGGTTGAATAAAGAGATGCATATGCCTATTTTCTGTATATGTATATGCCTATTTACCATATATGTATGTTCTTATTCACATATGTGTGTATGCATATACATATTAGGCCACACACACTCACACACACACACACACACATACACACACACACTGAATGGCTAGATTATATGACCACCCTGACGTTTGTAGGCAAATTAGC
>NW_005364882.1:2553306-2568865 GCF_000412655.1 Myotis brandtii | reverse complement strand
GTGTGTGTGTGTGTGTGTGTGTGTGTGTGTGTGTGTATATATATATGTATATATATATATATTTTTTGCACCACTTGATAAATATCAGTTGAGTAAATGTATTGGAAGATGTAAATTAAAAGAGAATCAGACTTTCAGCAAGAAAATAATTTAATTTGTTTGTGTGTGTGTGTATATATATATGTATATATATATATATTTTTTTTGGCACTTGATAAATATCAGTTGAGTAAATGTATTGGAAGATGTAAATTAAAAGAGAATCAGACTTTCAGCAAGAAAATAATTTTTTAATTTGTTTAGAATATTGGTTATATACATGTAATAAGCGTATTGCTCTTGAATTCATTGTCACTTTGTTATGTTTAGGTTAACTTGTTACTTAATACAGGGTTGGGCAAAGTAGGTTAATAAAAACAATAAATCATAATACAAGAATAAACTCTGTGTCGTGTTTTCACAACTGTAAATTTATTTTTGCATACCCCTGTATTGAGATGGGATGAAGTGAGGTTGATGGTTGAGCAATCTAAAATGAATATAAACTAATGCCAACTGAAAATGAAAGAAATGTCACGTTTCTTAGATTTTTAAGCAATTTGAAATTCTTAGGGCATTGTGCCATTCTAATTTTCAGAAGAACTTTAATGTCACCCAAGGCAGGGATTGTGTAATTTTTATTATGCCTCCATCCCAACCTGGGATGTAACATATGCACAATAAGTTATTGATGAATAAATCAATGATTTATAAATATGGTCTATAGCAAACACCAATTAGTCTAGCACAATGTATTTTTCAGTGGTGTTCTAGATCCAGCTTCTTTGTCATGTTCAGTAACATTGCAGTAGTTGTTGTAATCAACCATCTGGGGGTGTTTGCTTATATCACATAGATTGTCAAACACTACCAATAAGTTGTTTTCCTGAGAGGTGGTTTTTAAACACTTACCAGCAACGCCATTGTATTTAATTATGAATCATAACCTGTGATATGGGCTGTAAAAGTGGAAAATAATGTATACATTTCAGAAATTAAGTTATTTAATTATTTTCATCTGGAATTAGTTGTGTAACATTTATAACATAAGATATTTGCTTTTCTTGTATGTAAAATTTTATTTTTGTTATGCATTCTTATTAAAAAATTCAAGTGTGAATTACTCCATTTCCATTATTAGATTTCAAGGGGTAGTGCTTCAAGGATAACCCTTTACTTTTATGCTTAATAAATGGCTTATCGCTTATGATACATATCAATGCATGAAAGTTGCACTTAAAATTATATTCCTGTAAATTTTTGCTATCTACTTGAATCTTTTTGGTCCATTTATAAAGACAGATGTTTTATTAAAAGTGTTATATTTTATTTTGCTCTTTAATAATGATTTTTAGGGAATGGCTGGCTGGGATATAGCCTGTTTATAAACAACTTTGGGAATTTATGACAGTTGTATTTTACAATCAAATTCAGAGATGAAACTATGTTGATGGATTGACACAGGCCAGGTCTTCAAGTCATGATTTTACTCTGAGTCATTATAATAGCACTATGTGTGTTAGACTCCTAGAAATACTTAATAGAAATATATTATTGATCCATCCATCCATCCATCCATCCATCCATATTTTCATTTAAAAATAAAAATATTGCTATGTACCAGGCATTGTTCTAGGCCCGTGGTCGGCAAACCGCGGCTCACGAGCCACATGCGTTTCTTTGGCCCCTTGAGTGTGGCTCTTCCACAAAATACCACGTGCGGACATGCATGTACAGTGCGATTGAAACTTTGTGGCCCATGCGCAGAAGTCAGTATTTTGTGGAAGAGCCGGTATTTTGTGGCAGAGCCACACCCAGGGGGCCAAAGAGCCGCATGGGGCTTGCGAGCCGCGGTTTGCTGAACACTGTAATCTAGGCAATAGAGATATTGTAATGAAAAAAGCTCACCATGTCCCTACTTTCATGTAGCCTACATTTTAGTAGAAGAGACAACCAATCAATATATAAGACCAGGCCTGGGAACTCAAATAATTTGTGTTACCTATTTTTGTATTAGTTATTTTTTACTATTTGTCCAGATTCTTCCTAAGCACAGAGCTTGACAATCTGATGTGCTCATTTTTTCTACCAGGACAGATATCCTTATTTATCCAGGTAGTTCATGAGGGGCAATGCTTGGTAGATATTTGGAGGAAAGGTTTAAGAGGTAATTGAAATATATTGAATCACTGTGTAAGTAGTAATAGTACTGAAGCTACTTTGGAAAGGAAAGAATGACCTCCCAAGTTGGTAAACTTTCCAAAAGTGCATTTCTAAAACTTAATAAGGATTTTTGCTAATTTAGTTTATTTCACTCTTTTTAACATGTGGAACACTTGCTGCATGTAATAGATGCTTAGCATATACTCTTGAAAGAATGAGTGTAAATGGATTGTTTTAACCAATTGCCCTAATGTGGTTTTGATTTGTTAGATTTCTTAAATGGTTTGAGTTCCTGTTTTCTGGAATGCGTATAAAGTGAGCCTAATATTTATTCTATTGCCAAGCAGTTTTTAATATGGTAGGAGTCATAAAAGGTAGAAATATGTTAATGAAGCCAGTTAGAAATAATTGAAGTACCATAGGAGAAATAAACTTGAAGTGGTAATTTGGAGGTCAGAATTACCTTTTGCTGAGATGATTAGAAAAGGTTTCAATGGGAAGGTGGCATTGAGTAAGAATGTAGGACAGGTAGAATTTAAACATTTGGAGGTAGGGATGTGGATGTATAGACTGTAGGAATCATACCAGCAAAGATGTATGTAGGTGGGAAAACCATGATGTGTGTGAGTGGTTGGGAAGTTGTTCATTTTTTTCTGTAGTGAAGTTGTCATGAAAGAGAACAGTAGGATATGAGGTTGAAAAGGTAGGTTTGGGGGAAAAAAATGAATATTAAGTATTATGAGAAGAGTGGGATGGTTAGAACGAGGCTCCTTTGTGTCTGTTAACAGGAGAAATGATTTTCATGTATTTTGTCTCTTAAGTGCATTGGAGATAGGACATGTCAGGGTTTGTGATCAACTCTAGTAACTCTTCCCAGCTGTTTCTTTCTGTTTCTTTTTCTTTTTTAAAGGTTATAATAGAACTGAGAAGATGAATTCTTTCTTATAAGTTCACCTGGACTGGCCTTGTCTCTAACCTTATAAGCTGCCTCAGAGGCTCATGTTTCTGTCTTCTTACTGTTGCCACTTCTTGTACTTTATTTCCAATTCTGAAGTGACTTTCTGCTATCTGTGGGTTAAAGTTTACTTCCCCGAGTATGAGGCAGGAGCCTTCCACGTTCTGTTTCTGTATATTTTGTGTTTCTCTTCTCCACACTCCCTACACCACCTGTGTCACGTAGTTCCTAAAATATACTAGCTCTTTCATCTCACTCTGTTATTTATTTCCCACTCCCCATCCTGTAAGACCTGGTTCTTAAATCAAGGAAGCTTTCCCTGATTACCTTGGCGACAGATGGGATATCCAACCTCTGCTCACTAAGAATGAATTTGTATCCAGGCTCCTCCATCTTGTAACTGTTTAGATGGTCTTTCCCATCTGATGATGAGTACCTTAAGGGCAGAATTTTTTTGTGTGTGTGTGTGTGTGTGTGTGTGTGTGTGTGTGTGTGTGTGTTTAAATCCTCATCTGAGAATATGTTTATTTTTTTTTTTAGAGAGAGAAACATGATGTGAGAAACATTGACTGGTTGCCTTTTTTTAAAAAAAATATTTTATTGATTTTTTACAGAGAGAAGGGAGAGAGATAGAGAGTTAGAAACATTGATGAGAGAGAAAAATTGATCAGCTGCCTCCTGCACATCTCCTACTGGAGATGTGCCCGCAACCCAGGTACATGCCCTTGACCGGAACCGAACCCGGGACCCTTCAGTCCGCAGGCCGACGCTCCATCCACTGAGCCAAACCGGTTTCGGCTGACTGGTTGCCTTTTTATTTTTTTCCACATATACTTAATACTCTTTTAAAAAATTTAAATTCTTTATTGTTTAAAGTATTACATTTGTCTCCTTTTCCCCCCATTGACCTCTCCCCAGCCACTCCCACCCCCCAGCACGTGCCCTCATCCTCTGACTGACTGTGTCCATTGGTTTTGCTTATTTGTATGCATACAAGTCCTTTGGCTGATCTCTTACCGCTTCTTCCCACCCTCCCCTGTCTTCCCTTTGAAGTTTGACAGTCTATTGGATGCTTTTGTGTTTCTGGATCTATTTTGGTTCATCATATTCCACAAATGAGTGAGATCATGTGATATTTATCTTTATCTGACTGGCTTATTTCGCTTAGCATAATGAGCAGTGTAGTATTCCATTGTGTAGATGTACCACAGTTTTTTAATCCACTCATTTGCTGATGGGCACTTAGGCTGTTTCCAAATCTTAGCTATGGTGAATTGTGCTGCTATGAACATAGGAGTACATATGTCCTTTCTGATTGGTGTTTCTGATTTCTTGGGATATATTCCTAGAAGTGGGATTACTGGGACAAACAGAAGTTCCATTTTTAATTTTTTGAGGAAACTCCATGCTGTTTTCCACAGTGGCTGTACCAGTCTGCATTCCCACCAGCAGTGCACGAGGGTTCCTTTTTCTCCACATCCTTGCCAGCACTTGTCTTTTGTAGATTTGTTGATGATAGCCCTTCTGACAGGTGTGAGATGGTACTGCATTGTCGTTTTGATTTGCATCTGTCTGATAATTAGTGACTTTGAGCATGTTTTCATGTCTCTTGGCCTTCTGTTTGTCCTCTTTTGAAAAGTATCTATTTAGGTCCTTTGCCCATTTTTTGATTGGATTTTTTATCTTTCATTTGTTAAGTTGTGTGAGTTCCCTATAGGTTTTGGAGATTAACCCCTTGCTGGATATAACGTTGGTAAATATGTTCTCCCATGCAGTGGGCTTTCTTGTTGTTTTGATGATGGTTTCTTTTGCTGTGCAGAAGCTTTTTATTTTGATGTAGTCCCATTTGTTTATTTTCTCCTTAGTTTCCATTCTCCTATTTATTTTTTTACCCATACTTAGCTGTTTATGTTATTTATATGAAGGATAATCTGAAGTATATTGGTGGTTTTTTTACTGTTTTATATTTTTGAGCTTTTTATTAACATAAACAGATTAGATTTGTAGCCTAGCATGTGTATACAAAGATGCATCATAAGTAGTTTTCTTCCATAAATCAAGAAAAAGAAAGATTCGGAAAGTGTAGATTGGCTTACACTGTAAATGCAACAGTGACACTTGAAAGTACTACTTAGAATTGTGGAGGCAAATAATTTTGCAATTACCTGGAGGGGCTGAAAAACAAATTGCCTAGTTTTAAAGACTGGAACATCTGGTGTTTTCTTACCGACCCCCAGACCCCAACCCACTTTTTTTTTTTCTACTCTTTTCTCCATTTTTGCTGAATGTCCAATGAAATTTTATTGTGGATTTCTTTTTACATAAACATAATCAACATAATAAAGTAGATAGTGAACCAGTGACTAAAAGCATCAGCACATTTTTTCCTGCCTGTTCAGATCTGCCGAATAAATCTTTATTTTTAATTGAACCATCAAAGAGACGCTGGCAAATTAGAACATACATGTTTAGTTAATCAGCACCCGCCCCCCACCCCCAACACACACTTTTTTTTTTTAAATTTTAAAGTGTAATTTGTTGTTTAAATGGAACTAAACATTTTAAATCTTCACCTAAGGATATTTTTTTCATTGCTTTTTAATTTTTTAATCTCTCCTTTGTTTTATTCCCATTGACCCCCTCTACCCTGCACCTGCCTCAGCCAGGCCTTCACTACACTATTGTCTGTGTCCATTCAATTATGCTTATATTAAAAAAAAACAACACACACAAAAAACAAACTTCAGGAAAGCAAAATCTAGCAGGCATAGATAGGGGTGTAGGAAACTTAGTCCTTAAGAAAAATGTCTGTCAAATAAAGAAATAGGCAAATAATATATTGACCTCCCATGTATCCATCACTAACATTCAACAAGTTATCAGTTTATGATCAATTTTATTTGTCTATATCTCCTCTCAATACTTCATTGCTTTTCAGAGAGAATGGAAGGGAGGGAAGGAGGGAAGGAGGGAGAGGGAGAGGGAGAGGAAAGAGGGAGAGGGAGAGGGAGAGGGAGAACATCAGTGTGAGAGAGACATCAGTTGATTGCTTTCTCCTTGTGCCCCAACCGGGGTCGGGAAAACCTGCTACCCAGGGGCATGCCCTTGACTGGGAATTGAACCCGTGACCCTTTGGTTTGCAGGCTGTCGCTCTAACCACTGAGAAAACTGGCCAGGGTTGGAACTAACATTTTAAAAGTTATACTAAAGATGCTAAATAAAACAAATGGCATTTTTTGACACAGTATAATTTTCCCCTTTTGATTTCATTTTTTTTTAGCAAGGAAATATATAATGTTATCTTGTATAAAATATTTTAAATGGCATGTTTTAAAACCTAAATTAAAGATTTAAAAGAAATTCAACTTGAATGTACTTGTCTAACCTTAGAAATAGTATAAAGCATAAAAAATTAGTAAATTTGAAAGTTTTTAAATATTTTAACTTAAATTTATATAATAAAGTTGAAAAATCTTTAATATAGCACTAAATAAGCTATTACAGAATGAACACACCCATGTAACCGGTCCCCAGCTGGAGAAATAAGGCAGTGCCAGCCAGCTTGAATGTCCCCATCACACTTCCTCTTCCCCAAGATAACTGCTGTCCTGACTTCTAGCACTACAAATTAATTATTTTCTGTGTTATAAATGGTTTTTGAAACGTTTTTATTATGGTAAAATTTACATAATATAAAATTCATCATATTAACCATTTTGAAGTATACAGTTCATTGGCATTTATCTTCCCAACATCTAGTTCCAGAACATTTTCATTAACACTACAGGAAAAGCTGTGGTTTTTAGCCAGTCACATCCCACCCTCCTGAACCCTGGTAGGTTTGGCCAATAGAAACCCCTTCAAATTGCTTCCTTTGTTCTTGGGCATATTGCATATCCTATTATGCTTTGAGCACTTCCTTACTATGTTGTATAGGATTTCCCAGGATCATTGTGTTCTGTCCTAGCCCCAGCCATGGAATCAGCCCTTCTCCAAGGAAAGTCCCTTTGAGTGGGGACTGCTCTTTAGAAACCAATATCTGGTTGCTAGATTATGGGGAGTTAGGATATATGTATGTATATGTGTGTATATATATATGGTACATATAAACATGTATATACATTTGAATATTGTATATATGTGGACATACATGTGCATATATAAAACCTGTATATCAATATATAGAAAACACATATGTATATATACACACCCATCTTATATCTAGTGTTTTTGTCTTTTTTATTTCAGTTTTTTAAGAAACATTCCATTGGATGCTTAGAAGCACATTTTCTTTTTAAAAAAGTATGTATTTATTTTTCTTTTAAATTTTTTTTAGAGAGAGATAAAGAAAAAGAAACAAACATCAGTTTGTTGTAACACGTATTTATGCATTAATTGGTTGGTTCTTATATGTGCCCTGACTGGGGATTGAATCTTTTTTATTTCAGTTTTTTAAGAAACATTCCATTGGATGCTTAGAAGCACATTTTCTTTTTAAAAAAGTATGTATTTATTTTTCTTTTAAATTTTTTTTAGAGAGAGATAAAGAAAAAGAAACAAACATCAGTTTGTTGTAACACGTATTTATGCATTAATTGGTTGGTTCTTATATGTGCCCTGTCTGGGGATTGAGTCTGCAACCTTAGTGTGTGGGGAGGATGCTCTAACCAGTTGAGTCACCTGGCCAGGGCTTTTTTCCTGTCTTTAGCTATCTATCCATATCTTCTACCTCTCAGAATAGCCACCTCCCCCTTTTCTCCCCAAACCAGAAGTTTTTTCTGATATCTTTAATTTTCATATTCTGGTTCATTTCTGACATTGTTACTTATTTGAAATACAGTTAGGTTTATTTGATTTGGATTTATTTCATTTTAGGATTTTTTCCCCATTCTTCTTGATTTTGTATTTTTCTTTTTGATTATATGAAATATCTAGTTCCAAAAGTCAAAACTATACAAAAATCCCTGGCCCATGTATTTCAGTGGTTACAGTGTTGTCCCGTGCACTGAAGGGTTGTGAGTTTGATTCCCAGTCAGGGCGTGTACCTGATGCAATGGATCAATGTTTCTCTCTCACATGGATGCCCCTCCCTCCCTCCCTCTCTCTAAAAAACAAACCTACAAACAAAAACACCACCAAAAACTTCACAAAGGGTATATTCAGAGAATTGTCACTCATCCTCATTTCTTGTTCTACTCTTTCATCTTTACCATGTTCCCATCCACCCCTTGAAAGGTATGCAGTCTCATTAGTGTCACATTTTTTATCATCATATTTCTTTCTCCATCGTTTCGTACAAATAAAAAAAATTGTATTTTCTCATTTTTCTTTCATAAATGCAAGGTAATATACTATATGTATTCTTTTGTGATGTTTTCACTTCAAAATATATTCTAAAAACTATGCTATATTAATATAGAGATACCTCATTCTTATAACTGCATGATACACTTGATGCAATGTGCTCATGCGTGTGACTCACCATTGTTTATTCAGCTGCTAGTCTCTGGCTTTGGGTAGAAGCAGTTGACTGTTAACTATTATGATATCTCACTTTTAAGGCTTGAAAGCTAAAATAACACCTCAGTTCTGGTCATGGTAAGCAGGTAGAAGTTTTATAACACCAGGATATTGAATTCAGCAGTTGAAGCATCCCTCCTTAAATACATAAAATAGTGTAATTTTTCAAGTGTCTTATTGAAGGCAATGAGCCAATGCAGGAAAGCTTTCCTGTGACCAGAAGGGAAGTTAATGTGAATTTGGTAGTATGTTGTGAATGTAGTGAAAAAGCCTAAATGTAGAAATTTGTTTATTTTAAGTTAATTTCTAAGTGTCTAAAATAGTGTTCTGTCAATCATTTTTTATTCCTTTAGAGATACTTTAGAAACTGAAAGAAGAACAGCATATTTTCTATATCATATTTCTTTGTAATAATGTACTTGGTAATTCTAAACTTTAGCGTATGTTATTTTTAATGTACTTTAAAAGCAGCCTCCAAAATTATAGCCAGAGTTCTTGCTACATAATGGTGCTCATTAAATGTTTATGAAAAAAAGTTATGAGTAACTCTTTAAGGGAACTCTTTGCTAAACTTTATTTTGTTTCTACAGCACTTCACATCACTCATAACTCCTAGTATGAGTTTGCATAATATCATCTCTGAGTAACAAATTTTATTGGCAATGGAGATCTGTTAGGGTTGTAAATGTTCTGAAAAGAAATAATTTGTATTGCAATGACAGCTTAGTGTTTCTGTTGATCAGTGACACGAGAGATGCTAGAAATCATTTGAAAAATGTAAGGAAATTGTTGCAATGCATTTTAATAGCAATATACATGATAGTAATTTAGATTATAATTACTCCCTTGGCAGCAACTGTGCTTACTCTTTTTGTACAGTGCTGACTCTGATGTTTTCTTAAAATATTGTCATTATCAATGCAAACTATATCTTTAAATAGTCTCTATATTTTGTATCATTCATCTTAACAAGTCTCATCACCTAAATAATAGGTACCAAGAATTTAGGAATTATGATACTATAAAGAAACTAAGACAGTTCATTTATAGTTACTGACATAAATTAAAACCTATAGACATAGAGAGAGACACATACACCCATGGGAGAGTACACACAGACTCATAACTATGAGAACTTAGGCTTTTTGACTATTTTGGCTTTATGTTGATGGAATCTTTGTTTTCTGTAGTTGATGAGCTAAAAATTACAAACTAAATGTTATGGAGAAGGATCTTGAGTCTAGTAATTAACTTCATACAAAATTTACTTGTAGTTTCAACCTGTTCTTCCAATCCCCAATATTTAAAACTTTACATCTCTAGAAGCTATATAGTTTGGGTCTTTATGTTAAATTCATAAAGAAAATCAGCACTTTTTCCTTTAATTATTTAATTGTCATATTGATTTATTGATGGAAAATCAGCAGTTTTTTAAATTATTTTTTTTTCTTTATTGATTAAGGTATTACATATGTGTCCTTATCCCCCCATTGTCCCCCCCCCCCCACTCCCCCCCCCCCGTCCATTGGTTAGGCTTATATGCATGCATACAAGTCCTTTGGTTTATCTTTCCCCCTTACCCCCACCCTCCCCTACCTTCCCTCTGAGGTTTGACGGTCTGATCGATGCTTCTCTGTCTCTGGATCTGTTTTTGTTCATCAGTTTATGTTGTTCATTATATTCCACAAATGAGTGAGATCATGTGATATTTATCTTTCTCTGACTGGCTTAGAAAAATCAGCAATTTTAGAGTGTGATTAAAAGACTACACTTTGCCTGCAGTTGAGGATGTTGCTGGTAAATTGTGGTATAGGCTTTTCAGGAGAAACAAGATTTGATTTAATGTGTGGAATAATACTTATAGTGATCTGATTAATGCTTAAGAATATAATTTCTGATTTCTGTGCTGTGTCAAATAATCTAGGCATACTTTTGCCTAAAGCAGCTGCCATGTGTTTGATACTTTATTAGGCACTAAAAGATTGCTATCTTGACCCACACTGACATTATGCTGTGTCAGTGTCTGCAGAGAATGCAGACTTTTTAGATTTAGCTTTCTACTTATATTATTTTAAAAATCATGTTATCATTTAATTGTGGATTCTCCATGGTTGTATAGAAATCATTTAATTATTTAAAAAAAGAAAGAAAATCAGTTCTTCAGTGTTTTCCACTGGTAACTTGAGGTATGGTATATTTTTAATTTGTCATAAAATGGTATTTGGTATTACTCTGCAAACAAATAAATAAGATAAAACAGTAAAGATACATACACCGAATAATTCTTACACCTGAACTGACATGACATTGAAGGCATTGAGGCGGGGACTGAAGAATTTGTTCTAAGAAGGATCAAAGGAAATGGTAACTAATTACCTTTACTGAAATAATGTTTGGTTTTAGAGAAATAGAAATGGTAAGGGAAATCCTATATTATCCTATATTATAAAGATATAAAATGCAAATGGTTGTTACGTAGTGAGTGCCGCATAACGACCAGATCATGGATCAGCAGGAGGGTGGGGCAGCGAGCTACAAGCAGATGGTGGAGAGCTACAGGAGGGGGCAGGGCAGAAAGCTATGAGGGGGAGCGGGGGTGGGGGGAGAGGGGCTGGGGGAGCTTCAGGAAGGCAGGGCAGTGGGTGGAGAGCTACTGGAGGGCGGCAGCGAGTTACTGGCACACTGATTCGTGCGCAGGGCTACTAGTAAGTAATACAGCGAGTGTTATGTTTTATACCTTAGAATATATTTAATAAAGATTCTGACAAGAATAATGTATGTACTTTCTGTTCTGCATTCAATGTTTTAGAATAAAGTTTACTAAGGGATTAAAAAAGATTTAAAAATTATGTTGGATAAATACCCTTCTAATTTTCATGATGTCAGGCAGACATCCTTATCTCAGTAATGTGTTTGATATCACAGGTGATAAAGCTTTCTAAGCATTTTCATGTTTATGGCTAATGGACTTGTAGATATGAGCTTCCTTCCCTTCTCTCCTCCTACTTCCCACTTCCTTTGAAGTTATGTAAAATGAAAGAAACATAAGAGCTGTGCTTAAAAGGAATATTTCATGTAACATAATATTTTCTTCCTCAATTTCCTTTCTTTTATACCTGTATTTTGATAGTAATATAATAAAAGAGGGCGGGAATTGTGCTGAAAGCAAATTTCCCAATTATTTGGTCTGTTTTCTATGTCTTTAATTTGAAATATTTTCTTCTGATTAAGCATTTGTTTTTTTCAGAATTGTTTTTTAAACGTTGTTTCTTGTTTTAATCCTCAGTCTTTGTATACTTTCCATTTTATTATAACCTCATTCATTTATTGAATGCCAAGCATTTTACAGTGATGAGTTAGGCAGAGGCAGACATGCCCTAGTAGTTGCATTCTAGAAGGCCTCACATACAGAGGTGCTGGCGTTTGCTGACAGCACCTTACTTCTAGGAGACGTGGCTACCCAGCTCATTGCTTTTCTTCCTGTCACTACCACTGCCATAGTTTATTTCCTTCACTTTATCACTCCCAGTGATTTTTGTTTTTCCACCCAATCTCAACCACTCCTTATCATGGATAGTAAAATACAAACGTCCTTTCCTACTTACTTAATATTCCCACTTTAAGAATTCTATAACCCTTTTAGAACTGCTAATTCATTAGATGCTGGTGTAATAACCTGGTTGTTACAAATAATATAGGCATGCCATTTACACAGCTGTCCGAAAAGCTGCATTTAACATTCCCAGGTCTGTTCTCCCATGATTGATAGGGGAAGGGACTGGCTAAGGCAGTTTAGACGAATGTCCAGTAAGGTCTGAGTGACATGGGAAAATGCTTGCCTGTCAATCACACCCGGAAACAGGTAATTGGGCATGGCCACTGCAAACTCGAGAAGCCTGACTATATAAACTTCCAAACAAGGAAGTTCGCTGTCTCTTGGCTCCAGGGCACTGTGCACCTGTGACTCCTGTTGCAGGGGCACGCTCCCCTGTGCCACATGGCGCATGGCCATGTTGGACTCCACACACGGAAGAATAGACTTTAAACTGGCCTGAATGCTGAACTGTACCCAGCTGCAACATGAGACGGAAGCTCTGGACATTGGCCTTGTTTCTGGTTCTGCTGAACTCCCAGCTGCCTCCCTTTCAGGACTGCCTTGGAGGAAATGGGACATTGGAGACTGAGGAATGTAACTCTACGCCAATAAAATCTTCCACATACCATCTACCCATGGGAGCTTCTGAAAATGCTTCTTTCAGCTGTGCCCCAAGAACCTCCACCTCATTCCCACCGGTGACCAGGGAGTTTAATTCTTCAGAAACACATGACTCTATGATTTTTTATATTTAGTGTCTCCTCACCCTCACCATGCCTTTACTTCTCTCCTTATGAACCTTAGGCACACAGTCCTTTGTTCTCTTGCATAAACCTTCGGTTTACTTGTCTCTTTATATAAACTCTGCCCTTGGTTAAACTTCCCATCTCCTTTCCATTTGCACCTCAGCACAGCATGCATTTAGGAGGAAGCATGTAGCCACACTGACTGGTGGTTCCTTAATGACCACAGTTGACCAACATGCTCATAATACATACCTTAACAGATATCAGACCTTGTCATTTTCTGAAAATGATTTCATATCTTCACATACTTCCAGTTCTGCATTTTTACTGTCAGCTGATTTTATTACTGCTTCTATCACTGAACATTGAGGAAGTAGACCTGCCATACCTCACTTCCTAATCACCAGATCTAACACTCAACCTGAATCTGTTCCCTTTGATTCTGTTTTTGCTCTTCCTATAGTGATACAATTTTCCTGCAACTGTGTAAGGTCAATCTTTTCTCTTATATAGTAGGTCACTTTCTCTGTCATCTACTCAATTTTTTTGTTTTGTTCACTTGTTTGCTTTTTTGCATCTGTAACTACCCTCTACATCAGGGGTCCTCAAACTACGGCCCGTGGGCCACATGCAAATACAAATATTGTATTTGTTCCCGTTTTTTTTTTTTTACTTCAAAATAAGATATGTACAGTGTGCATAGGAATTTGTTCATAGTTTTTTTTAAACTATAGTCCGGCCCTCCAACGGTCTGAGGGACAGTGAACTGGCCCCCTGTTTAAAAAGTTTGAGGACCCCTGCTCTACATCATCAGTTTCTTCCCTTTTGCTTGGTCATTCATTCCCATCAGCATACAAACATGGTTTAGTCCCCTCCCCCAGTAACACCACAGCTACTGCCCCAATTTTTGCTCCTTTCTTACAGAAAATTTCTTCAAAGTGGTACATTCTTTTTCTTGCTTTCCCCCATAAAGTTCTGATCAGGCTTATCTCCAATCCACCTGCCAAACTGATATTGACAAGGTCACGGTGATTAGTAGATGGTGACACCATTCATTTATTTGTTGAGAGCAAAAGCTTTGGCATCATCTTTAAATTCTTTTTCTTTCACATGTCACATCCAAACAGCAAATCTTGTCTGATCCAACTTCATGTTGAGTAACTCTCTGTCTTCCATCGCAGGCATCTTATACCTGGCTACTGTCAACTCATGAGCAAACAATATGCTAGTCTTCTTATTGGCTTCCTTGTTTCATGTTTTTTCATTTATGTTTGTTGCCACACAGGACTTAGAATAATAATAATAATAATAATAATAAAAGAGCTTATTAGATCTTTTCTCTGCTCAGTACCCTCCAATAGTTTTTCACTCACTCAGAATAAAGCCTAAAGTACTCACTGTGGTTTGTAAGACCATATCAATGGCTTACAAACTTTTTCTTAAATGGTCAAGATCATAAACATTTTAGTCTTTGTAGAGCCCCAGTTGCTTCTGCTTTGTCTTCCCCCTCCCTTTTCTCCTGCGCCTCCTGTTCTGTCTTTATAAGCTTCTTAAAATGTAAAAAATATGCTTAGCTCAAGAGTCATGCAAAAACGCTTGGCACTCAGACTGTAATTTTTCCATCCTGTCTCCTCTTTTGTCTGTCTTTGTCATCTGTAACTCTGTCATGCTCACTGGGATTCAAATGTGTCTTCTTGCTCTCCTTTGAATATACCATTCCTGCCTTAGGGCTTTGTGTTTGCTTGGAATATCCATCTCCCAGATTTCCCATGTCCCCTCCTCTTTACTCGGGTCTCTGCTCAAATGTTATTTTTTACAAAAGTGTCACTAGCTCAAACTGGTAACTTTAATTAATTAATTTTAATTCTTATACGAGGATTTTTCCCCCATTGCTTTTCTCAGAGAGAGTGGAAAGAAGGGAGGGAGGAGGAGGAGGAGAAGGAGGAGGGAGAAGAGGAAGAGGAGAGAGAAACATCGATGTGGGAGAGACACATGGACTGGTTGCCTCACACTAGTGCCCTGGGGATGGGAGCGAACCCGCAACCCAGGTACCTGCCCTTGACCGGGAATTGAACCCACAACCCTTCGGTGTGTGGGCTGACGCTCTAACCCAGTGATGGCGAACCTATGGCACGCGTGTCAGAGGGGACACGCGAACTCATTTTTTGGGTTGATTTTTCTTTGTTAAATGGCATTTAAATATATAAAATAAATATCAAAAATATAAATCTTTGTTTTACTATGGTTGCAAATATCAAAAAATTTCCATATGTGACACGGCACCAGAGTTGTTAGGGTTTTTCAAAATGCTGACACGCCGAGCTCAAAAGGTTCGCCATCACTGCTCTAACCACTTAGCACACCAGCCAGGGCTCAAACTCATAACTTTTTTTTTTAAGTTTTTTTTTAAATTTATTTTTATTGCTTAAAGTATTACAAAGAATATTACATATGTCTCCTTTTCCCCCCCCTTGACAATTCCCCGGCCTCCCCTACCCCCCAGTGTCTTATGTCCATTGGTTATGCTTATATGCATGCATA
>NW_005364882.1:2541220-2553064 GCF_000412655.1 Myotis brandtii | reverse complement strand
TCATCTGCTGATGGGCACTTAGGCTGTTTCCAGATCTTCGCTATGGTAAATTGTGCTACTATGAACATAGGGATGCATATATCCTTTCTGATTGGTGTTTCTGGTTTCTTGGGATATATTCCTAGAAGTGGGATCACTGGGTCAATCGTAACTTTTAAATAGCTACATTCCCTATCACTCTCCTTCTTTCATCTTCCCATTCAAGTAGATGGCTCCATATTTTGGCTTAGACTAAAAACCTAGAAGTCATCTTTGACTTTTTTTTTTACCTCTGTATCTACATCATGTAAACAAGATCTGACACATGGTAGACATTCAACATATCCTTTAAATAATAAATGTAAAAGTTATTTTAATACAGAGTGGTGAGCCTTTTGAAAAAAAGGAATCCATTGAGGCGGGGGCTCAGTTTATGTGGCTCATAAACAGCCTGTCCTGGGAAGTTAGTCTCAGCCCAGATCTAACTGGTACCTAGGAGTAGGCCTGTGCAAGGATGGGGCTGTGAAAGTGAGGTCTTGATAAGAGGCAGGAACCTCAGGTGACAATGCAGAAGCCTTTAGTCAATTTATTGCCTAATAAATTGTTCAAGCTAGAAAAACTTTATATAACTGAAATAAAGAGGTATTTTTTAGCCAATGAGTTTAGTCCGTTTTTCTCAGTGTTTATTGGAAAAATCTACTTGCTGCCCACTTAAAATGTCCACCTTTAACCCCATGCTCTAATCAAACACACCAAAAATTAACATCTCTGCTTCCATGTCTTGAACTAAAATGTAAAATGGTCCTACAGAAAAAATTGACAGGTTGGTTTTGGTCTTTTATATAAAAGACCAAATGGTGGAACCATACTATGCATTTTTTTGTTTGACTTCTTTAACTCAACATATTTTTTTGGATTCATTTATTTTGTTGCATTATCAGTAGTGAAATTTTGTTGTTGTGTAGTATTCCATTGTATGGACATAACCAAACTTGTTAATGAATACTTACTTGGGTTGTTTCCAGTCTTTGGCTATTATGAATAAAACTTTTCTCAACATTGTATGGATAGATTTATTTACCGCTCCTACTTAACACCTAGTTGTGCAGTTGCTGAGTCCTATAGTCCGTGTATATTTAGTTTTAAAAGAAACGGTTAAAACTCTTCTGCGGAGTGGCAATACCATGTTATATCTCCACCAGTCATGTAGGAGGCACCAGGTGCTTCACACCCTCACCAATGTAGGGAGTCTATAGTGTTATTTTACTTGTTTTAGTCTGCATTTCCCTCCTGATAAATGATTGTGAACATTATTTCATGTGAATATTGGCCATTCATACATCTTCTTTTGTGATTGGACTATTTGTGTTATTACTATTGATTTATAGGGGTTTGTTAAATATTCTGAATACAAATTCTTTATGAGAGATATTTATCATCGGGAGAGGCAGGCTGCCATTGGCCCTGAGTATCACTGTATATTTTTTCTGGTTATGCCAGGAACTGGAGGCTTGAATGCTCTTTACCCAGGCCATTTCTCAGGGTTGCATTTACAGTGGGTAGCCTTAGAAGTGAAGTTATATTTGTCTATGGATAATGAGCAGGCTTGTAACTGCTCACTATAAAAGTGGTGAATCCCCAGAGCTCAGTGTTCTTCCCTGTGACGCAATCCACGGCATGTGAAGGCATCCATCACCTCTGGGGACTCTGCATCATCCCTGTGGGAGTGGGTGGGCTGGGGAATGAATATATGCATACAAAAGTGTTCGACTCTCCCTTAGGATTCTTGTGTTTTCTGTCAGCATCCATGAAACAGGAGCAGGCAGGCTAACTTAGCTTGTATGTAGGATAAAATCTCAGGCTTTTTGTGTTGTTTGGGATATTCATTTTAATAGTGTCATTCTTATATTAGTTTTGTTATTTGAGTGCGCCTAAAATATATTACTATATTTTAATGTACTCTTTATGATATGCATTTATTGTTTTTCATATTTTTTATTTGAAAAGTAGTTATTTTAATTTGCAAATGTTTTGATATTATGTTACTATCGTTTATGGCTACCATGGATTATGAATTTATGGATTTATGGGCGCAGGTAAAGAAGTCATCCTCGAAAAGTAATACTTATCCGAATAGTTGTGTGCAGCCATTAATATGAAAGGTGGGGCTAATGAAATTGTTATTTTAATGGCTAATCTTTACACAATATGAATTAAATTTTTTTTTGACTTATTTTACAGGGAAGTCTTAAGAGGAATCGGCAGATCTCACCTCAGGAATTCATTCATGAACTAAAAATGGGGCCTGCAGACGAGAGACTTGTAACGTGCCTGGAGTCACTTCGAGTTTCTTTGACTAGTAATCCTGTGAGGTAATTCCTATATCTGATCATCATCGGGCATGTTACTAAATTAATCAGTTGTTATAAATCTGTCATTTTTACCTAATACTTCTATAATTAGTAGCCAGTATAGCGCAATAACTACTTAAGGTAAAAATTGAATGCATAATATTTCTGTGTGTGAAGAAATTTAGTTTCAATTGTACTTTTGTATTTATTACTGAGTAATACATAGCCATGGTCTTTTAAAAAACTCACTTTTTTCCCCTTAGAATTTTTAAAAACCTAACCTATTTTTTTCAAAGAGAACAGTGATGATTAGAAACTACTAATCTAATGTGATTGAGTTTCATTCTGAATTTTGGTATTGCATATGAATTGGCTCTTCTTGTTTGACATAGCAAGAAGTACCACGGATTTTTTTTTCTTTCATTTTTTGGAAATGGCCGTGTTAGGATAGTGTGATTTAGCAAATAAAATCTGAATGTTACATATGCTTATGCTAAAACAGTTGATTTTCTGAAATACAAATTTAACTATCTGGCAACATTACTATAGGAGTGTCTCTAAATCAATTTTTAGACTCTTTAGTTGAGTATATTCTTAAACATTTTCAAGCAGAAGTTGTTATAAAATATCTGAGCAGTAACATAATAAGAATTTCACAGCTCCAAGTGCCTAAGTTAGATCAGTTTTGACTTTATTCTATGTCAGTGCTTATTTCTTCATAACAATGTACCTGCATGTGTGTACATGATGAGGGTGTGTGTGTATACATTCATGTATATTCCAAGGGCTAGAATGACAAACTATGACTGTTTGTTAATATGTAAAAGAATCTCTAATATCCTACTTTTTGCAGACATTTCTGTAGTTAGGCTACCGTATGAAAAAGTCCTTGACTTTTCCTACTACAAGTATTTCAGTACAGTACAAGTATTTAAAACAGAGGGGCCCTGCCTACTAAATCATGAAAGTGAGTGAGGTTTAACTAAGGAGTGTGAACAGTGAACAAAGAATCTTTACTTACTTCAACTTTATTTTTTCATATTTTGCCACTTCCAATCTGTTTTCTAGACTGAAAACTAATAGTGGGCAAGAGACCAGGGACTTCATATATTTTATTTACCTCTCTTTATTAGACCATGCTTACCATATGAAAAGTGCTCAGTAAAGATTTGTAGATGGAAACAATGAGGTTTGATTTTAGCCTGCTTACGTCTTACCTTTCCTAATGATAGAAACTAAGTTGAATTAGGCTTTTATTTACAGACATAGTCATACATGAAGAGCCCTAGCTTCTAACGTTTTCTGTACCTGTAAAATGTATTCATTTAACAAATAATCATTGAGCACCTGCTACTTTTCTAGTACTATATTAGGTGTGGAACTTGAGAAAATAGCAAAGCTGATTCAAGCCCTGTTCCTATGGAGTTTAAATTAGGAAGAGGGTATTTTGGGGTTGATTGGGGAGATATACTCATTTCTCAGTTTATCTGGCAGCCACTGGGCACTGGAGATATTCATGGCTTTTCAACATAATTAAAAGTAGACTTTACCTTTTCTTGTTCATCTTCATCTTTTGAGTAGGTGAATATGATAGCAAAAGAACAACTGAAAGGGTTTTACGTATAAATTCATGCACATTGTAATAGATACAATTATTTTTGTGATTTTACCTAAAAACACTGGGAAACAATGCTACATATCTCTTTCATTTGAACTCCCCTCACCTCCATCAAACACTTACAGAAATATTTCCCCAAGAATGGCCAGTTCTAGAATATCTTATATAATAAAAGGCTAATATGCAAATAGACCGAACGGTGGAACGACTGGTTGCTATGTGCACTGACGACCACCAGGGAGCAGATGCTTAATGCAGGAGGTACCCCCTGGTGGTCAGTGTGCCAGAAGCTGGGCTCACAGCTGGTGAGTTCAGTGGTGGTGGCAGGAGCCTCTCCCGCCTCTGTGGCAGCACTAATGGTGTCCAACTGACGGCTTAGGGGTAGTGGGCCTAAGCTGTCAGTTGGACATCCCTCGAGGGCTCCCAAGGGCGCTGTGAGAAAAGGGGCGGGGCGGGGTGGGGGTCCCCCCCCCCCCCGAATGCATGAATTTCATGCACCGGGCCTCTAGTATTATTAGGAATCCACAAGTGATGTGGATATTTCCTAAGTAGTCTTTTTAATAGAAAGGAATAGCAAATCCTATTGGATAATTTTTTTCTGAAATCATAGCACTTTATGGAGACAGAAAATTGAGAAGATACTTGAGAATATTTCTGTGTCTAGTGCTCTGATTAGAAGAATGACTTAGCTGGACATGTACAACTGAAATTATGCCTACCAGACCTTTGGACTTTGCTGTCAGTTATGTATCTGTTGATAAAGTTATTGTGTTTTTTTTTATTGTTGTTGTTAATCCTCACCTGAGGATATTTTTTCCATTGATATTTAGACAGAGTGGAAGGGAGAGGGAGAGACAGAGAAACATCGATGTGAGAGAAACACATCCTTTGGTTGCCTCCTGCACACGCCAACCAGGGCGCAGATCAAGTCTGCAACCAAGGTACATGTCTTTGACCAGGATCGAGCCTGGGACCCTTTAGTTCCTGGGCCGAAGCTCTAATCACTGAGAAAAACAGGCTAGGGCAGGGGTGGGCAAACTTTTTGACTCGAGGGCCACAGTGGGTTCTTAAACTGGACCGGAGGGCCGGAATAAAAGCATGGATGGAGTGTTTGTGTGAACTAATATAAATTCAAAGTAAACATCATTACATAAAAGGGTACGGTCTTTTTTTTTTTTTAGTTTTATTCATTTCAAACGGGCCGGATCCGGCCCGCGGGCTGTAGTTTGCCCACGGCTAGGCTAGGGCAAAGTCAGTTTTTCTTATTTTCTCTTGTATGTACAGTATGTGAGTAAATTCCAAGAGAGAAGTAGTTCTAATTTTTATAAGCTTTTGAGATCATTGTTTGACCTATGGTATTACTGAGAAAATTAGAGTTGAAATTCTTTAATGTCTGTGAATAGAGTTGAAAAAGAAACAAGTGAACTGATTAATGGTGGCTCTCCAATGCTGTATCAGGATTTATTTAAATCAAACAATCAAGGAAAAGGTAGGAGGCACCATCCTCTCCCACCTACCCCCCTACCCCCCCATGAGAGGCAATATTTCTAGAGCCATTCATCAACTTCTGAAACTGCCTAACTGTTATGAGTCACATCAACCTTTTACTATCTGGATAGTGAATTATGTAAAACCCATTGCTTTATATACCAGATTATTTGCCTTGTTTTAAGAAGAGTTGATTTGAAGATTATGAAGTTCTTCTGCTTGAAGTTTTATTGATTATTCAATATTCTTGGTGACACTTGTGCACTAAAAGATAAAATTGCTTTATTTTTGAAACGCTAGAGAAGAAAGTAAGTTCTTCAAATTATCAAATATTGCTTTTAGTGGATCTTGACATAGTCAGCAATTACATTTAAGCTATCAAACATGTTGAGGTGGAAACATAAAAAGATAGACACTAACATCATTATGATGGATATCAAGCATTTTAGTTCATACCCTTCTATGCATAGAGCAAAGTAATTATAGAATGCATCTTCATTTTCTCAATTTGATGCAGCTGTCAAGGATAAGATTTTTTCTCTTAGAAAATCCAGTCTTATCAGGTCTTTATGTTTTATGATTTTAGACATTATTTTCCTTTACTTGTGGTTAATATTTTCAAGTTTACAAGAAGTATTTGTACATTATGAAATTTATCTTTTGTTAAAAGATTTCAGTGGAGGTTTTGGAACTAGATCTGATTAAATTAATAACTAATAACTTCCAGAAAATCAGTTTAGAAAAATTTGCAGTTAAAATATATTTGTTTACTGCAAAGCCAGTGAGCAGCCTTAGCATGTCAGTGTTTCATTTAATCAGTGTCATGTTTGAAATCTACTTTTTCTCCTTTGCTGGGCTTGAGAACACAAAGCTGGTGGAGGAACTTGACTTTGGTATTGATGTTTGTTTTGTGCCATGTGCCATACGTGTGATAGAAAAACTTGTGGCAAGCAGTGCAACCAGTGTACACATTGGCATCAACATGAGTTGAAGAAAAAAATTAAGACCAAACATTTTGAAGTTACTAATACTTTGACCTATTTAAAAATTATTTTATAAAATGTTAAACATATAGGTGTCCCCCAAAAATGTACACACACACTTTGAATAATTATAAAGGCAGTGTTTATTAAAATACATTTCATTTTCATACTTGAGCTATCAGCTTTCAAAGTGTGTTCACAATTTTTTTGGGACACCCTGTATAAAAAGGCTGTTCGTCATAACAGTAAAACAAACACCCACTTGCCTATTAATGAGGATAAGATATAGGATATTTCCTATACATCTTTGAAGCTTACGTGAATCCCTCCTTAATCCTACAGAGCCTTCTCCCATTATCCTGTGTTGACCGGTACCTTGAATTTTGGACTTATCACCTTTTTTAAATTATAGTTTCACCATATATGTATTCTTAATATATTGGTTTCATGTCCTTTTCAACTCTGTAAATAGCATCATCTTCCCTGCATTCTTCTGAGACCTGAGTTTTCCTTTCTATTATTTTTCATAGACTTATGTGTGTTGATATGTGCAGCTAATCACAATGTATCACAATTAATCATTTTTTACCTTTATTTTTTCTTATACTTTAGGAATCTAGATAGCATATGAATGCTTTTAAAAAAATCTTTTCTGATAATTTTTGTCTTTATCTTGTAGTTTTGTCTTTTATGTTGATTATAAAAATATATTGGAATTTATATGTGATACTTTATTTTGAAATTTCAGCTTGTTACTTTTTCCATGTTCTTCCCCCTCCTCTCCTGCTTCCTTCTGCTCCTTCTTTCTGTATTCTTCCTTCTTTTCCTTTTTCCTTGTCCTTAAACTCTTTTGTATAGATTTAATTTTTTTTTTTTTTTAAATTTCCTAGAGAGGGGGGAAGGGAAAGAGATAGAAAAATCAATGAGAGAAACATCGATTGGCTGCCTCTTGCACACCCCCTACTGGGATTGAGCCTACAACCTCCGCATGTGCTCTGACTGGGAATTGAACCAGTGTCCTCTTGGTACATGGGATGATGCTCAACCAACTGGCTGGGCTTAGATAGATTTTTAATCTCTCATTTCATTTTTCCTCATTTACTAATTAGGAAGAAATTAATTTTTTTCTGATCCTGTAACAAAAAAATTTAACATGCACATGCTTAAAAGGGAAATTTAACATGGATGTGCTTGAAAGGGACAAAAATAAGCAAGATCTCTTTTCTTTTGAACCTAAGAATGCCAGATCACCCTTTCTTGATTTCTATCCTTTTTTTGTGTGATTTTTTAATTATTTGTTTTTATTTACAATATTATAAAATAGCTATTATTATTGAGTTATACTACAAATATGTGTTTATATGTTTACAAACACATATGTACTCATCATTCTTTTAGATTCTTGTACCCTTTTTTCCCTATGATTACTTTACTTTTGCTTCAGGTACACCATTAAGTTCCCTTGATGAAAGTTTGCTGATGGTAAAACTCTCTTTTTATTTGTCTGACAATGACATTATATTTGAAGGATAGTTTTCCTAGCATATAAAATTGAGAGTTTTTTAAGTTTCTCTTCTTAGTACATTGAAGATATTATTTTCTCTTCTGCCTTTCATTACTGTTTTTGAGAGGGCTGGCTGTTCTTTATTGAAAGCTCTATTTTTTTCCCCCCCAGTATATCTGCCTCTAGATTTTATGATTTTTTAAAAAACATATATTTCCTACTTCTTTTTTAAAACATAGATTTTTAGAGAGAGAAGAAGGGAGAGCGCGAGAAAGAAACACTTCAATGTGAGAGCAGAATATTGATCTGCTGCCTCCTGCACATCCCCCACTGGGGATTGAGCCCACAACCCCAGCAAGTTCCCTGACCGGTAGTTGAACTTGCAACTTTTCGATGCTTGGGACGATGCCCAACCAATCGAGCCATAGTAACAGGGCTTTTATGATGTTGTTTTCTTTGTTCTATAGTTTCATGTGTCTAGATGTAATTTTTCTTATTTATCCTGTTAATTTTGGAGGGCTTCCTGAATATGCTTGTTGTCTTTCATAAATTCAATAAAAATTTCAACTATTATCTATTTGAATATTGACTCTATTTTTCTATAATTTTGTATATGTTAGGCCTTCCTACTGCATATATCATTATTTCTTAACCTCTTTATAGTTGCCATCTGTTTATCTCTCTACTCCATTCTGGATTTATTTTTTAAAGCTCTTCCAGTTTCCTAATTGATTCTTCACCAATATCTAATCTGTTTAATTTATACATTGTATTTTAAATTCTGTTATTTTAATTTTATTCCTATAATATCTCTTTTGCTCTGTTTTAAAACTCCTTGTCATTTTTAATAATTTTGTGCTTCTTGCTTATTTTTAATACCTTTTATTTGTTTAAACATATTAAATAGTTTTATTTTATATTCTATGTCTATAATTCCAGTAAATGAAGGTTTTCGGGTTCTAATCCTGGTGTTGCTTTTTTCCTTTCCACCTTTTGTCATAGCTTGTTTCCTTGTGTATTTTGTAATTTTAGAGTGTGACCTCCTGTTCCTTATAACTTTTTCTTTGAGATTTATTTTGAAAATACATTCTGTTAGATTGAATTAATGTCTTTCTGCTCCTGGGAGCATAGGGATACTAATGACCTGGTACCACCTTGAACTAAATTTATTGGCTTGTTGAAAAAAGAATGTCCAGCCTATAGAAAAGTCTTATAATAGTTTACTTGAGCCAAAATTGTGAGACATGTCCAGAAGCACAATCTCAATAGATTGAGAAAATGCTCAGGAGAATGACAATTTTGCAGCTTATTTTATACATTAGAACCAAAGGAGAAGATGGAAAGAAAGTACATGAAATCCATTGGTGGCTGATTAAAGGGGTGGAAGCAAGCAAAGCAGGGAAATCGCTACGACTGGAAAGAAAGCCAAATGGAGAAACACATATTTCTATTACATTGATGGGTAAAGGATAGTTAATAATTAATATTTACAGAACATAGAGATGTTATGCAGGCAACAAGAGAACAATGAGGGCTTCTCTGGTCTCCTGATCTGGTTGTGTGGTGCTGGCCATTCTGCCTTCCAGGGATAGGAAAAGAAAATTACCATGGCATTTCAAAGGTATGTTATCATAGATGCGCGAAGACAATAGATAGGCTCATTTAAGGTAAAGAATGAAACAGGCCTAGGATATGACTTTGCACCAGGACCCATTTTAATTAGCAATTTTTATCTTCAGACAATCCTACTTGTCATGTTTGTAAAGCCTGCCTTGTGCCATCTGCATGTCCCCTCCTGAGCTTGGCAGATTTACTGTGTGGCCCCTTTTTCATTCATAGGCTTGAAGGTTTTCTTTCTTTCTTTCTTTGTTTTTTGACCACACAGCACCTTACGTGTGTCTGAGTAGGATTATGAATTAGAACAAAGTTTCCTTGCTATCCTCATTAGGTGAAGCCTTGTTGAGTACAGTAATCTTGGTTGTAGGTCATTGCTTTTTATCACTGAATATTTTGTGGCAATACCATCTGGCCTGCAAAGTTTCTGTTGAGAAATCAGCTGATGGTCTTATGGGAGTTCTGTTATTTGTAATTAACTGTTTTGCTCTTGCTGCTTTTAAGATTTTCTCTTTGTCTTTAACCATTGGCATTTTAATTATGATGTGTCTTGGTGTAGGCCTCTTTGGGTTCATCTTGTTTTGGACTCTGCGCTTCATGGACTTGTATGCCTGTTTTTTGTTTTTTTTCCAAGTTAGAAAAGTTTTCAGTTATTGTTTCTTCAATAGATTCTTAATCCCAGGCTCTGTCTCTTCTACTTCTGGTTCTCCTATGATAAGAATGTTGTTATGCTTGATGTTGTTACAGATATCCCTTAAACCAGTGGTAGCCAACCTTTCGGACCTCACGGACTACCATTGGTCTGCTGACCACCAGTTGGCAACCACTGCCTTAAACTATCCTCGTTTTTTAAATTCTTTTTTTCTTTTTGCTGTTCTGATTGGGTGTTTTCAACTACCTTCTCTTGCAAATCCCTGATTTAATTTTATGCTTCACCTGATTCCTTCTAATGCATTCTTCATTTCTGACTGGTCCTTTTTTTATGGTTTCAGTTTTTGTTTTTTGTTTTTCCATCCCCAAAGTTACTATCTTTGTTGAAATTTTTACTGAGTTCATCTATTTTTTCCCTGAGTTATTTGAACATCTTTATAACCAGTGCTTTGAATTCTGCATCTAATCGATTGCTTGCCTCCTGGCTGAGAGAAGTTCAGCCAGCATGTAAGTTGGTTGGGGCTGATTCTCAGGGAATCACCAGGATGCTGCGAGTTTGATGGTGACTCAGATTTAAAGCCCATCAATTCCTGCAGGCTGGGTTGGGGGAGAGCTCAACAAAGTTGTAATGGCTTCCTGAAGCCAGCAATTTAGTTTCTTCCTGGAGCTTTTGCAGTTGCTGCCCAGCCTTGCAGCTCAGAATAAGTGCTTCCTTCAGCCAGTAATTTCATGTTTGGGTCCTTTAAGAAGAACACGTGGGACTCCAGCAGCCCTCCATCTCACCAGGAGGGAATGTCTCACTAGGAGGAAATCCCCACCCATTTCACAGCCATATAAGTATTGTAGGGACTCCTCTTCCTAGCACTGGTGCTCTGGGCTAGGAACCCAGTGTGCGGCTGGGACCACTTTCTTCTCAGTGGGGAGCTCCACAGTGGAGGTATACTGCTAGATTCTTAACTGTCACACATGGGTGTGAGACCAGCTTATTTTGTGTCTTTGTTTCTCCTACCACTCTCAAGTGGTTTCTTCTTCATATCTTTAATTGTAGGTATTCTGTTCAGCTGGTCTTCAGGTGTTTTTCAAGGGTGGTTGTTGTATAATTTAGTTGTAATTTTGATGTCTGTCCCTCCTTAATTGTCACTGCTAATTACCCAGGCCTTCATCCTTCTCCCCTGTCTCCAGAGTGCCTCCCTTAGGCAATGGATTCTATCAAGGACATAGTGGGGGGTAGCGGGGTGAGTGGTGGTGCAAGTTCTTCAGTGTTCCCAAACTGAAACACCTACAAGTCAAGCCTTTCTTTTACCAAGATGGACCTCTGCTGCTGCAGCTGCTGCTGCTGCTGCTTCTTCTTCTCTGCATAAAAATAATTTTTAAAATTTTCTTTTGCTGTTGATATACAATATTATACAATATTATATTAGTTTTAGGTGTACAACCTAGTGATTAGAAATTTGTATAACTTACGAAGTGATCACCTTGATAAATCTGGTACCCATCTGACACCATACATAGTTATTACAATATTATTGACTACTAGTGGCCTGGTGCACAAAATTCATGCACAGGGGTGGAGTGTCCCTCAGCCCGGCCTGCACCCTTTTCAACAGGGATCGGGCCTAAACTGGCAGTCGGACATCCCTCTCACAATCTGGGACC
>NW_005364882.1:2529767-2540762 GCF_000412655.1 Myotis brandtii | reverse complement strand
GCCCACCCTGCCAGGGCTCTGTGATCAATGATGCACAGAGGGAGGCCCTGGCCAACCTGCTGGGGCTCTGGGATCAATGGCAGAGCAGAGGTAGGCGTTTCCCACCTGGCCTGGGTTCCGCCATTAATCCCTGCCCTCAGTGAGGCCCTGCCCACCAGGCCTGGGCTCTGGGATCAATAGCAGAACAGAGGGAGGCCCTTCCCACCAGGCCTGGGCTCTGGGATCAATGGCAGAGTAGAGGCAGGCATTTCCCACCAGGCCTGGGCTCTGCCATTAATCCCTGCCCATGGGGAGGCCCTTTCCACCCAGCCTGCGCTCTGTGATCAGTTGCAGCCCATAGGAGGCCCTGCCTGTCCTGCCCACCCTGCCAGGGTTCTGTGATCAATGCTGCTCAAAGGGAATTCCTGCCCACCCTGCTGGGGCTCTGGGATCAATGGCAGAGCAGAGGCAGGCATTTCCCACCAGGCCTGGGCTCACCATTGATCCCCACCCACAGGGAGGCCCTGCCCACCCAGGCCTGGGCTCTGGGATCCATGGCAGGGCAGAGGCAGGTGTTTCCCACCAGGCCTGGGCTCCGCCATTAATTCCCACCCACAGGAGGCCCTGGCCACCCAGGCCTGGGCTCTGTGATCAATGGCAGAGCAGAGGCAGGCGTTTCCCACCTGTCCTGGGCTCCGCCATGAATCCCCACTCACACGGAGGCCCTGCCCGCCCTGTGATCAATCGCTGCCCACAGGAAGGCTCTACCTGCCCTGCCTACCCTGCCAGGGCTCTGTGATCAATGCTGCCCAGAGGGAGGTCCTTCCCACCTGGCTGGGGCTCTGCGATGGGCCCTGCCAGCCTTGGCAGTTTGCCTCGGCCCTCCCAGCCATAGCTTTGTCTGGAAGGAGGTCCGGAAGGTTGTCCGTAGGTCTCCCGGACTAATTAGCATATTACCCTTTTATTAGTGTAGATATTTCTTATGCCAGTGGTTCTCAACCTGTGGGTTACGACCCCTTTGGTGGTCGAAGGACTCTTTCACAGGGGTCACCTAAGACCATCCTGCATATCAGATATTTACATTACGATTCATAACAGCAACATTACAGTTATGAAGTAGCAATGAAAAGAATTTCATGGTTGGGTCACAACATGAGGAATTGTATTTAAAGGGCCAGAAGGTTGAGAACCACTGTCTTATGCTGTACTTTGCATCCCCATGACTATTCTGTTATTACCAATTTGTATTTAATAATCTTTTTATCTTTTTCACTCATTCCCTTCTCACTTCCTTCTCATCCTTCCCATCTGGCAACCATCAAAATGTTCTCTTTATCTGTGAGTCTCGTTTTGATTTGCCTGTTGTTTATTTTATTTATTTATTTATTTTTAGATTCCACATATAAGTGAAATCACATGGTACATATCTTCCTCTCTCTGACTTATTTCACGTAGCACAATACCCTCTAGGTCCAACCATGTTGTTGCAGATGGCAAGATTTCATTCATTCTTTTTTTTTTAAATTTCCCATTGTTTATATGCACCACTGCTTTATCCATTCATCTGTTGATGGACACTTAGGTTGCTTCCATATCTTGGCTATGGTAAATAATGCTTCAGTGAACACATGGATGCATATGTCTTTTCAATGTAGTGTTCTGGGTTTCTTCAGATATACCCAGAAGTGGAATTGTTGGGTCCTTTGTTATTTCTTGTTATATAGCCTTTGTTTTAAAGTCTATTTTGTCTGAAATAAATATTGCTACCCCGGCTTTTTATGCTTATTTGTTTTCATTTTCTTTATAAAAATGTTTGTGAATAGTTTTATGGTGATATTAATGGTGGAAATTTCTGAAATGGGCAAGAGGAGTCCAGATTTTCCTAGGTGATCTACATTCTTGTATTTCTTTTGTCTTTCCTTTCTTTGTCTTTCTCTTTGACAATGATGCCAGGTAGGCAGGTAGCTCCAGGTTTTCTTCCCTGTGCTGTTTAATATGGTGGTGGCTATCTAAATTTAGTTAGTTCTAATTAAATGAAAAAATCATTTCAGGTGCTCAAAGGATACATGTAGTTAGTGGCTGCCTTATTAGAACATATGGGCCGTTTCTGCCATTGTAAAACACTATTCGATAGTGCTGCTTAAACACCTTATTTCTTCTATGTAAACCACTTTTTTCTTTGACCTAAATAATGAATGACTATTATATTTTCAAACTTAAGTCCAGGACTATGAGACTTCATAAAGGAATTCAAGTCTGAAATATTAAGGACTATTTTTTTTTTTTTAAATCACGAAGGATGAGTGGACATTCATAGGCAAGAGAGTCCAAGAGAAGATAAGCAGGATCTAATGGAGGCTGCTGATTTGGAGAGAAGAAGCTAAGGATGTGGGCTTCATACCAGTAGTATAGAAAATTAGCGGAAAGGTTGCCTTGTCTGGCACTGCTATAGCTGGGGTCCATGGCACCCTTCAGTGTGGCTTTATGTAGCCAGGATGTTGGCATCAGCAATATGGCAGCACATCAAGAAGTCACAGAAACATTGCTTTTGGTAGGTTTAAAATATTAGTGGAATGCATTTTTTTTTAAACAATTTTCCTGAGAGAGAGATGGGCTTTTACCTCTTTTTGCTGTTGTTGTTAATCCTTACCCAAGGATATTTTTTCCATTGATTTTTAGAGAGAGTGGAAGGGAGAGGGAGAGACAGAGAGAGAAAAACATTGATGTGAGAGAGACACATGGATTGGTTGCCTCCTGCACAGGCCCTGATCAGGACTGGGATGGAGCCTGCAACCGAGGTAGGTGCCATTGCGTGGAATCAAACCCTGGGACCCTTTAATCTGCGGGTCGATGCTTTATCCACTCGCCAAACTGGGTAGGGTGGCTTTTACCTCTTAAGAACATGTTTTTTTTCTGGTTGTTTTTCAATAAGAAGTCAAAAAGTATAGGTAGGATGTTAATATTCTTCCTAGCTTCTTTATTTAGACACTGCTATATATCTTAGGATTACTTATGTCTAAATTCAGGGTCCATAACTGTTTTGACATTTGATATTACTTATTAAATAAATAATTGTTGAAAATGTCCTCTAATTTTAGGTTATTTTTATCTCCTTTCCAAAATATTTTAATTGAATGAAATATTAATGAAGAATGCCCTGGAAAAAAATAACTATTAATGTTTTCGAAGGAGTACTAACTTGATATTGTTCACGGGCAAGCTAGTACTCTCCAGTGCTTTCACAATCCTTCTAAAGCTGGTGTAATTTTTCTGAGACTCTCTAGGAGACTGAATATTCTGGTAGGAGGCTTTCTATTTTTTGTACTGTCATTCAAAGTATGGTTTGGTTTTGGTTTATAGATGTATTAAAATGTGTTATAATTACTTGGTTTCAAAGTTAATTTTACCTATATCTTAAAAGCTTTGACTTTGAATGCAAACTTAATAATACGAGTAAATTGAAAATGTAATAATTGCTTTTTAACAGAGAAACATATATTTCTGTACCTGATGACTAATAACTGTGTAAATCAATTTATACTTGATTTGGAAGGTCTTAGATTTTTAAAGTGCTCCAAATCTATTTAAAAATAAATATCTTCCAGTCTATTGAAAATGAAATATAAATTGTTGTTTGAATAGCCAAGATTAATTTTTTTTACGAAAATGTCATTGAAATGTAAAGTCAGTCACAATGTAATATAGGGTCTTAAATCTTCATTTTAAAAATAGAGTAGTTTGATAGTTATGTATTAAAGGAAGAATATGTGACAGAACACTAAATATTTAAGCAGATAAATTTACAGTTTAAAAGATAAAAAAGATAGTGTTATGTCAACAATTTGGGAAAAAATACTGGTAGTAAACTTACACAATTTCTCATGGATATAAAGGTGAAATATAAGAAACTTCCTTTCTTTTCAATGATTATTGTGTTTTCTGGGAATGTAAACCTTATGTGTTCAAATCTATAACAGTTATCAGTATGAAACGATTTACCGAATATTTTGGTTTCTTTGGCGAACATATATTTTTTTCAATGGAGAAATTATTGCACTGCAGGCACTGAAGCTTCTAGTTATTTAGTGTCCAACATACAAAGAGTCCATAGTGTGTCTTCCTTAGACTAATTTTTTGGGCCCTGTTACTATATGTTAGCGTATTTCCAGGTGAGTTAAGGAAAGGATTTAAAATATGACAATTTTCTTGGTATTCCCTGACAAAGCTCTATATGAAGAAATACATATTTATGCAAAAGAAAGGCCTTGATACAAAGGGAGGCATAATATATTGGTAATAGAAGGAAGTCTTAATTTTTATGATTCAGAAGATCTTACAGAGTATAAGTCAATTACCATCAATATTATCCATTAATTTCTAGTCTTTTTTGTTACAGGAGGTTATATGTCAGAAAGAAATAGCTATAGTTTTCATATGTTAAACATGTTTCATATGTTAAAATTCATTAAAGATAACAGGAAAGAAATACCCCCATTAGGGTTATCCAGTGAGGTTACCTGGAGTGGCTGTGCAGGGCTAGGGAGAAATCGGGCTCTTTCATGCGGAAGTCCAGGAGAACTTGTATTGTGATGGGAATGTTCTGTGTCTGCACTGTCCACGTGTGACGATTGAGCACTTGAAGCTTGGTTAAGGTGACTCAGGAATGGAATTTAAATGTAAGTCGCTAGTGGCTACCCTTTTGACCAACATGGTTTTAGAGGTCAGAAAGTCATGCAGTTTTCCTGTGTAATCATTTTGAGACTTTGCCCTTTTGAGTATCTCTAGGTGTAGCTGCTTTCTTCCCTGTGCTATGAATTTCTGAGGAGGAGGACTATTATGTTGTTGTGGAATCCGAATGTGGGACTCAGTAGAGAAAAATAGTGTGTGTGGCCCGAGCTAGTTTGGCTCAGTGGATAGAGCAATGGCCCTTGGACTGAAAGGTCCTAGGTTTGATTCTGGTCAAGGGCACATACCTTGGTTGCAAGTTCCCTGGCCCTGGTTGGGGTGAATGCAGGAAGCAAACAATAGATGTGTCTCTCTTACATTGATTTTTCTCTCTGTCTCTAACCTCTCCCTTCCACTCTCTCTAAAGAGCAATGGAAAAATATTTTTGGGTGAGGATTAACAAAGAAAAACAAAAACAACACAACAACAAAAACCAGACTGTGTGTTAAATGGATAAAATAGTAACAAGAGGATGGGAAAAGTAAAGAAAAAAATAAATCGAAATGCATGAGCCTGTACTGCTCATTTTTTAGGAAGTCAAGTATTTCAGATGTCTTTAAACATGTCGCTTTTGGAAGACTAGAAGAGGAACAGGGGCTTCTCCCTGTCTTACATAACGAGATTCCATTTGGAGAGAAACATCTAACATACATTAAAGAATAAGTGGTACCACCAGCTCTTATCTAACTAAATTCTCAAGTAGGTGGTACAGATAACATGCCACTGGAATAAAGCAGAGGATGTATTTGTCAGTCTATCCGTGCAATAAGTATTCACAGGTGCCATTCTAGGTACCACAGTAATGAGGTGTATGGGAGGAGGGGAGATTTAAGACAAATAAGTAAATAAAGAAAACAAAAGATATAAGCACTTCAATCAAGAAATAATAATGCACTTAGAGTAATGGATAGAGAGCTTTTAGATCCAAGAGAAAATCTGATTTGGTGAAGTTTAAGACTAAAATGACAAGGAACTAGTTAAGAGAAGCTTAGGCCTGGAGCATACAGTGGGCAGCAGAGACCCTGAGGTCGGGAAATATGTGGCAGGAAGATGGAACCAGCAGAGAAGTGGCTGGTGGCCAGGCTGTAAAGGGTCTTAAAGTCATAGGGGGATATCGGATTTTTATTCCAATAAGTGGCTATTGAAGAGCTTGATGCAAGAAATGACATTTTCAGCTTACTTGTTTCAAAGACACTATTGGGAGAATGGATTGAAGGGAGGAAAGAGTAGACTGGGAGCTGAGACAGAGATTATGGCAGAAGTCACAGGAGTAAGGGTAGCTGGGATAAGGATTGCAGTAGTGGTGGGGTGAGGATTGGGTGGATTTTGCAGGTAACTTTGAGGTACAGACTTGTAGGACATGTTGATGGATTGGATGTGGTGTGTGAGTCAAAAATGACACCTAGGTTTTTTGTTTTTTTAATAAAAATATGTTTTTCTTGATTTTAGAGAGAGAGAGATAGAAAGATAGACACACCCGATCGGCTGCGTCCCACAAACCCCCTACTAGGGATGAGTCTGCAACCCAGGCATGTGCCCTGACTGGAAATTGAACTGGGACCTCTTGTTCATGGGTTGAGGTTCATGGGTCAACGCTCAACCACTGAGCCACACTGGCTTGACACAGCTAGGTTTTTGACCTGAACAAATAGGTGGATAGTTGTCCCATTAACTGGGATGGAAGAGGATGGTTATTGTTACTGGTTTCTTGCATTTTGAAGAAGAAAACCAAAATATCTCCTTTACACATGTTAAGTTGGATATGTCTAGAGTTTCACAGTGTGCGATATCAAGCAAGCTGCTGTATATGTGAATCTGGAGCTCAGTGGAGAAATTAGGAGGCACTTACCTGTTCTTTATATGTGGACTAGAGGCCTGGTGCATGGATTCGTGCACACTGAAAGGAAATTAATTAGAAGGTGGCCAGCAGGGCGGGACTGGGCAAGATGGGTTGGACACGCCCTGGAGCCAACCTCCCATGGTCCTTCCCCAGCTGGCTGCATCAGGGATGGCGCTGGGGCTCAAAGGGGAACTGTGGAGTGAGCGGGGTCCCTCCATCAGGTGGGGTCCCTTGGCCTGGCCTGTGGGGATTGGGCTGAAACCAGCAGTCTGACATCCTCCTAGGAGTCCTGGAATGCGAGAGGGCACTATGAAAAGTTGCTGTTGCCCGGCAGCTCCTGCATTGAGCGTCTGCCCGCTGGTGGTCAGTGCGTGTCATAGTTACCAGCTGTTCGCTTAGCCATTTATATATATACTAGTGGCCCGTTGCACGAAGAGATTCATGCAATAGGCCTTCCTTCCCCTGGTTGCCTCCGGCACCCGGGACCCAGGCCTTTGGTCCAGCCGCAGTGAGGCTTGGCTTCTCCCTTCTGGCTGCAGCGAGGCTTGGCTTCTCCGCTGCGTCTTCAGTCTTCAGTCTTCACTCCGTGCCTGTGTTTGGAAATTAACCCACATCTTTGTTGGGTAAATTTGCATAGTCGCTCTGATTGGCTGGTGGGCGTAGTGGAGTGACACCAATTTGCATGTTTCTCTTTTATTAGTGTAGATACTAAGGGCCCAGTGCACGAATTCGTGCACCTTGATAGGAACTGTGGGATGCGAGGCTGTGGTAGGCATAGGGTCTTGGCCCATCCTCTGCGCTTCCGCCCAGCCCCTGCTGCTGTGGCCCCTGGTCTCCTGTCTGCCAGCAGCCCTGCTCCCGCCGCTGCCGCTCCCATGTGCTGGCGCCGGCCCCACTTGCATCAGCTAATGGTGCAGAGCAATTGGGGCCAGCACCAGTAGCGGGTGCGAGCAGGGCTGGTACCGTCAGCAGGTGTGAGTGGTGGCTGCTGCCCCAATAGCCCCTCAGGAGCAGGGGGAAGTGGAGAAGCCCTCAGGGGCGATCATGGCTGGCAGCCACCGCTCGCACTCGCTGATGGCGCTGAGTGATTGGGACCGATGCCGGGCACTGGCATCGGGTATGAGCGGCGTCTCTGGTGCCGGCTACGGGTGTGAGCAGGGCCAGTGCTGGCAGTGGGTGCAAGTGGTGGCTCTGGCACTGGCAGCAGGTGCGAGTGCTGGGCAGGACCACGGGGCGCCAGAGCAAAGAATTTTCAGTAACCACCAGAGGCTCTCCCCGATGACAGCAACCAATGCCCCGCCTTGGTCTGCCACCCCTGCTCACCTGCTCCACTATCCTGCTGCTGCCAATGCCCGCCATGTTCCGCACACACCCCCTTGTGGTCAGCGCACATCATAGTGACCAGTTGTTTGGTTCCGGTTGTTCTGCCGTTGGGTCTATTTGCATATTAGCCTTTTATTATATAGGATATATATTATGCTAGTACATAAAGCCCTGAGAATGGCTGAGACCCTGGGGTGGTGTGTGTGTGCAAAGATGATAGAAAGATATAGAAGAGTGCCGAGAACAAGCTTTGAGGAACTCCAGCCATGGTACATAAAGGCAGCAGGAACCAGGAAAACAGATTGAGGAACAGTCAGTGGGGAGGAGAAGAACCCAAAAATCTGAGCCTAAGAGAGGAAGAGTATTTCAAAAAAAGAGAGTGGAAACTACACAGAATGCTACTGAGAAGTGGGGCAAGATAATAGGGCCAGAATTGACAAGAGGTGGGTTGTTGGTGAACTTGAGAAAACAATTTTTTGGAGTCTGGGTGGCAGAAACCAGATTGAAGTGAGAATGAATGAATGGATGGTGAAGTAATACTGATCATGCTTGTCATGAAATAAGTTGAGATATTTTGCTATAAAAGGAAGGAGAGAAATGGCCAGTAACTAGAGCGATATCTTGGGTCGAGGGTGTGGAACCCAGTGAGCAAATGGAGAAACTTAAATTATTGAGAGTTCAAAGAATGCGGAAACTTGAATTGGCCCTTGAAAGATGAGGCAATATTATGAGTGAAGGTCTAGCAATGAATTTGATAGAATCAAGGGCAGATTATGGACTTAAGTTTATGATCTGACCTATGGTTCCGCCATGGGTAGTATTAGCAAGTATTTAGGGTAGGAACAGATGATGGGAACAGGTGATAACAATGTGATCATATTTTTTCTTTCCCCATATACTGGTTGGAAAATGGTAGTTAATTTGGAACAGCAGGGGTTTGAACTACATGGGTCCATTTATATGTGGATTTTAAAAAATGGATGTGTACAGTACTGTAAACATAATTTATCTTTCTTATGATTTTCTTAATATTTTTCTAATTTTAATAATATAGTATGTATTAAATATAATAATACAAAATATGTGTTAATTGACTGTTCATATTATCTGTAAGGCTTCCAGTCAACAGTAGGCTATTAGTAGGTAAGTTCTGGGGGAATCAGAAGTTGTATATGGATTTTTAACTCTGCAACCCTTACCCCTGAATTGAATTGTTCAAGGGTCAACTGTAGTCAGTATTTAAAATGATAATTTAGTTAATGCTTTCCTAAAGTAATGATACCTTTGATTTTATACTAAGAAATGTACTTATTGATATTTAATATGTTTCAATCTATTTTGTTTTCTGTTATATGTTTCCTTTAACAGTGGACTTCAGTTTTAATTAGAGGAACATTTATGAGTATATGTTATTTTAAATCCATAGTGTTTTTTACTATCTTTTCATCTAAACATCAAGAATTTATGTTTCATATATAGGTGTTTTGTTTTTCATCATTGCAGTTAATCTGGTTTTCTTTTTATTTTATTTGGGATACTTTTTCTAGACATTTTATACCTTTGAATATGTTATGGCTAAAAAGTAACTAGGAGAATGAACTACTCAGTTATTATTCTACTATGTCATATAATATTAGAAATGAGAATACACCACTAATTTTAAATACATAATTTCTTTAAAAGCAAATTTCTAGAAAGTATACATATTAATGGTTGTATTTTGAAGTTTGACAGATTTTACAATCAGGCTAATATTTAATTATTGAATTCCTTGTCTGGCTGAATAATTTAGTGTGATTTTTGTGAATAAGCCATTAATTGGGATGTTGGTGTATGTTTCTTTTGCCCTACTGGGCATGTTGATTGCTGTGTATTCACCCTGTCTCTACCCCCATCCCACCCCCACACCGTTCATTCTAAGTATTTAGTCACCTTGCTAAGAGTAGGTGAAAATAAAAGTTTAAAATAAGCTATAATTATATTCGGCATTGGTGATATATTGCTCTGACGGGGGAATGTAAATTGGATCTGGATATTATACAGAGTATTAAAGCTGACCTTCTAAGTTTAAGGTATGAAATTTGTTACTTTGTCACATGTGATCAGTGATATATTTTTTCTCTTTCAAGAAGCTTCTTATATTGAATTTTAGGAAAATATCTTTCTGCTTCCCTAGGCATTTATGTAAGATTATTTTGGATAATTAAAAATACTTTTCTTATTATAAAAAATGTAGGTTCACTCTAAGAAAATAAGATCATACACAAAAGTAAAATGAAAAATGTATAATATCACCTACTTAGAAAGGCACTATAATTTCTTGGGTGGAAGTGTGTGTCTACTGAGGAAGTGTCCTCTTGTTTAATGCTGTTAGCTTTTTTTTTTTTTTATCTTTACCTGAGGAGGATACATTTTTATTGATTTTAGAGAGAGAGAAGAGAAGAGAGAGACAGAGAGAGATGTGAGAGAGAAACATTGATCAGATTGCTTCCCGTATGTGACCGACTGGGTATTGAACTCACAACCTAGGTATATGCCTGACTGGAAATTGAACTTGAAACCCTTTGGTGTAAGATGCTGCTCCAACTGACTGAGTCCCCTCACCAGGCTTGTTTGTTAGTAACGTTAGTTTAAGCAGGGAATCATAAAATAAGTGACTCAAATATGCCTAAATATTTTTATTTATTTATTTAAAATATAAATATTCATTTTAATTTTCTCTGAACATTTGTTGACGAGCCTAGACCTTTTCTTGGAGTAGGTCCAGGCTGATTGCATAAAATAAATCCATAATGCATTATGATCCTTGCATTGGTTTGGAAATGAACCCAACTGATTCTTGGTGGGAGCAGAAGCAAGTGAATGTATGAGAGAGTAGAACATTAGCCTTGAGTTTTCATTATGCTATGGGTATTAGTGTTTCACACATGGAATGGAAACCAACAGGTAATTGAGTGAGTTGATTAAGTAGAAAACGACTAAGAATGTGTTTATATAGCAACATGTACATGCACACATTTTTTGATATGCACAAAAACATATTTTGAACAAAAATAAAAAATACACATTACTACTTTTTAAAAAAATTTAAGTTGTTTATTATTTAATGTATTATATAATCTCCTTTT
>NW_005364882.1:2502664-2529527 GCF_000412655.1 Myotis brandtii | reverse complement strand
AGCAGCATAGTATTCCATTGTGTAGATGTACCACAGTTTTCTAATCCACTCATCTGCTGATGGGCACTTAGGCTGTTTCCAAATCTTAGCTATTGTAAATTGTGCTGCTATGAACATAGGGGTGCATAGATCCTTTCTGATTGGCTTTTCTGTTTTCTTGGGTTATATTCCTAGAAGTGGATTACTGGGTTAAATGGAAGTTCCACTTTTAAGTTTTTGAGGAAATGCCATACTGTTTTCCACAGTGGCTGTACCAGTCTGCATTCCCACCAGCAGTGCAGGAGGGTTCCTTTTTCTCCACATCCTCGCCAGCACTTGTTGTTTTTGATTTGTTGATGATAGCCATTCTAGGTATGAGATTGGTACCTCATTGTCATTTTGATTTGCATCTCTCAGATGATTAGTGACTTTGAGTATGTTTTCATATGTCTCTTGGCCTTCCTTATGTCTTCTTTTGAAAATTATCTATTTAGGTCTGTTGCCCATTTTTTGATTGGGTTGTTTATCTTCCTTTTGTTAAATTGTATGAATTAAAACTACTAGACTTAATAAATGAATTTGGCAATGTAGCAGGATACAAAATTAACACCCAGAAATCTATGGCTTTTTTATACACCAATAATGAACCCACAGAAAGAAAAACTAAAAAAAAATCCCACTTACCATTGCAACACAAAAATTAACATACCTAGGAATAAATTTAACCAAGGAGGTAAGGGATCTGTACTCAGAAAATTACAGAACCCTGAAAAAAGAGATGGATGAAGACATAAGCAA
Source organism: Myotis brandtii (assembly GCF_000412655.1). Taxonomy (NCBI): domain Eukaryota; kingdom Metazoa; phylum Chordata; class Mammalia; order Chiroptera; family Vespertilionidae; genus Myotis; species Myotis brandtii. Next base: position 2,528,750 of record NW_005364882.1, on the reverse strand, counting down.
ATGGAAGAATATTCCATGTTCATGGATTGGTAAAATCAACATCATTAAAATGTCCATCCTACCCAAAGCAATCTATAGATTCAATGCAATCCCCATTAAAATATCAACGGCATACTTCACTGATATTAGACATCAGGATTTGAAATCTGTGCTCAGGCAGCCAAATGTTTGATCAACTCGTCATCTCTTTGTTATCTGCTTAGATCCATGACTATCCTGCTCCTCTTTTCATGAAATAGAACGCTCCCCCTGGGTCCAATATGCCCCCCCTTTCTACTATACTCAATAGCCTTGATGGAGCAGAGAATAGTTTGGAAGCAATTTCCCGAGAAAGTTGGGTAAAGTGGGGAATTGTAAGTTAGGCAGCAGTCAGGTATGGCAGGAGTCCTGAAACCACTTCCAGTTATAACACAGATGCTGTATCCATTATTACCATTATCCTTATGAAGACTCTTTTCTCTTTTTATAACTCAAAAACTGCTGCATGAAATGTTCCATAAAAAAAAAAAAAAAAAAAATGAAACTAGACCACCAACTTACACTATACACAAAAATAAACTCAAAATTGATAAAGAACTTAAAATGTAAGACTGGAAACCATAAAAATCTTAGAAGAAGCCATCGGCAGCAAAATAGCAGACATTTGTTGTAGCAATATCTTTACCAATATAGCTCCTAGGGCAATGGAGACTAAAGAGAAAATAAACAAATGGGACTACAGTGGGGCCTTGATTTATGAGTGTCCCGACTAACAAGTTTTTTGAGATACCAGCTGTCTCGGCCGATTTTTTGCATTGAGTTGACAGAGTAATTTGAGTTAACGAGCTCCTTAGCGAACTCGGTCTCAGAATGAATTAAACTCGTAAGTCAAGGCCCCACTGTACATCAAAATAAAAAGCTTCTGCACAGCAAAAGAAACAAACAAAACAACAAGAAAGCCCACTGCATGGGAGAACATACAGTGGGGCCTTGACTTAGGAATTTAATTCGTTCTGTGACGGAGCTCGTAACTCAAATTACTCGCATGTCAAATCATAAAGTGAACGAGTGAGACACGTGATGCTGGGCTGATGTGGCGTTCACTGTGACGTTCGCTGTGCCAACTAGCGGTGGGGTATCTGAAGCTGGCTCGTAACCCGAATTTTAGCTCGCAACTCAAAACAAAAAATCGGCCGAGAGACGGCTCGTATCTCGAAAAACTCGTTAGTCGGGACACTCGTAAGTCAAGGCCCCACTGTATTTGTCAATTATATTTCTGATAAGAGTTTACTCCAAAATTTATAGGGAATTCCTACAACTTACTACTTTTTTTTAACCTTAAGATGTATTAGCATCTTTCTCTGTCAAGATTATAGGCATAGTTTTCTTTAATTCGATATTTTTTTTCTAGCTCCAGGCTAGGTTTGTAGGTAGCCACCTCCTTTAGCATCCTTTGTGTACTTTTGTCATAATGTTTATACACTTTCATTTATTTTATTTTTCATTAATCCTTACCTGAAGATATTTTCCCCATTGATTTTTAGAGAGAGTGGAAAGGAGGGGGAGAGACAGACAGAGAGAGAGAGAGAAACATCTATTCATGAAAACAACTCGGGAAATAGGAATAGATGTTGTGGATTGAATTGTGTTCCTCAGAAAGTAATATTTAAGTCCTAATCTCCAGCACCTTGGAATGTGACCTTACTTGAAAAGAGGTCTTTGCAGATGTAATTAATTACATTAGGTCATAAGGGAGTAGGGTGGGCTCTTATTCCAAAATAATTTATGTTTCTATAAGAAGAAAAAAGACACACAGGAATTCATTCTATGATAGAAGCATGGGGATCCTGTATACAACAACTACCATCAGAAGCTAGAAGAGGCAGGAAAGGATTCTTACCCAGAGTTTCTGAGCAAGCCTGCTGACAGTTTGGTTTTGGGTTTCTAGCCTCCAGAATCCCACTTTGAGTACCTTCGTTACAGCAATTCTCAGAAAATAATACAGAGGGGTACTTTCTCAACTTAATAATGGAAATCTACAAAAACCCGACAACTAATATTATATTTCATGGTGAAATGCTTTCCCCTCCGGATGGGAACAAGGCCAAGGATATTTGCTTTAACCATTGTTGTTCAAGTACAGTAATAGAAATTCTAGCCAAAGCAGAGACAAGAAAATGAAATAAAAAGAATATGAATCAGAATGGGAGAAGTAAAAGTGTTCCTATTCACAGAGGATATGATTGTTTACATAGAAAAATTAGAAGATTCTACAAAAAATCCTAGAACTAATCAGTGAGATTAGCAAGATTGCAGGATTCAAGACAAACAAATATCAATTGTATTTTGCAAGATGAAAAAGTTCTAGAGATCTGTTATACAGTAAGATGTATATAGTTAACAATACTGTACTGTATGTACACTTAAGTATTAAGAGGGTAAATTTATGTTAGGTAGTCTTTTTTTTTACCTGAAAACCAAATCAATTGTATTTCCATATACTAGCAGTAAACATTTGTAAAACATAACTTACTACTCAAAAACAAATACTCTGATGCAAATCTAAAATTATGTATATGACCTTCATGTTTAAGACTACAAAGTAATGATGAAGCAAATCAAAGAAGTTCCAAATAAGTGGAGAGATACCCCATGTTCATGAATGAGCAGATTCAACTCCATTTGCTTGGTTATTCAAGTTGTTGGAAGCATTCTATTCTTTGCAGTAGTAGGACTGACATCCCTATTTCCTTGCTAGCTATCAATTTAAGGTTATTTCACTTTTTAAAAAAACCTTTTTATTTAATTTATTTTTTATTGATTTCAGAGAGATGAAGGGAGGGGGAGAGAGAGATATATATATATCTATGGTGAGAGAGAATCATTGATTGGCTGCCTCCTGAGCCTGCAACCAGGGCATGTGCCCTGATCAGGAATCCTGGTGCCCTCCTGGTTCATGGCTTGATGCTCAGCCATGGATAGACACTGGCTATGCTAGTTCAGCTTTTTGAGTCTACCTCCATTCCTTAGCTCACGTTTCTCTTCCTCCGTCTTAAAAGTCTGGGAAGGCAGGTTGAGTCCTTCTCATATTTTGCATCTTTTTCTTCTTCTCATGTTACCCAGCTAGCAAAGTGTCTCAGCTTTTAAGAACCATGTAATTAGATTGGACCCATCTAGATAATCTAGGGTAATTTCCCTATCTTAAAATGATCTGATTAGCAACTTTAATTCCATCTGCAACCTCAGTTCCCTTTTTCATTCCTTTTTGCAATGCAAGCTTATATATTCATAGGTTTTGGTGTTAGGGCATGGCCATCTTTTTGGGGGGAGGCAGAGGTGGGATTACTTTGCCTAATGCATTTGATCCTTTAATGACTTTTCATTGTCATGGCATTGTATATAGTTTTTACAAAATAAAACTCCTTCCTACCTGCTTGGTTTTATCTCTGATATAGCCACTATGGTTCTCAGTACAGGCCCCATCTTTTATATTTAATGTCTTAGTATGTATTTCCTTCTGCCTAGAAACCTCTCTTCCTTTGCATGACATCCTTCAAGACTCTGGGCAGACACCAGCTGCTTTGTTCCCAAGAGGTAGATGCTATACCTTCTGTTCCCTTAGCGCCATGATTATAACACCTGTTATTACATTATGGAAATAATCTTGCTCAACATTTGTTTCAGCCACTAGTCTCTGATCCTTTCAAGGGCAGATAACATGTTTTATTCATTTTTGTGTTTCTCATATGTAGTACAGTATCACGCACACAGTGAGCCCTTATTAAAGACTGGCTGACTTTGTTAATGAGCACATGAATGTTAGTAGTAATGAAACTTCACCCTTCCAGCAGCAGTCAATCAAGTCCTAAAGTGTGTCAGTCTTCAAATTCATCCTCTGAGGTTCAGTATAGATAAGTACCATTTTCAAAATCAGAATTGATGTTCCTGGTATGAAGTTTGAGGCAGGCTCAGTGATGCTGCATGGAACACATCATCTCTTTGTGCCTTTTTCTGTGTATGTAAAGTAAGGGCATACACCTGAGCATCACAGACCTAGATGTTCTTTCTAAGTGACCTTATCCTCTCCCTCTCTCTGTTCCTTCTATATAAAATTGGAAGGAGATTCAGTTTCATTCTAAAACCATTTATTCAGTGTAGTCTGTCCCAGGTGCTGGAGATTTAAAGACAAATAAGAAAGGGTCCCTATTCTCTAGGTGTATGGGCCAGGTAAGATTGCTTTTAAGATCTGGATTGCTTTTATTCCAGCTCTGACAATCTGTGATGCATTTGTCTTTCTCTTCCTTAGGGCACATTTAGGAAGATGCTAATAACTGGAACTTTAGTCTGTGGGAAACATACACTCATAGTGCTTTGTTTCTTTGGCTAGAAAGTAAAGCTGACACCTGACTGTTGCCTCTTCTGCTCAATGAGGTGACTGTATTTGCTTCATGAAGCCAATAATACTTTGGAAACCACTTTGCACACTTTTGCTTTCATCCTGTGTCTCTGGAAGTAATTATTGCATTTGAAAGCCTAAACTGCTTTGAACATTTAAAGGTGGTTTGAACATTTAATCCTAGAGACCTGTTCTCCTCTCTCCCCCTTTCTGTTACCTCTTCACCTTTTCTTTTCTCTTACATTGAGACTCCTACTAGGAAGTGCTAAATGGTAATATATTTAGCAGTTTCTCTTGAAGCAATTACAAGAAAAGGGTTTGATATTTCCTGTTAAAGAATTTTAAGAGGTAGATTTTATGTTAAATTATTACTTAGCACATTACTTTTTGTTTTTTTTTAAAGCAATTTTCCCCCAATACAAATGCCATACTAATCTCTATGCCATTTCTGTTCATGAAGAAAAAACATTTGCACAATGCTTATTCATCCATGAATGCAGTTTATAGTTAAGCCACGTAATGCCTGGCGCTACTGTGCTGACAGGCACAGAATAAATAGTACAGATTTTGTTTCCTGAAGATTGATCATTTATAGATCAGTTGATAATTTTTTTCCAGGTTGCTTCTTACACTGATGATGAGAAATTTTTTACTTTTGTTGAAAGCTATGGATTTCAATAAACCTCTGTCAGGACTGCAGACCTACCTACTCAATATCACTTTTTACCTTGAACATCTTTTCCAGAGAGATAGGAACTGATATTTGCCCCATTCTTAAAAATCATATTGCTGAAAATAGTAGGGGTGGGGGAGAAGGTTTTGAGAGAAGGGGATTGTGGGTGACAACTTGTTAGTACAACAGTATGTTGGCCTTGCATATTTTTTGGAAAACAGGGAGACTTTTTATGCCTATTTAATTTGTGTTTGATTATTTTTCAATGAATACTTTCATCAGCTTCCTTTTTGTGTTTAAAAATTATAGTGTTTCTTTTGTTATCAGGCATCCTAGTTTCCTCTCTTCACACCCTGTTCCACTTTTCTTGTTTTTATGTTTTATGAAATGTAAAATGTAAGTTGCCTTTGATAAGACTGTTGCCAACCTCTGATTTTATGGTTGTTGATAAATTATCTCCCACCATGATTTAAAAGAGTGTAATATAAAATTCTTAGGTATGATGCCTCTTTATATTCAACTTTGTTTTATAGAGAATTAGTTTATGTGTAATAGACATGAATGGATGTAAGTTTTACTTTAAAAATATATATTATTGATTTCAGAGAGGAAGGAAAAGGGGGAGAGAGATAGAAACATCAATGATGAGTATCATTGATTGGCTGCCTCCTGCACGCCCCCTACAGGGGATTGGCCCGCAACCTGGGCATGTGCTTTTGACCGGAATTGAACCCAGGACCCTTTAGTCCAAAGGTTGACGATCTATCCACTGAGCCAAACCAGCTAGGGCTGTAAGTTTTACTTTAATGATTCATATTCTACAATGTAGAAGAGAGGTATCTAGTGGGTTCAGAAATGGTTGATTTGAGAACTTCTGTGGGCTCCAATATTCTTGTCATAGTTGTTATATTAGTGGTGATAAATTTTTAAAATAGCTATGTTCTATTATTAATAACTCTGACCAGAAGACATATCTTGAATTCTCTGGATTGATATGCTTTCTAAATTTTATAGTAGACTTCCAGATAAGCATATTAAATGCAACAAAGTCTTTTTGTTATATTAGCATAATGTTAAATTTGTGTATTTTGGCATAAGGCAGTTTTAGGAATAATAACTTTATTGTCCACAATGATTGAAGGTGATAATAGTATGAATCATCCTAAACCATTTATATTAGTTTCAGAATGTCTTTATAGATATACTTTTGAATATGAGATTGTTGACAATTTACTTAAAACAAAACACTGAAGTCCCACTGTGAGGTACTAACACAGGAGGGCCTGATGTCCACACATCTCAGTGCCAGCCCAAGAAAACTCTCCAATTCCTCCTGATGTGTTTGATTTCAAGCTTCCCTGCCGCATGTGAAATAAGAATAAATACAGAATAGGGGTCAACAAGGCAAACAGTTAATGGGATGCCGTAGGGGTTTTCAAGAAACATAAAAGCAGGAATTGAAATGCCTACAGGTAATGTCTGTTGCTGGTAGTGCAGAGTAAACTTCACTTTTGAAGTAGCATTCTGTTTTGAAAACACCAACTTCTATTTAACTTTTTCCCCCCTTAACTATGATAATGATCTTCCATGTTTTTTACAGGGGAGTATCTTTACCATTTAACTGCATTATTGAATAGTTATTCCATGGTTTTCAGAAAAGAGATGAGTAAAAATAATCTGACAAGAGTCTGCCAATCTAAATCGCAAATTGCTTTTTTTTTGGGGGGGGGGGGGGGGGGCTAAAATCAGAAATTCTGAGGATTAATAGGTGATTAAGCTGTGTTCATAGATGGGTGCAAAATGAAGGTGAATTTTTAAATATTTTTATTTTTTATATAAAATGTTGCATTTGGTTTTTACCCTTATTTTCCTGGGCTATATTATACTACAGGCCCAGCACACAAAATTCGTACGCAGTTATGGTCCGTAGGCCTGGCCTGCGATCAGGGCCATCTTCCCCAGCTGCCCGCAGCCAGCCCTGCACCCCCAGTTCCCCATTTGCCATCGGGTGATCGGTGCCTGACATAGTGACTGGTGCAGCGGTCGTTCTGGTCATTCTGCTGTTAGGGTCAATTTGCATATTACCCTTTTATTATGTAGGATTGTATTTTAAGTAAGAAAATGGTATTATATCCTGGTATATGATTTAAACTTGGTTTTTATTGTTTATAATGTGCTGTTTTTCATTATTGGATGAAATTTTGTTTTTAACATTCCATTTTTCAGAGGCCACACACATAGACACACAAATCATACATACAAACACACACACACAAACACATGTATACAAAGAAATATACACACATATCTTTTTCTTCTCCACTTTTTTTTAAGACAGATTGTTACCATTTTATTTATTGACTTAGGCTTTCTAAATCACCACTGAAAAATTGTATTTTTTTCTATGAAGGTAGTTTTTCTATAACCAAGGTGAGTTGTTGTCTATTGGCAGTAATGTCCTAATTACATACAGTACTGTGACTATATCTCTGGATTTATGGGAGTATAGAGGTGGTTTGGTCAGGATGAAAATATGCATTTAAAAATAACTAGAAGTTTTTTTAAAAAACCAATTGAACTTTGAAACTTAGAAAATTCTTAACATTTATAAGGATGCATACCACTGACTTATCCCATTTTTGCTCCTTCTGTCACAAATAAGACTATGAATTATGAATGATTTTTGTACAAGGTGTTCTTACATTGTGTTTTTGAGTCGAATATAACAGTTGTAAAATATTTGTGATGGTATTATTGTGCTATACCAAACTTTGAATACTGACTTAATGCATAACTACCTCTTTCCTCTATTTTTAGTTGGGTGGAGAGCTTTGGACGTGAGGGGCTCGGATTATTACTGGATATTTTGGAAAAACTGATTAGTAGCAAAATGTAAGTGTTGCTAATTGTTTTCACTTAAGCTACATTTGCATGTCCATTTATAATTCTAACAGTGATATCTTTTATGCCAATACAGACAAGAAACCATTGTTAAGAAGAATCAGCACAGAGTTATACAGTGTTTAAAGGCTTTGATGAATACACAGGTATTACATGATTAATCATAATGTATTCACTTTCCCCCAGTTCTTCTAGAATTCTTAAGAATTAGAGTTATGTGATAAAGAATTTACACGTAAGTGATGTGTTGATTTAATGTGCTGTTTAGTACACACTGGAAAAAGTACAGAATTGTTTGAAAATCAGCTATCACCCAGCAGATGGGTATGAATGGACCTTCTTTTGGCACTTAACTCCTCATGTATAGATTAATTTTCTCTCCTTTCCTCCCTCCCTCCTTCCCTTTCTATCCTTTTTGTTCTTCCCTTTTCTTCTCACCCATTCCCTCTACTCCCTCTACTCTCTCTCTCTCTCTTTTAATTTTCAGAACTGTAGCATTAATCAGTTTTGAAATCATGTATGATTATTAAATGTGGTCTGCAGTAATATTTATTACCAAAAAATCAATTCAGAAAGACTTAATTTTTATAGTTTACGGATCTACCTCTATAATGCAAGTAACAAAAGCAGATATACAGGTCCCAGAAATGGGGCAGTGATGCTTAATACAAGTACTGTTCAGACGAAGAGTAATATGACTGGTCTGTAGAGTTTGCGTATTTAAAGTGAATACATTAGAAGAGAGAAACACTTTAAGCTCTTTACTAAAGTTAGGATTTCTGAACAGTGTTTCATTTACACCAAGTATGTCAAACTCAAAGGCTAACACAGGCCAAATAAATAAGGTTTAAGTTTATGTGGGCCGCAAAAAAAACCAAAACTTTCAATTTTTATAGAAAAATAGGTTTATTTTGATAGACACATGCTGAATACAAAGGGCTGAAATAAATGAATAATCGTTAACATAAAATAATAGAACATTTTAATAAAATTAATATTTTTTTCATGAACATTAACTTACCAGAACTGAATAACGCAAATAAACCTATTTTTCCTGTTCTCTGAAAGTGAAATATTTCCTGTTGTGCACACCAAACAAGTCAGTACAAGACTAATGACATGGCAATCGGCTGCTAAAATATTCCCTGCTAGTATTAGTGGAGAGAAATGGTGCGCCTGCGTGTAAGGCACATAAGGGAAATGAATGCAACACGATTATAGTAATCAGTCATTAGCCAACATTGTAGTTCATTATTAATAATTATGTATAACAGGATATTGTAAAAATTAAGTTATGAAATTTTTATTAAGATGTTTCTTACATACTGTTATATTTGCTGGGCTGCAAAAATATTCCTTGTGGGCCGCATGCGACCCATGGGCCGCGAGTTTGATATGCTTGATTTACACTGTTAATTGAAGAAATTTCTCTATCCCATGCCATATCTTTAGCTCCAGTATCTAAACACATTTTTACCTCAGGATGTGTAAGTAATGATAGTGGTTTTAGTAGCTGGAGAGGAGATTGTACTTATGGTGGTATGATGATTTGTGGTTTATAGCAAAACTCTTTATATTTCTGATTAATTTTATTTTTAATATTTTGCCTTATTCTCATGTTTAGAATAAACCTTTAGAGGACTTTACACCTAAGTATTAACATTTAAATTATTAACATTTATTTTATATATTTTTTCCTAAATGTAGCAAATATTTATGTTTTCTAATTATTTTTATTTTACTGAATTATTTATGTATTTTTCGGCATTTCTGAAGCTAAGTTTTCTATTTTTAACCAATGAAATATTTTCCTCCTCTCTTCCCCCTTATAATAAGATTTTCAAGGGACATAGCAATCACAAGTCTGTTTTTTGTTCTGTGAGAAGTAGGTTTTAGATATTTTGTAAAATATGTTGTAAGAATAAATGAATAAAAGAATCAGAAACAGCAGGGAGAGGGCTTTTCCCATTGTGAGTACATAGTAGTGCTTTACGGGCTCCTTTTAAAGTGAAAATATAGAAATTGAAGATTTCACTAGTACTGGAAAGTCTGAGAGTAGAGAAAATCCGGAAACCTTTTTTTAAACCAGAGGGGTAGGTACATCATAATTTGAATTTGAGAAGTGTATCATGCTTAAAGTGAGATGGCGTATTGAAGACAGTATTTCTACTTGATGTGAGAATGAATTAGAGAAGAATTAAAGTTTGCATTTATATTCCAGTGAATATAATGTAACTTCTTAAAATAACATTGTGTTGCTTAGAGTTTGTATATGTGGAGCTGAAATATATTGCTATTTGTATTTATTGATAGCACTTGTGCTAATAAGAATGAAAAGTTAAGTTACTGACACTTAGAATTAGTATTATATATACTGTCTAAAATTTTTGATAAACGTTTTTATTTTTTCCCAAAACCTGTTGGTGATTTTCCCTGTACCTCACTGAGCAGTCTTTGTAAGAGGTCCCTGAATGATGATCAGTGTATTTTTTAGGAGGCAAAAATGTGGTACCTCATTTTGTACTAGTAATTGTGTATATAATTAATAAGCAAATTTGATAATATATGAAAGTGAATTTCTTATAACAATAAATTGGACTAACATATATATATTTAATATTTTTATTGATTTCAGAGAGGAAAGGAGAGGGAGAGAGAGATATAAACATCAATGATGAGAGAGAACTATTGATTGGCTTCCTTCTGCACACCCCCTACTGGGGATCTAGCCCACAACCCGGGCATGTGCCCTTGACTGGAATCTAATCCAGGATCCTTCAGTCTGCAGTACAGTGCTCTATCCACTGAACCAAACCAGCGAGGGCATGGACTAACTAATATTTTTAAATGGAAAAAGATTGTGAATATTAGGAAGAAAATAAAAGTTCGGATGAAAAGTTAATTTATTTAAATTAAAAGGTAATAAGAAGAGGGGCTTCCTTCTGGTCAGTTAAATTTTGGTGTGTGGCTTTGAGTTGTCCGCCCCTAGCAAGGGTGCTTTACTCCTGAAGCCAGCCCCACTCCTCACAATGTCTGTGCCACTGGGATTAACTCACTGGTGTGTGGGTGGGGAGGGGTAGGGGAGTTGTTCTGCACCAGTATACATGTAGTGTTGGGCATCCTGTACAAGAGGTATTGACCTTCCCCTACCTAACACTTCTTCGTTGGCCTGAGATTCCATCTATTAGGTAATAATAGGCCTCGTGTAGAATGCAAATGGAACCTGTTAGAACCCACGGATTTTCATATAATCCAGAGTGGGTCTTTGACATTCAGTGGAGAGACATCCTTAGATCATCCACAATTTGTCACCACCTCTCTAACCTTATAATAATCTTCATTTAATGCACTTTCCATGCCAGCACTGGTGAGTTGACTATTTCTCTCACAGACTAGAGTCAACATTTTTTGTTTTCCTTTGCTTTGTGTTTTAAGTAATTGAATGAGAGTAATTTTATGCAAGGGGGCAGTAATTCTATCTTTAGTTCTAGATACTGAATAGTTATAATCTGGCCTCATTCCAGACTTAAAATGATAACTACACATTTTTACATTAGCAAAAATCAGAGAATAGCGCCTGTGATGGAGCTTTGGGCATCACAGGATAGTGATTACAACTATGAGATCAGAGAACACTCCTACCCTTCATATGTGATGGTTTAGGGCTTGACAGTGAAGGTAGGTAGTATAACTTGGAAGAAATCAGTATGATAATTCTTTGTTTGGTTGGAGGAGCCATAGGATTATCTTTCCAGAAGGACAGGCACTGGCTAAGGATAACCAGGTGGGTGGGAAATGAGGGGGAAATGCCGGTGGCAAGCTTTTCTCGATCCTCAGGCTTCTTAGGACAGAACCAGTCCCATGGTTCTTGGTAATCCTTGACTGATTGACTTTTTGAATTGGATCTAAGTGGTACTTTATAAGCCTCTGACAGTTTTCTGGAATGATTATCAAGGCATATTATGTAGTCTCTGGCCCTATGCCTGCCTTTTTATTCTTTTCTTACAGGTATGAAACAGCCATGGCATCACAAAAGTGAGCATTTCCTGACCATTCTAGTTATTTCTGTAAACTTCTCTTTATCATCAACAAGGCAGAGAAGTCTTCTTAAAAAATATACTTTTATTGATTTTAGAAAGAGAAGAAGGGTAAGGGATAGAGAGATAGAAACATCAATGAGAGATAAACATTGATTGGCTGCCTCCTGCACACCCCTTATCAGGGATTGAGCCCCAAACCCAGGCATGTGCCCTCACCGGCAATTGAACTAGTGACCTCTTGGTTCATGGGTTGACTCCTCCCAACTGAGCCACAATGGCCGGGCAAGACTGAAAAGTATTTCCCAAAATCATATCCTGGTGCTTTTGATCCTTTTGCTTATGCTTCCTCCTTTGTACCTGTGTTCCCTAAATAGTAGTGTAAGGCAAATGCAGTATTTTAGCATAGGGTGAAGGTTTCTTTATATAAATGACATTTACAGTAGGAAAGTTATAACTGAAGTTTCATAACACTCTAAACATTTGGTCTAAGCTTGTTATAGATTCAACCTTGATATTTATATCTAGTACTAATTTTGAGTGTGAGCCATAGTTCATAGGTTTATAATTGGGATAAGGCTCTTTTTAATTCTTAGGAGTAACTAATCAACCAATTTCTTACTCTTTAGAGCAGTGGTTCTCAACTTTCCTAATGCTGCGACCCTTTAATACAGTTCCTCATGTTGTGGTGACCCCCAATTTCATTGTTACAAATTGAACATAATTAAAGCATAGTGATTAATCACAAAAACAATATGTAATTATATATGTGTTTTCCGATGGTCTTAGGTGACCCCTGTGAAAGGGTCGTTCGACCCCCGAAGGGGTCGCGACCCACAGGTTGAGAACCGTTGCTTTAGAGGATCCTCTGGGATGCATGGTAGATAAATAGCATTGTTTTATTGATTCTCTTCATTCTTTATGGTTTAATATTTTTCTTCCATAGATTGTAAAGGGGCCTTAAGAGATGTATACATCATTAAATCAAAACATTAAGTCATTAACATAACTTCTTATCTTCTAATTGGATTTGACATCTTGGCAGTAGCAATCAAACTTTATCCTTATCCCAAATTATCCCATTTTTATAATGTGTTTACAACTACAGTGTTTTCCTGATGATACAATATTATTTCGATCAGAATACATATGTTCCTTATGGCAGTTTCTATATGGTATGTGCCCACATCATCCTTCAGCTTTTGCCTGTTTATGAACTAGGGGCTACTCTCTGGGCCTACACCAGTGGTCGGCAAACTCATTAGTCAACAGAGCCAAATATCAACAGTACAACGATTGAAATTTATTTTGAGAGCCAAATTTTTTAAACTTAAACTATATAGTGTACCTACCTTAACTTAATTAGGGTACGCCTGCGCCGCGTCTCCCGTCACCCGACCGACAACCCCCACTTCTTCTAACGCCACTTCTTCAAAATAGACTCGCCCAGGCCGAAAACCGACTTCTGTGCATGGGCCATGAAGTTTCAATCGCACTGTACGTGTGTGCCCGCAGGCGGCATTTTGTGGAAGAGCCACACTCAAGGAGCCAAAGAGCCGCATGTGGCTGACCACTGGCCTACACTGTATAATGTGGTTGCTGTATGTATGTGGCTAGTCTGAGCTGAGATGTGTTATAAGTGGAAAATGCATACTAGACTTTGATTACTCAGGGAGAAAAAAGTAAAATATCTCATCAGTGAATGTTTTATTTTGATTCTATGTTGATAACATTTTGGATATATTGAAATAGTTCTATTAAAACTAGTTTGATTTTTTGCTTGTAAATTTTACATTACACATGCAGTTCACAGTATATTTCTCTGGGTCATTGTGCATGTATTGATGGTCATATATCGCTTACCAATCTTCTATCTCATGAAGGATCCTTATGGCCTTAGTATCTACTTCCGTATCTGACTCTTCATTATGTGTCTATGTTGGGAATTCTCAGCATTTTAGTATGCTTCTCTCTTTTTCCAGTGGTCACTTATCTATGTTAATAATTACCAGTCATTGTTGTTTTAAAATCACCTTTGAGTGGTTTTCTGGATTTGGTTGATTCTCATAGTTCTTGATGTAAAGTGTATATTTCTATGAATTCTTTTAGGATGTTACACATTAGTTAGTGTATGCATTCTTTACTAAGTATAAAAATATATTATCTTATAAACATTTTTTAATAACTACTTTTTCTTCAGAGCACTATTTTATGAAACTGACTGTTAACATTTAACCTCTTATTTCCACAATGTTCTAGTATGGTTTAGAAAGAATTATGAGTGAAGAACGGAGTCTGTCCTTACTGGCCAGGGCCATCGATCCCCAGCAGCCCAGCGTGATGACAGACGCGGTGAAGCTCCTCTCCGCAGTGTGCATCGTGGGGGAGGAGAGCATGTGAGTCTTCTCAGCTCATTTTTCTTCTCATGTAATGACTTAATACAATGGGAGTTACTTAATGTTTTCATTATCGATTGTGTTTTAGTCTAGAATTTAAGGAAATGAAGTATACTTAAGCAACTGATTTAGATTCATATAGACTGAAAAACTGACGACTTCATCTTATTTATTTTAAACTGGTCTGAACTCAAACCCTAAATAAAAATTCTAAATGAAGACTTTGAAAAAATATACTAATGAGTTCTGCTTTGTATGTGATTTTTTTCCAGATAGAATTAATGCAAAGTGTAGGTCATGTATATTCCCTTGTAAAAGCAAATATAGTATTTGAAAGTCTGTATGTAAGGCAGATTTAGAAAGTTATATAAAGAAGTGTATTTTACTGGTTGAGGATATTGTATTTTAGTAGCTTTCGACCATAAAATATATGCTAAAGTTTTTAAATACATTCTTCACAGGAGGGGTGGGAGTAGGGAGGAAGGGTCAGTGGGGAGAAAAAGGGGGACAACTATAATACTTTCAACAATAAAGATAAATTAAAAAAAATACATTATTCACATCTTAGGGCTGTAACTAAAAGACTATTACATACATATTAAAAGATAATTATTAAAGATGAACTATTTTTATAAAGAAGATTGGCAGTTCTTATTACAAGGAAGCATTTAAAAATGTTTGAAATTTTTTTTTTAAAAGAGTAAAGCTATAAAAACCAAACAACCAAAAGAACAAGCAAATAGCCCTCTCATATTTGGGTAGGCAGAGCCCTGTGAGTGGCATCTCCTGCACACATTTGAACATTATCCTTGTGATCCTGCTGTGACTGGTGACTGTTGAATCACTCAATTTGGACCTAGTTGGAGAGTCCACAGGCAGCACTCAGCCCAGCCCCTCTGCCCCATATGCAACTATAGAGAGTGTCAATGGATGAGACTGTCTACTGCAGTCCCTGCATGCAAAGCCAGGCGTACAGCCTCAACACTTTCCATTTCCCATTTCAAAAAGGCCATATTAATTTTGGTGTAGGAACCTAAGAGCAAACTTAATGGTTATTTATTTTATTATTTATTTATTTTTTAATGTGGTGGCATTGGTTAATAAAATTATGTAGGTTTCAGGAGTACAATTCTATAATGCATCATTCGTACATTGTATTGTATGTTTACCACCCCAATTCAAGTTTCCTTCCAGACTGAATTTAATGTTGACATGTAAGGTACTTCCTATGCTCCCTCTCTCCCTTCCTGTCCCTCCTCTTCTTTCTGCATCTTCCTCCTTCCTATGCTTCCCTCCTTCCTCTGTCCTTCTCTCACACTTTCTTTTTCTTCTCTTTCCTTTCTCTTTTCCTTTATCCCTTACTTCTTCCCTTTTCTCTTCTTTTCCTCTCCTTTTTCTTTCTTTATCCTTTGTTTTCTCTCATATTCTCCTTCCTCTTTTCCTAGCTCCATATTATTTTTATTATTTTTTATTTCAGAATAGGACTCAAAATGATGTAAATAACTCTTAGGACTACATGTCTATGTCCACAAACTATGAAACTCTGTGACCTTCTACAGTATGCCAGGTCCTATTAGCACAGCTATTTTTAAAGGAGGAGCAAGTATATTTCTTGCAGCACTTATTTTTTATATTTGACTATTATTTCTTACCACTGTATATTTTTGGCTACCAGACCTTCAGTTATTATATTTGAGAGGAAGTAGAGTGTAGTGGTTAAAAGCACTTATATGGTGCTTACTATATAGACTATATCGTTTTAGATCTTTGCATAACCATTTAGTGGATGTGAGACAAATTGCTTAACCTTTTCAGCCTCTGTTGCCTTATCTGTAATATGGGACAATGGTAATACCTACTTCATAGAATTATATACATTAAAATGAGTTGTTATTTGTAAACTGGTTCAAAAGTGCCTGATGTATAGTAAGAACTATATAAATGCTTGATGAATAAACATCATCATAGGATTATTATGAGGAACAAATGGATCAAAATAACATGCTTAGAGCTTGATACATGCTATTTAAACTGCTGATACATACTGAGTAAGCCGTTTAAAAAATGTTATTTACTGCCTGGAAGTAGTGACTTCAGAGTTTGTTAAATTAAGCAATTAAGCTATGGCATTTGGGTTATTTGTTGCTTGCAATTTAATTAGTAAATCCAAAATTTCCAATAGCCTTGAAGATGTTTTAGAAGCTTTAACGTCAGCTGGAGAAGAAAGAAGGATCGACAGGTTTTCTTCTATTGTGGAAGGTCTTCGGCACAATTCAGTTCAACTGCAAGTAGGTTTCATGTGTATCATACACATTTATTTGGAACTGTTTTCTGACTTTTATATTGAACACTATAATATGAAATCTTGCATGCCATATACTATTTTTAGCATTTTTAAGAAGTCTATAGAATTTCAATTCTATATCATAATTTTTCTTACAGATGCAACTTGGTATACATCTGCAGTTATTTCCGTAGGTTACTTTCTTAGAAGTTGACTTACTAGGTTGCTCTGTAAACTATATAATTATAGTCCCACAAATTGTTTATTCTATGTTAGTCTCATAAGTTTATTATTATAATTTTGAAGAGATTTTTGCAATTTCTCATTATGGCTCCTCATTGTATTAGTTTTTTATTTCTGAAAAGTTGAGAGTTAACATGAGTAATAATTTGGTGCAAGGTATACTTATTTAGATTTCCAAAATTATTTAAGTGCTACCCAAAAGTCAATTTAGAATTAAACATTATAGTATCCAAGTTGCATGCTAATATTCATTTAATTTCTCCTTAAGCAAAGAAAAATGATGAGTTTTTATACCTGTAATTATTGTTATAATCATTGCTAATCAAGTGTGAGTATATTTAAGGCAATATTGATAAAAAATATTTATGGCAAAAAAATCAGAATATGTTAGGAACTGTAAAATTAAGTTTAGTGTGACATTTTTGATGATGGTATTTGCGCCGATGACATTTCTGATGGCAGTGCTTTTGAAGAATCCTGTTGTGATTTGTTTCTTTGGGCATTAGGCAGGCATGGAGATGTGCTGTGGTCCCTGTTGCAGAGGTCCAGTTAATGGGGCCTCTGGGAAAGGGCCCCTCTTACTTCCCTGGGCTAATTGGAGGGCCCATAAGTGAGGATCTGGGATGTGTCATCCACCTCGGACACAGGCCCTGCTCTCTCACTTGCCTGGTGTGTGAGGGGCTTTTAATTCATACATCATTACTCTCCTTTCCCTTGTTTTCTTCTTTTTTTTTTACCTGTCCCCATGTTTCCTCTTCACCACAAGTCTAATGCATAAACCAAAAGAAACTTCATAAGGAAAAACTAAAGGATTACTTTATCTGAACTTTCCTCCAGTACTCATTTATTTTTTTCCATATATAATATTTGTTCAAATATCAATAGAATATTAGATTAATATTGGTTATTTATGCACTACATTAGAGATCATGTCTAATTTAAAAAATCTCATTTGTGAAATGTAATCCTCACATGTAAACTTTACATACTTTTTGCATCTAGTCACACACACAGTATAGAAATGGGAGGTGTAGTGTATTGAGATCAAAGGAATAGACTTCTGAGTCAGGCAGGCTTGAATTTTAAGTCCCAGCTCTTCACATCCTAGCTGTGTGACTCTGGTTCACTTCCTAAGCCTCTTTTATAGCTCAGCTTTCTCAGTTGTAAGATGGAGATAATATTAATACCTAGTTCATTGTTGATGCAAGGATTACATAGGATAATGTATTTAAAATGCTTAGTGCAGTGCTTGGTTCTTTTGCAGAATTGTTGAGTTAAAAGCCAGCTTTAGAGAGTAATTTTGTTAAATTAAACAAAGTCAGTGGAGAGTGGAGATTGAAAGTGATCTTCATTTTTTTTTTTTCAGGAAAATTACCAGTGTTGATATTAAAATTGGTATTTAACTATACAACCCAGTAATTACACTCTTGAATATTTATCCCACATTTATGAAAATTTATGTTTTCACAAAAAGCCGTACACAAATTTTTGTGGCATCTGATTTGTCATAGCCCCAAACTGGAAATAACCCAGATGTCCTTGAACAGGTGATTGGTTAAACAATGGTGCAGTCATTCCATAGAATACTACTCAGAAACAAAAAGGAGTGAACCATTGATATATCCAATTTGCATGATCTCCAAAGAATTACCCTGATTGAAAAATGCCTATTCTAAAAGTTTACACATTCTGTGATTCCTTTTATATGACATTTTTCAAATAACTAAGTTATAGAGGTGGAGACAGTTTAGTAGCTGCCAAAGGTTTGGGATGGAGTCTGAGAAAGTGTTGGGTGTGACCACAGGTAAGTAGCAGGAGGGAGTCTTGTGTCATTGAAACAGTTGTGTGTCTTGATTGTGGTAATGGTTATATAAATGTACCCATGTGATAAAATTTCATAGAACTGTACATAAGCATAAAGCTGGTATAATCTGAATAAGCTCTGTGGATTATACCAATTTCAACTTCCTGGTTTTGATATCCTATGTAATAGAGTGTAGTATGCAAATTGTCCCCTCCACTGAGTTGTCCAGGAGTTTGACCAGTGGGCGGGGCCAGCTGGGGGAAGGGAGGGAGGCCCCAGTGGTGGCAGGTGACCGGGGGAAGGGAGGGATTACCTGGCTGGCAGCCGGCAGCTGCTAGGGACCCTACCAGTGCACGAATTTCGTGCACTGGGCCTCTAGTTGTACTATAATACAGATGTTACCAAGACTTGAAGAAATTTAAAATAAATGTCTAAAGACTTGATATGGTTTTGAAGTGATTTCTTTTTTTAAATAGCCTTATTCAGATGAAATTCACATTTTATAATTTACCCACTACAATTTAGTGTTTTTATGTTTATTCGAAGAGTTGTGCAACCTTCATCACAATTTTAGGCCATTTTCATCATCCCCAAAAGGAACTCCTCATCCCTTACCCATCATCCTGCATTACCTCTGTTCTCCCAATCATTAATATACTATCTCTATAGATTTTCATATTCTGGACATGTGGTATAAATGAAATCATACAATTTCTGGTCCTTTGTGACTGGCTTCATGTTCATAACATGTATCAGAATTTCATTTTTTATTGCAAATAATATTCTATTGTGTAGATGTGTACTGCATCTTGTTTTTCATTTGTCACTTGGTGGACATTTGAGTTGTTTCTACTTTTTAGCTATTATGAAAAATGCAGCTGGGGATATGTGTGGAGAAAATTTTTTTAATGACTGCTTATTTGCCATATTTAGTGTAAGGGGATAAGGGTGGAGAGGAGTAGGACTAGTTGTAATTATATTTTCTTTTATGGTTAGAAGTGTTCTTATTGTTTTGATGCCCTGTAAACATTAAAATAAATTTCTTGATATTGTACTTAAAGTTTAATTTTCATTGAGAAATGAAAGGTCATTGTAGTATCACTTAAATTCATTTCTTCCTCAAATTTTGGATAAGTTCAGGTTAAATTTGCATGCTCTTGATTAAGAATATAGACAGTGGAAAACAATAGTTATTTCTTACCATTTTGTTGTGGGGTTTTACTCTCTCATTGAGGTTTCTCATTATTATGAAGCCTAATGTGTGGAATAGCTAGGAGGTGGCAAACTTAAGTTAAAAGAGGTCCCATTTTCTAGAAAGCTAACTTGGGGAGGGGGGGAGTGAGTAGATTCTGTTTTCTAGGATTGCTGATTGTGCTCTATTATGTTTAAAATGATGAAGCAGCACTTTAGTAATATCTAAAAATAATTTCCTTTTTGGTACTTCTAAATTTTCTACAATATAAAGTATATTTTAAAATTAGCCTGGTTATCAGTTTTCCCATAAAGCTATTTCTCTGAGTACCCATTTTACTTTATTAGGTCTATAATTTTCATTTATTAAAATGTACTAGTTTGAATGATATTAGCAGATTACCAAATTAAAATGAAAAGTTGTTTGTCACTGAATGAAATAGGACCCAATTGTTTGCTTTTAAATTGGAGGAAATGGGTGGTAATAAAAGAAAAAAATCATTATTCTTGCAAAATATATTTATAACAAAGTACTTTTTAAAGGAGGATTGTTAGATTTTCTTGAGTCTGATAATAATGAAGATAATTTGGCTGTTATGATTCTGATAGAATGAACATACTTGTACTGCCCTGCAGTGGTTTCCTCCCCCCTCCCCCCCAATAGTTAATAAAAAAGTGAAAAACTGAGTAACAGAAGTAATTTAAAATTATTTTTAGGCTTTAGAGTGCCTTACTATCAGGAAAAACATACAAATGCAAATATTGGAGTTAAAATAAATGTACATTATTCTTTTTTCAAGTGTATCAAATGAGATTTTCAGCTTCAAGCAACATAATGTACTCTAGGTGATACAAGCAGGAAATGGTACTGGGTATCTTACAGAATTTCTGGCAGGCTCTGGTAACCATGTGTGGGAAGTATAAAACCAGAGTAATGCCAGACCACACCTAGGGATGTTCTAATGAAACATCACTTGCAACATTTCTACTCTGGTTAGCACCCGAGACACTAGGACAGACAGGGGAGCACTAAGCCTTCCTTCACAGGGTCCTGTCTTCATACATGTCATTTCCCTCTCATGTTGGCCAGGTCTCTTTTAATAGAAAAGGGTTGGAATAAGTGTAGGTGAACCAACCTTTAGTTTCTGCTACACTTTGATTTTATCTGTTATTTTCATTTCTCTCGTCTCTTCTCTTTTTAGAGCCATACTTCGCTAGGGTATTAAAAGCATTATCTAGGTTTTAAAGTTTGTTGGAACCTTTGCTGTTGGCACAAGGCTGGTTGAATTGCAGTAGATTTTTGTCAAGAAATGAACCAAGTGTGGGAATTCTAGAGTTTTTTAAGTGGGTGTTAGGCTTTCCTTCTGTGTCTATGTCATCAGGCCACATATACAGTCTGCTGCACCTTTCCTTTCCGATGGTTTTTTCCTGAACTAGTCACCCTGAACATGTAGCTGGGCAGTGTCAAGAATATGCAGTTTTGTACCACTTGTAAACTAACAAGTTAGTCTATTACAGTTTTATAGATGTTGTCGGAAGACACACACACAAAAAGACTCTATTATCATAGCGGTAGCATTAGCTTGAATATGAGCTTTGCATCAGCCCGTTTCTGAGAAAAGCCATGAATTTAGGGAATACAATTCTAATATCATGGGCAGCAGTCACTCTAATTTATAGAGGCTGCAATGAAATCTGTTTAGTTTATCTCCTAAAGTATTAATTAAAGTGCTGGTCAGCAGGACTCCAAGCAGCACATTGAGGCCGACATGCAATATTGACCTCAGCAAGCCTTCTAGGTCCCAGATCCTGTCAGCTGAACAAATTCTGTAGACCATCCAGCTCTGCTTTAGAACACCAGGAGGCTTTCTTAATTTTTTCTATTGATCTTTCCACTTGGCCTGAGATATTAATTCAGGTACAGAATGATGTATCGCTGATTGCATGGACTTCCCCTTGTTCAATCAAGAGGAAGTCTACGGCAGTTCTTTTATCCATAACAATCTTGCCGGTGAGTTAATGCTGATCTGAGTGCCTTCCAGGGCTGCTGTGGTGTCATTGATCATTTCAGCTAAAATCAGGGACACATTTTTTTCTTTTTAAATCCTCACCCAAGGATATTTTTCCCATTGATTTTCAGACAGAGTGGAAGGGAATGAGGAGGAGGTTGGGGTGGGAGGGGAGAGAGAGAAATATTGACACGAGAGAGACACAGTGAATGGTTGCCTTCTGTGGGCCCCAAAGGAGGCCAGGATTGAACCCAAGACCCCTCTGTCTAACCACTGAGCAAACCAACTAGGGCCAAGGACACATTTCTTTCACCTTTTCTAATTGGGTGACTCTCATGAATAATGCCTGCAGGGTGCACATAAAAATAGTGATCAGTTTTCTCTCCAGGAGGCTTCCCAGAGTACTCAAGGATAGCCTCAGTTTGGAGAGGTCTTTATAGTTGTCGGAGGGCTACCTGGTATACTAGTAGTGTTTCTTTAAACACTTGAGCATCTCTTATGACCACCCTTAAGGTGCAAGTCACAGTGTTTCTGGAGAAAGAGGCAAGTTAATGTCGTCTTCCCTGTATGGTGTACATAGTGTTTCTGGAAGGAAAATGTTGTTTATAGTTGTTGGGGGTCCCCCTGAATTGGGACCTTTATATGTTGGGGAGCTATGGGTGACAGTACTTTCAATATGGCCTCCCAGCTGGCTGATAAACATTAGGATTCTCAGATTTGGAAATAACTGAGTCTAGTTTTTGGCTTTGGAGGGTCTGTCTGAAGACATGGCAGAAATGGCAGGTTGTGCTATAGGAGAGGATTTAAAAAAGATATATTTTTATTGATTTCAGAGAGAGGAAGGGAGAGGAATAGAGAAATAGAAATGTCAATGATGCCAGAGCATCATTGATTGGCTGCCTCTTGCATGCCCCCTACTGGGGATTGAGCCTGCAACCTGGGCATATGCCCTGGCTGGGAATCGAACTGTGACGTTCTGGTTTAGGGGTCATTGCTCAATCACTGAGCCATACCAGCCAGGCCAGGAGAGGATTTTTGAGTTTCGAGAACCCACATCTTTTACAATGGGGTAAGTATGCCTGCCATTTGCTCCAAGAAGACATCGTGTTTATCATACTAGACAGAGAAGCATGAGTGCCCTCTGCTCTGGGGAGAAGACATGCCTCTGTGTTCCGAGGTTACTGGCTATACAAACATCCTTAAGAAGATCATCCAGAAGAAAGACCATTAATGCCTCTACTTAGAATACATGAGGAAGTGTAAGAGACCTGGAGAATTGTCTTAGAACAGGAGTTGACCACTAAACCGCCTCCTGTCATCTTCTTGACTTCTCTTTCAATCTGATACTCCTGGTGCTTCAATACGCTCATTGTACCTTGAGGTAGATGAAATGAAATGAAACTTCATTAATTTTGGTTGATGTAACGCTATGTAGTATTTTCCCTATGTTAATTACTAACTAAAGGGAAAATATGTTTTGTAAAGCTTCTTAATCAGAGGTGAGATGAATTAGTTATGTCAGAGAACAAACATGAGTAAGGGAAGAGATGGAGAATTTGTTTTAGAGGGCAAACTTATTATTCTCTTGTCTTGATGCTTTGTGAACCTGTAGCAACTTTAGTTTCTGAGCTTGCTCACTTAAATTATACTTAAACTAGAGGCCCAGTGCACGAAATTCATGCACGGGTACGGTCCCTAGGCCTGGCTGGCGAGTGAAGCGTGAGTGTCTGGCATGAAAGGGCAGGTCCCAGCTGACCTCTGAGCCCTTGGCAGCACCTGGGCCCCCAGATCCCCACTTGCCCCCCTCTGCCTGAGTCATGGTGCCTGAGTCCCCATGCGGAGATGTGGTGAGCATGGCTAGACACCGTGGGCCGGGGTGCAGCATGGGCCTCTGGGTTGCCCAGTGGCGCCGCATGGAAGCCGGGCGGGCAGCGCGCTCTCTCCCAATGGGCCTCGGCAGACCAGCTGCTGCGCGAACCCATGGTGAGCCTGACCGGCCCCTGCGGTCTCGGAAGCCCATTGGGGCCAGCAGCACCTCCACTGCCGCCTTCTGCCAGTGCCTTGTCACTGACGCCCACCATGTTCTGCGCCGCCCCCTGGTGGTCAGCGCACATCATAGCGAGCGGTCGAACTCCCAGTCGAACTCCTGGTTGAGGGGACAATATGCATATTAGGCTTTTATTATATAGGATATCTTCCATTGATTTCAGAGAGTAAGGGAGAGGAAGAGAGAGAGAAACATCAATGATGAGAGAATCATGGATCGGCCGTCTCCTGCATGCCCCACACGGGATCAAGACCACAACCTGGGCATGTGCCCTGACGGAGTCAAACCTTGACCTCCTGAGTCATAGGTCTACTTTCAACCACTTAGCCACGCCCGCCAGGCTCTTGTTCTTATTTTAAAGGAGAGAGAACACTCCAGAGGTCGACTTTCCCAAACAGCTAAGTTTTGCAGTGACAGAGTCAGAGGGAGGGAGCGGGACCGGTTCTAAACACACACTCTGGCTCTTCAAGTGGCACTTCCTCGAGGCCCTCAGATTCCCCGCATGACCCCCCACCCTCCCTACCTGCCATCAGAGCTGAAGAGGGTGGAGGATGGGAAGCTCACCTGGGAGGGGATGTGGGAGCGGGAGGGAGGAGTAGATCTGGGAGCATCACAGACCCCGGGTGGGAGTTAGAGGCAGCGATCTGGATGCTGATTGCCCTGTCCCAGCATCTCAGGAGTGTTTCTTTCTCTGGAAGCACCACAAGCATTGCCTCAGGCTGTGGGGCTTGGGGCTGGTCTCAGCCTTTCTGTTCTGTGGTACGGGATCCTCTCTGTCATGGAAACTGGAGTCTGGGATTGGAGTCAGACCACCTGGGCAAGCCCTTTGCATTGGACTCTGAGACCTTTTGTGTCACACGTGACCTGGTTCTGGGCACAGCTGATCTGTGTGTCCACAAGGGGGCTTCATTTTCCTAGTTTTCAACATTTGCTTTCCATAATACTGTACATTGTTTTGTTGTTTTTTGTACCAAAAATAAAGCCATTTTATTGTTTCCAATAAATACTTGTCATTAGTGAAGAGAGCTGGGGGGGGGAGGGGGAGGGATTAGGGCAGCCAGCTGGGAATGACCCGCCTCCTGGACGTCAGGGTGGGAGGCTGGTCATGAACATTCCACATCCCTCGTGTGGAGCTCAAACTAAGGTCTGGGTTTTACAGTCAAACCCTCAAAACGGATGGGATCTGACCCCAGGCCCCCTGCCAACAGCTGCTGGAGACTCTGTCTTCCCAGGGGCCGAGTGGAGCATGGGGCCTCCTCACCACCGCCCCCCCCCCCCCCCCCCACACACACACACATTGTTCCTCACTCTCTGGCTTCCCTCTAGTACACCACAAAGCCGCCATCTTGGCTGCCACAGTTTCCATTGTCTCCGCATCGCCCTTGGGAAGGGTGCTGTCGCCTCCTGCTCTCTACCTGCTTCCTCTTCCTCCTCAGTCTGCTCCTGACAAAGAAGCCAGCGGGTCCTCACCTGCAGCCCCGGTGCCTCCCCCTGCACTCAGGGGAGGTCAGGTTCTCACGGGCCCTGGATCCCTGCAGGATGTGCCCCCTGACCCAGCCTTGACCCCTTCCACTTGGCCTCTTGCTCGTCCTGCTACCCCTCCATAGGCTGTGCCCTCTGCCTGATGCCCTTCTCCAGGAGTCCGCCTGGCTCTCCTCCATCCATCTACTTTCCCTCAGTGAGCCTCCCTTTGCCCCTCCCTCGGGGAGCCCCTATGTGGCTTCATTCCCATGTTTTCATGGTGCCTGTGCCCTCTAACGGCTGCACCTCACGTCTGTCCGAGGCTGTTTCCTCCCCGCACCCTAGTTGTCTCCTGGGGGATCGCATGCTCAGTAGGACAGGGTGGCTGGCTCCCTGCTGCTCTGCGAGCACCTGGGCATCGCCTAGGTGGGTGCTCGGTGATACGGGTTGAGTAAGATGGAAGGCAGCGGCGTTAGGTGTAAAGGCCATTGGAAGGCAGACTCACTTGGAGCTGAGGGCCAGTGAGCTCTCGGCACAGCGCTCAGGGCGGGGCCTTGGGAGCCAGTTGGTCTTTTCTTGCAAGAAGGCGGGAGGAAGAGAATGAAAAAGGAGCAGTGTGTCTTTTCCCTCAACTACTTAAAAGCTGATGATCTCATTTCATTCTG
>NW_005364882.1:2457789-2502470 GCF_000412655.1 Myotis brandtii | reverse complement strand
CGTTCGACCCCCAAAGGGGTCTCGACCCACAGGTTGACAACCGCTGCCTTAGATCAACCCTGTGAGGCGGGTTCTGGGATTATCTGAGATTCTGTGGAGAGTATGTGGCCTTCACCCAACACAAGGACGGTGCTTAGTAACCACCAGCTTTTAGTGCTGTGATTCGTGCACTGGTGGGAGGTGGCCTGTGGGGATCAGCCTGTTTTGGGAGCAGTGCTCATCCCAGTCAGCAACCGCCACTTTTAGTGCTGCGATTTGTGCACTGGTGGGGGGTGGTGTGTGGGGATCAGCCTGCTGTGGGAGTGCCGCTCAGCCCGATCAGCAACCACCATCCTTTAGTGCTGCGATTTGTGCACTGGTGGGGGGTGGTGTGTGGGGAGGTGCCCAGCGGCTGTGGACCTGCCCTCTGAGTGGCTGCTACTGCTGTGGGAGGGCCACGCACTGACCATCAGGGAGCAGCTCCTGCATTGAGCGTCCAGTCGGTCCATTGGTCGTTCTGGGCATCTCGGTCACTGCCTTTTTATATATATAGATTCTTTTATTGAATTGGCCCCAGGTTTCCCAAAAGTGATTTAGTATAGTACTTTTAGATACTGATAGCTAGCTGGATATATGTTGTTCTTCTGTGGATCACTTATTTTTACTATTTTACCTAGTAAAAATAACTCAAGTCTCATATTTTTTTAACCCACTGTTAAAATACATAGCTATTGTTCTTTTAAAAAATGTGGTAAAATATAACTAATGTAAAATTTGCCATTTTAATCATTTTTAAGGGTATGGTTCAGTGGAATTAACTACAGTCATATCTTTGTGCAGCCAGTATATCATTAGGCTTCTTAAGATGTAGTTAAAATGTTATTGAAACAGTGGCAGCTATATCCTTCTAGAATTCAGTGGAGAGGAGGAGTTGGTATGTCCTTCTAGGATTCCTGTGGTAGATATTTCTGTACCTTACAATATTTAGGTGGGCAAAGGTAGGTTTACAGTTATAATGCAAATAAGTAATATAATAATAAATACAAAAATAAAAAGTGTTTTGTGTACTCACAACTGTAAACTATTTTCTCACGCTATATTTTCCAAAGAAACAAAAGTCCAAAATATAATCCAAGCATTTGGTGTCTCTGGATCTCTTACTAGAGGAAAATTGTGTTCCAAACACATTCAGGTATCTGACATACACATGGTCTTGACAAGTATTTCATGGTTACAAATTAACAGTGCAGAGGGTGCTTACATTTAGAGAAAAGTAAGAAAATGTGAAAATGTTCTGTTAAATATGAAGTTTTATTAATAATACTTGTAAATCAGATTAGAGGCCCAGTGCATGGATTCGTGCACTAGTGGGGTCTCTCAGTGGCCTATGGGGATTGGGCTGAAACCACGTCTCCGACATCCCCCAAGGGGTCCCGGGTTGCGAGAGGGTGCAGGCCAGGCCGAGGGACCCCACCAGTGCACGATTGGGGCCAGGAAGAGACCATGGGGGGGCTCCAGGGCGTGTAGGTCCGTCTTACCCAGTTTCGATTGGTTGGACCCTAAGCAGCAAGCTAACCTACCAGTTGGAACATCTGCCCCCTGTTGGTCAGTGTGCATCATAGCGACTGGTTGAACAGCTGAACGAATGGTTGGACACTCTGCATATGAGGCTTTTTATATAGGATAATATGAAAATGATACTTTTGTTGAAGCTAGCTTTGTGGAACAAGTGTTAATCTGGGTACTCTGAGAGAATGAGATGTGATGTTCAAGGGAATAGGGGAAGTGCCTATAAGAGAACCTGGAGAGGGAGTTGTGGGAGGCTGGGAGATGTTAGATCCAGTGCAGATCTGACCCCTGGTGAAGGGAGTTGGAAGGAAGGAAGGAAGGCTGGGTGGAAGGTCTTAGCCTGACATGCAGTTCTAGAAGAACTGGGCAAGGTAGTTGGGGAATCCTGGAGCCAAATTCTTGCATATCCCAGGATGACGTCTGTTTAGTATTCTTGGCTGTGCTCAGACATTGGTGGGAACAGCCTCTGGGAAGTGTTGCTTCAGCTCACATGTTGTGATGGATTTCAGAGGGCAATAGCTGGGCTGTTGGTTGACTATTTATTTATTATTCTTATTGAATTTATGGCGGTGACATTGGTGAATAAAAATTTTAGGTATACACTTCTATCACACATCATCTATATATTGTCTTGTGTTCACCAAGTCAAGTCTCCTCCCATCACCATTTATCCCTCCTTTTCTATCCCATCATGCTTCCTTTCCCTTTGGTAATCACCATACTGTTGTCTGTATCTATGAGGTTTTGGTTTTTTATTTGCTTGTTTTTCTTAATCCACTTACTTCATTTATGTTCCCTCTGGTCAAAGATTGAGAATTGTGTTGTCATGGCTGTCACAAAGACAATGAAAAATTTTCTTAATTGAAGTAAAAACGCCTCTTCAATATCAGTGTATTAAACTGCATTCAGCTACAGACTAGATCTTCGAAAATATGATTAGATCTTATATTTTTCACATCTCAGAAAGTTGGGAAAAAATCTGTATTTTTTAATATAAAAAATTTAGAATTTTTCCTATTTTATAAGTGGTTTAGGCTCATTAAAATATTAAAACAGTATTAAAAATCACTCTTAATTGAGTTAAAACCAGTGTACATTGAAATTTATCATTGGGCAATAATCAAACAAATAAGACATTGTATAATTCTATTGAAATCAATCATAGGTTAAAATGCCTTGTGGATTTAGCCAAGTTTATTTGCTCCTGTTTGTTTTTGTTTCCCTTGGGCTTTAAATGCTTAAAATGCACCCAAGTTTAATTTTGCCAGAGATCAAATAAAGCCATTCTTATAATGAATTATCATATTTAATTTACTAGATCTCCATTCCCCACCAAAAAAACATTGCTAGCTTAAGTTATTTTCAATTTCAAATAAATTGTTTTCACATTTAATGACAGATGAAATGGAGAATATGGAGTATGGTAGAGACTTTACTTTTAGTGCCATTTTTGGGGCGCTCCAGAAGGATGAAGAGACCAATTTAATTCCTCTCTGATTTGATTACTACTTTTATTAATAGTCAAATTCATTTGGATTAATTAGTAGGATTAATATATCAGTATGACTCAAACACCAAAGATATTAAACTGGTATATAATATGCCGTTAAGATAATAGACGTTAAAGAAATATATAATAATGAAAGTGTAATATGCAAAATGACCAAATGGCCGAACAGTGGAATGACTGTCCGGACGACCAGGCTATGACACCCAGTGGCGCCAGGCCAGCCAAGTCAGGTGAGATGTGATTGGTTGGGGGCCCCGCCATCGCCCCATGATTGCCCTGCAGAGGGAGGCCTAGGCCACTGGCCAGCAGGGTGATCAATCGGGGTGCTCCACGATCGCCTCACTGACCGGCGGGCTGTGGCAGGTGGGCGGGGCCTCCCTCTGTGGGGCAAGATCGATGGCCCTAAAGAGGGAGGTCCAGGCTACTCAGTTGGCGGCGGTAGCCTGGGCCTCCCTCTGCAGGGGTGATCCATTGGGGAACCCCAGCCGGGTCGGCAGGGCCTCCCTCTGTGGGGATGATCCATTGCGGAGCCCCAGCTGGGTGGGCGGGGCCTACCTCTTTGTGGTGATCCATCGCAGAGCCCCGCAGTCGATCGCCCCAAAGAGGGAGGCCAAGGCTACCTGGCTGGTGGTGCTGCGGCAGGTGGGCAGGGCCTCCCTCTGTGGGGTGATTGATTGCGGGGCTCCCAGACTGCAAGAGGGCACAGGCCGGGCTAAGGAATGGCTCCGCCCCCCTGCATGAATTTCATGCACCGGGCCTCTAGTAGTTAAATAATATTCCAATATGAGCTCATTGTCATATGAAGCACACCTAAGTATAAACTAGTGGTTAACATTTTGTCTAGAATTTCCTGCCAAATTTTGGAGTCTGTATAATTCATTTCTTCAGTAGTCCACAAGAAAGATAAATTCACCTCATACCATAAAAAGTAAATGCTAAGTTTCATAATTAAGCAACTAGTCAATTAATTATGCAGTAAGTGTTGCACACTGGGTTATACTAGCTATTAGAACAATGAAGTTGACTGAAATATATTTCTGCCCTTAAGAAGCTTATACTCAGCAATTTAAAGCCAGCTAATGTTTCCTATAAAAATTGACAGTTTCAACAAAATTTATGGGAGGAAATTAATGATGTCTCAGGAGGAGTATCTGAAAAAATATTTAAAAATCCAAGTTTGTTTTGCATTATTCCTGTCATGTAAGTTATAGCCTCTTGAATCCTGCAGGTTTTTTTTTTTTCTCTGAATCTATGGGATATATGCAGTTACCCAAGCTCTGACTTGCTCTCTTACTGTATCATTACAACACATTTAATTGGAAGTATAAATAAAATTATACTACTGTATCTGCTTGAAACTGGGAAA
This sequence comes from Myotis brandtii, assembly GCF_000412655.1. Classification (NCBI taxonomy): domain Eukaryota; kingdom Metazoa; phylum Chordata; class Mammalia; order Chiroptera; family Vespertilionidae; genus Myotis; species Myotis brandtii. The sequence continues at coordinate 2,498,046 of NW_005364882.1, read as the reverse complement.
ATGACCACCAAGTCCAGCTGCCTGCTGTTAAGAAAGCCAAACTTGTGAGACAGGTCTGGTTGAATAGGAAAGGAGGTTTATTCAGGTGTTGACAACCTGAGAAGATTGGCAGGTTTATGCCTTCAAAACCATCTTAACATCTCAGGTCAGGCAGAGGGTTTTTTTTTTTTTTTTTTGTTTGTAATTTTTTTTTTTGATTTCAGAGAGAAAGGGAGAGGGAGAATTAGAAACATCAATGATGAGAGAGAATCATTGATCGGCTGCCTCCTGCATGCCCCCTACTGGGGATCGAGCCTGCAACCCGGGTATGTGACCTGACTGGAATAGAACCTTGATCTCCTGGTTCGTAGGTCGATGCTCAACCACTGAGCAACACCGGCCAGGCCAGGCAGTGGTTTTTATAAGGAGGGAGGGGGAAAACAGAACAAGGAGATCCGAGAGTGGGGCTGTGGTGAGCAGGTGGTGGTTTTCCTTGTTCTGATATGGATCTTAATGCCCACATACTGAAACTGCAGTTGGGCGATCTGCTTCAACGGAAGCCATGGTCAGGGCCATTGTGTGTAGAAGCAGGAACAGGAACTCCTGATGCCTGCTATATGCTTGTATGGAAACTGTCAGTATGTGTCAGTATGTGAGTTCTTTTTATCAGCTGGTTAGTACATTTTATTCTAAATCCATTTCATGGTCAGAGTAGTTTAAAATTTGTTCCCTGTTACATGCTGATGTACTTTACTATTTTTATGTTTGTCTACATTATGTAGTGTCTTTAGTTTTTATTCTGAATTAAGGTATGTGAATTTAAATTTTTTAGATTTTCTTTATTTGCACTGGAGGTAAAATATTTCTCTGTAAGCATCATTTATCCATTTTAACTTGATAAATGTGAAATTTGATTGTATGGAGAAAGACGGATGATTTCTGCTATGGGGTAGGAAAGATGAATAGCAGTCTAAGCGGTGTCTTTCATGCTCAGATAATAAATATTATTCACAGATTCTGATAGAATTTTCAAGTAATTTACTGGTACTTGTTTCCAATCTGGATTTAGCTTCTGCACCTGATATGTTTTTAATGTAGTAGAGCCATCATTTTACTTATAAAATCATCTATTTTGATGTTGGATGAACAAGTTGACCAAAGAGTGAGTTTTCTAAAGAATACTCCGTTTGCTGTTTGTTAGATGTTGTCTCTGTTCCTTTAGCACAGTCCTGGAGAAAGCATCTGCCGTGGCAGTCTGTGAAAAAATTGGGCAGGACTTTTGGCTGGTGCTCAAGCATCACACTTGTTGGTATACCTTGAATTTTGTGCTTAAACTTGTTTGTCAAAAAGGGCCAGAAACCAAATGTTAAAAATGCATAAAGTATTTTTTCTCTCATATTTGTGTTGAGTATGGTGATAACAGTTAATTGTGTACTGAGGAAATTTGGGCGATATGTATTCACATACGAAGAAGCCTTACTCTCAAGGGCAGAAGGCTTCACTGATTAAACGATATAGATTCTGGCATGTTCTTCTGTTTAGCTGTTAACCTTTTTCTACTTGTAATGATTTTCCTTTGATCATTTGCTGTGTTCTTAAGGTTGCCTTTGAACAGCTCTATTCCTCATATTGAATATCTGAGATTTCTGTTTATCTACTTTATTGTCTTCTGGTATGTGTCTTTGCCTTCGAGTTACGGCATTGCTGACATTTGTCCACTCTTTGTAATTACCGTTTTGGCTGCTCATTATACTGATCTTTGGCTCTTAGACTTTGTCAGTCTCAGTCCTTGTGCATCATCAGTCTGCTGCTGCCCTTGAGGAAATCATCAGCCATCCTAAATCCAGCTAGAAGTTACTTTAAAAATAACTAGTCTAATGTAAGGTTTCTTTTTGATAACTGGGACAAGAGTAACAAAGTGAGTTTTAAAGTATTTGTTTTTCAAATGATTAAAATGGAGTCTGTGATCTAACACCTAAAGAGATGTCTCTTATGCAGATTTGTTTAAACGAAAGTTTAAGAAGCAGTATTTCTGAAGTAGATGCATTTGGAACATGGAGAATATTCTGAGCCAGTTTTAACTGTGTGCTTTTGTTTACTGTTGCATGAGGTACATGTGAGAAGGCAAGTGTTTTCCACTTGGGGCAGCTACTGTCTCCTTTGTAGAACTGTTCTTTTTCAATCACCAGTTTGACAAATGCAGTGGTAACTGATTAGTCATCTTGTTTGACCTGTTAGACCATTTGACTCAGTTGATCACTCTCCCTGTTGAGATAATTTCCTCTCATACTTTCAGAATGCCACTTATGTGGAAAATCTCCTTTTCTTCTATTTCACTGCTGGATTTTTACTTTATTTCCTCAACCTAAAAATTGAAACCTACAACTGAAATGCCCCTATCAGTTCTTCTATGTCATTTTTTTCTATCTCTCTACTACCCCCTAGATCAGCAGTCGCCAACCGGTGGTCCATGAAGTTCAAAAGGTTGGCGACCGCTGGTTTAAGGAAACTTTTGGAGCAGCAGTAGCCAACTGGTGGTCCGCGGACCACTGGTGGTCTGGTGAGGTCTGAAAGGTTGGCGACCGCTGCCCTAGATGATCCATCTAAGATCTTGGTGTTTATGTACTTTTGCTATGATGATCTCCTTCTTGAATTAGAGTTTCCTGTGTCCAATTTTCTTCTCCCCTCTTTTTGACAAAGATCACAAATAGATATTTCCAATTTAATACCTCCCAAAATGAACTCCTGATCTATCTTCCCAAGCCCATTTCTCCCATAGTCTTTCCCTTCTTGATAACTGACAGTTACATTCTTTGAATTGTGGTGTTTTTTTTTGTTTTTGTTTTTAATAGCCGTATCCCTAGCACAAAGAACAGTGTCTGATACATAGTAGGCACCAAAAATAGGCTTTGAAGGAATGAAATGCATGAGCTAATAAAAACAGAAAGTGAACTGCAGTCTGATGTCCAAAGAATAGAATCTTTAGTTGATCTTAAGGAGGGCAGAAGCTCTCTGTTTTCTCACTCTCCTCAGTTTCAGAACTGCTACTGAAACAATTAGGATGGCATAATGCAAATTAATGGAGATCATATGCTGTGTTTTTGGAACATCAGGCAGAGTATGGTGATTAATTCTTTATGATGAACATCTCACTTATTATGTCTATTAATATCCCCAGGTGAAACAGGGTAGGTACTCAATAACTAATTTTGTTACTTTCAGTTGCACAGTTTTAAAAGTGGGATTTATTCTCTTCTTGTCCAAAACTTATTACTCTCCTTGCATTTTACATCTCTGTAAAAACCACCTCCTATCCACTTGAACAACAAAGGTGGCAGGCCTCTAGTAAACTCTTTTCCTCTTCCTCAACCCCTTATCAATCCAGCCATCACACCGAATCTGTTTTTCTTCTTTGTATTTCAAATGTTCAAGCCCTCCCTTAGCTGCCTGTATCAAAGTTACTTCTGCAATAGCTTCTTAACTTGTGTCTATTGCATCTATTATTGACTCTTTGCATAAAATCCTTTATGGTTTCTACTATTTTTCATTGCATTTGAATTTTCTGACTTGGCACAGAAGGTGGTGCCTCATCTGTCCTATCTCTTTGTCCAGCCTTATCTCCATTGACTTACCCTGCTCATGTTTGGGCAGGCAACATGTCTTGTTTACTTTTATAGTTCATGAAACTTCTTCAGTGTCTCTAGGAATTGATTTGGCACCTAGTGCTGCTGATAATGCTGTATCAGTGTGAAATGATGTGATACAACAATATATGTGTTAAAAAAGGAACTTCTAGACCTAAAGAGATACTTTTTGAAAGAGGACATAAGGAAGGCCAAGGACATATGAAAACATGCTCAAAGTCACTAATCATCCGAGAGATGCAAATCAAAACAACAATGAGGTACCATCTCACACCTGTCAGAATGGCTATCATCAACAAATCAACAAACGACAAGTGCTGGAGAGGATGTGGAGAAAAAGGAACACTTGTGCACTGCTGGTGGGAATGCAGACTGGTGCAGCCACTATGGAAGACAGTATGGAGTTTCCTCAAAAAACAAAACATGGAACTCCCATTTGACCCTGTGATCCCACTTCTAGGAATATATCCCAAGAAACCAAAAACACCAATCAGAAAGGATATATGCACCCATATGTTCATAGCAGCACAATTCACCATAGCTAAGATCTGGAAACAGCCTAAGTGCCCATCAGTAGATGAATGGATTAGAAAACTGTGGTACATCTACACGATGGAATACTATGCTGCTGTAAAAAAGAAGGAACTCTTACCATTTGCAACAGCATGGATGGAACTGGAGAGCATTATGCTAAGTGAAATAAGCCAGTCAATGAAGGAAAAATACCACATGATCTCACACATTCATGGATAATAGAGACCATTACAAACTTTTGAACAATAATAGATACAGAGGCAGAGCTGCCTCAAACAGATTGACAAACTGCAGCGGGAAGGCCGGGGAGGGTTGGGGGGCAGGAGGGAAGGGGGTAAGAGATCAACCGAAGGACTTGTATGCATGCATATAAGCATAACCAATGGACACAGACACCAGGGGGTGTCGGCATGAGTGTGGAGGTGGGGGGGCCATGTGTTTACCTTAATCAATAAAGAAAAAAGAAGGAACTCCTTGGTCTTTAGCTTGATTATAGAGTTTCTTATATCTGAAAGGAAAGAATATATTTTGTTTATATAGTTACTAGAGGCCCAGTGCACGAATTCGTGTATGGGTGGGGCCCAGCTGGCCTGCCCTGATGGGGGCCAATAGGAGCCTGGCTGGCAGGAGGTTGGCCAACAGCCCCACCCCCGATTGGGGCCTGATCGGGGCTGGGCCTGCCTGGGGTGGGCCCTCAGGAGGTTAGCTGGCCCTGCCCCCGATAGAGGGGGCCAATCGGGGGCAGTGTTGACTGTGGGAAAGGGCCACAGGAGACTGCGGGGGGGCATTCAGGGCCCCATTCGGGCCGGTTAGTCACCACAGTGCACATTATAGTGACTGGTCATTCTGGTCATCCCTGTCATTCCGTCATTCTAGTCTCTTGGCTTTTATATATATAGATAGACATGTTGGCATAATTCTTATAAGTAATATGATTAACCAAAGTGGTTGTAGATCATGATGGCAAATTATTTGAATTAGGAAAAGGGAATTTTATAGAACTGAATTCATCATTTCAAGTTAAATCAATTTCCTATTTTTCCTTTTATGGTGAATTGCCTTTTAGAATGTTTCCTAGAATTATTTTCTATTATCCTTTTCTCTTCTTTCTCCTTAATTTCATGCTATTATTTCTCTACACACATCTAAATTCCATTTAGGTGATATTTGCTGCTAATTTTTGTTACTTATTTTTGCGGCTTTGTTTGAGTGGCCAATTTTCATCTTTTTCAGAAACTTATTGACTAACACTGATTTCATTTCTCTGAATGTACAGAAACATTATTTATATGCTCTTTGTGATCTTTTAAATTTATACAGTATTGCCAAGAAAAACATTGTGGATACCAGGTAATGACTACCAAGGAAGTGGAAAGAAAGCATTTTAAACTTGACCTTTTGGCATGAACTGATTACAGTTCAGTGACCATGTACTGGAAAGATTGACTCTTTTTAAAGTTTTTTCTTTTTTTAAAAAAATATATTTTCCTTTTTACTCTCTTCTGGCACATTTTCCACCCTACATTAAACAGTCTTAAGTTTTGACAGTAGAAGGATACTGGTCAGATTTTAACAGTTACATATAAAATATGACAATTACTATATATTGCAACCAGCAGGGACTGAGACCCCCCCCATTGGTGTCTTAATCTAAAAATGGCATTTTAAATTCATATAAACCTTGCCTTAAGGGAAAAAGAAAGGACAATTTAGGGAACAGCATGAAGTTAAACATTGATCAGTAGGCCTGTCATTCTTGCTAGACTTTGGTTGAATGTAGACTTAGAAAAAATAACAGCAAAGCATACTTTTGCTTCTCTAGAGACAATCTCTCTTGCTTCCATTATATGGATTTTAGATGATAAACCATATATTTCAGGCCAGGATTTAAAAAAATGGAGAGGTTGAAAGTTGGAGTGTTAAACATGAAGTGAAATTTTATTTTTTTATCATTTAAGTATATACTAAAAAATAATGTTAGTTATATTATTTCTTTATGCTTTTGTTGTGACAGTAATTTTGAATTTTTGCCAAAGGGTAAGAACCATTGCCTGGTAAATTAACTTTTAGTAATTAATTGTGTGGTGTTCCTAATATATTTTTGATTATAACAACCCCATCAACCAGATTCAGGACACTTATTGACTTTGAAGTCTTTGGGACTTAAGATCTCTCTTGATGATGGAAAATGATCTTATTATCCTATTTTATGTGTTAGCCATTTATTTGAGATTTATAGTTTTTCAACTAGGATGTGTACAGTTTGTTATATGTGTATGAAGTGACATTTTTTGGACAAGACATTAACTTTGGTTAGAGTAAAGTTTTCTGTGGAATAGTGCCAATGCCTAATGTTTCCCCATCTCTGCTCTCCCACAAGGATCTCTTACTACCTGAAAAACTAAGAACTCCACTGAAACTATAATTCTTATATAATTTATAGTTGACTAAAGTATTTTACATAAGCATTATTGCTTTTATAGATTCTCCTGTGAAATAATATATTTGATAGTACTTGGAACAAAACCTTGATGTTTTAGTTCTGTTACTCTTTTTTTAAATGTTGGAATACAAGTCTAACTCTGTCTGTGTAATATATTGCAGGTAGCATGTATGCAGCTCATCAATGCCCTTATTACATCTCCTGATGATCTGGACTTCCGGCTTCACATCAGAAATGAATTTATGCGTTGTGGATTGAAAGAGATATTGCCAGTAAGTGCTGTGCAGTCTCCTTATTAATATTTAAATTAGAGGAGTACTTGAGTAGGGGGAAATGTAGGTAAATTACCTTCAAGAATAATTTCTCTGTGGGAAAAAAAGGCTTGAATATTAAAATTTATTTTTTAAAACTAGATGATAAGATTTTTGAGTAACACTTTAAATGTTTGAATGTTATAAATCAAATTGAGTGATTGGTTTATTGTTTATGTTTTTATTTAATTTTTTGCATTATGGATGAAAAGTTTATCATAGTTTCTATTTGTTATCTCTAGAATTTAAAATGCATTAAGAATGATGGCCTGGATATCCAACTTAAAGTTTTTGATGAGCATAAGGAAGAAGACTTGATTGAGTTCTCTCATCGTCTGCAAGATATTAAGGCTGAACTTGAATATCCTTTTATTCTAAAATCTATTCAGATATGTAAAATTACTGCTAAACCCTAACCAACCAACCTTTATCCCATAAAATAGTAAACTTCTTAATACTGGTAAACAATATAAATTTAAACTTTTGTGAATGAGAAGGATAATTGTATAAACTTTTATTATATTTTACTTAATGTGTGATTTTTATGAGTACATACATAAGTAAATGGATGTTACAATATACAAGTGAATTCTGTTAGACTAGTGTCTTATGTTTTTGTGTATAATCTGTTGGTTCTTCTTTTTATGTTTGGTACCTCCCCTCCTCTGATGTTTCCAGCAGTAGGAATTAGGGGACCATAGCCTGCTGGTTAGCTCCTGCCCTACATCCTGGGTACATACTCATATGGGCCCTTGTGAACTCTGTGGGTCTGCAGATGTTTTGTTGTCTCAGAGATCTGCCAGGTTCCTGTCCTTCACTGGGGCTTCTCCCAGACCCAATACTGTAATCACAGCCAGCTGCCTATTGTACTGGCTTCCAGCAGCATCTTGGCTCTAGAGAGGGAGATTGGTTGAATTGTAAAGAAGAAGCCAAGAAGTGTTGGGTTGTCATTTACACACAATTCCCTCTACTCTCAATTCTAACTAACCCTGTTTGATTACATGTTGGTATGCATGATGCCTATTTTAGGGTGAGATACACAATAATCTTTAGAAGTCCTACAGAGCAGATTCTGTCATATTATTTCAGTTCAGTGTAGAGGATAAATAAATCCACATATTCCTTAATCAATTTACTGAAGCATATGATGTTTACAACATGGTGTGGAACACAGTTAAGGAAACTAGAGCAGAGAAATATTTTATTTCTATTCTTCAGCATCTTTTACTCATTCGCAATGATTGTTTTATAAGGTAAGAGGAAGCTATATTCTGATGTTTTATTTTACTGATAAAATTCTGTTAATTGTGAAATTCACCCAATGTTTGATTTGGGCAAGCAAATAATTTTAAGTTTTGTTTTTTTTATCAAAATACTCATTTATAGAATGTGGTGTTTCCTCTGGGCACGTACTTAGATGGATGATGGTAAAATGATATTACTATTATTTTTTTAAGCTCCAGTGGAGTCTTGTTTACAGCTTTTCATCTGAATAAAAATGCAAACTAGCAACAAATTACTAGTTTATCATGTGATGGATAATATTTTCTGGTTAGTGTTTAGGCAGCAGAAATGTTGATGAGTTTCTTTTTATAAGTTACATGAAGAGCACTTAAATGATGCTTTTATTAAGTAGGTAGACAGTGCCTTAATACTATAGGTTTAATTCACGTTGCTAATGTATTAGAAAAGCAAGACAAATGACTTTTAATCATTGATGTCCTAACCATCTTAACCTTATTAACACATTGTTTATCCTGTTTATACCTTACTTATATGTAACTATATGTGGACATTAGCACCTAATCTGCCTGGGTTGCTATGAAAATGAAATACAGTAACATGGGTAAAACTCCTAGCCAAATACCTGGCAACTGGTGTATGCTCAATAAATGTTCTCAATCTCCTCTTTTTGCTTTTATTACTATTTTATGAGGGAAGTTGAGATCTTCCAATGTAAAACTATTTATGTTGACATCAATTATAGCTTTGCTGAAATTGCATTCTCAAATACTGTGAGTCTTGAAGGATTTGCTAGAAATTAAGTCTTGAAGGATTTGCTAGAAATGTCTCATTTAGGCCCTGTCCTCTGGGTGTGTTATTTTTGTTCTTATAAAGAGGTTATGCATTTATCACAAGATTAAGTTAGAATTATGTCCATTTACATAGAATTTTTGTCATACATTCATTTTTTTATTTACATACAGTAAAATTGACTCTTTTTGGTGTACAATTCTATGAATCTTGTTGGTATTACCTTCGTTTTGGTATCACTATCTCAGATGAACCTAGATTTTACCTTTCAGAAGTGTTCCATTATCTGAACATATTTTGTTTATTGAATATTTTAAACTATTTTTATGAAATAGTTTAATTGAAATAAACAATTCATTTAGTTTTTTAATAAATAGAGTTGGTGCCAAATAAATGGATTTCAGAATGCAAAGTAATCTCATTTAAAAGAATATATATAAGGGTAAGTGTCCATCTGTCGGATTGGTAGCTATGATGTGCACTGACCACCAGGGGGCAGACACTCAATGCAGGAGCTGCCATGACATGCACTGGTCATTTAAAAATAAACAGCACCATGGACCTGGCGCCGACAAACCAACACTCAGCTTCCCCCAAGTTTGACATAGGCCCCGCCACCACTCCGGAGCAACACCCCACCAAATCACAGCCACCCCTGCCAAGGTCCCATGGTGCAAAATGAGACCCACAGTGCAGCCCAGCCCAGCTCAGCCCAGAAATGGTTGCTGAGGATGCCAGGTAATGATGTCACATAGCAATGCCCAGTTTCCTCTACCTAGTGACTAGCCTCCTTGGAGTTTCTTCAGCCCAGGAACCTGACTTGCTTTGTAGCCAGGTGCAAACATTTTACACTGTAACCAAATATCTGTGAAGTGTTTGCACGTGCCTCATCTCATTTGATCCTCACAGAAGTCCTGGAGTAGGTAGGTAGGAGACTCGGTGGAATCCTATTTTCTTTTCATTAGCTGGAAATGGAGATTTAGAAAGCTTAGAAACTTGACCCAACTGAAAAGAAGTAAGAAATGGTGGACTTTGAAAATGACTTCAGGTTTTCTCACTGTGCAGAATATAGTCAAACGCTGCCACAGTTAAATGTTTTACTCTTTGTCCTCCCTGCGTGATATACAATAATAATCTGCTTTGTGTTGATATTTACTGCTGTGTTGCTGACAATTACCTGAAAGAGAAGTTGGGGTGCCTCACTGGGCTGGAAAAAGTTTAGCTAAATCAGCAAGCAGGTCTAATTAAACAAGTTTATTCTATATATATAAAAGGCTAAGTTGACTTGCGCATTCGCGATACATATAAAGCTCTTGTTGGCGCCAGTCACATGCGTGTGTTTCGATCTGTCATTGTCGATCATGAATTTGGTTGACACTTTTATTATAGAAAAAGGGCAAATAGTGATATTAAAATATTTCTTCTAATTAATTTCCTTTCAATATGCATGAATCTGTGCACTGGGACACTAGTTAGTAGATAAGAAAATTAGAATATTTCTTCACTTCCACATTTAGAACATAAGGACATTTTATTGTAAGGGATTTTGATTGGAGAAGGTATACCAAGGATGCCCCTGCCAACCAAGAAAAATCAAACTCAGTAAGATAATTGGAAAGTGGAGGAGGAGATCAAATTCAGTTCTGCAACAAAAATTAGTGGCTTACCATGTGCAGAATACTATGCTAGTTGAATGTGCGTAGGAGATAATTTCTGATATTCTGTAAAAATATTACAGAGAAAGTGAATATGATTTTAAAATATATTCTAATAGGGCTTTTTATCAGTATATAATGAAATTGTGTTAATCTCTTAATTAAGATTTTTCCATATTCCTCTGACATACACTAACTTACTGATATCAGTCATAGAGATTATTTTCTCAATTTACATTTCTGGAAATCAGATGTACATTATTCTCTGCTAATATAGCCTTGCTGAAAGAGTTTTTACACAAAATTTCAGCAATATCATAAACGAGCTCATGATTGGGCATGTGGAGGAGGGAAAATATTTACTGAAATGATTTTTTCTTTCAATGACATAAGTAGATTATGGTTTTAATTAAAATATTTTCATTATTGAAACAGCATTAGGATAGCAGTGAATGAGTAAAAAAGGAATGGAAGTGCATCATCTAAATCTTCAAATGTGATAGATACAAATATGTGTGCAATTTATGTACCTTAAGTGTAAATGTGATTATGGCTAAAATATTAGAGAGTGAGAGATTATTTTTTGAAAGCAGTTGATAATACCTTCTTGCTTTGATTTGTATCCAGAAGTAGTGTCCTGAACATTTTTACTTTGACAATTAATGAGCAATAGTCTTTTTGCTAATGTTAAGCTGTAGTAAATCTTATTGCAGGTATTCTCCTTCACAGAGCACACCTGGGCTTCCCCTCTACCCCCAGGCATGTTACCATTACCTTCCTCCCTCCCAAGCTTTAAGGGCCCTTCCTTTACCTCTGTGATTTTACCAAACCAATGTTCTCTTATAGTTGGAGTCTTGGCTCTGAATTCTTTCCTAGCCAGAACTCAAGTATTTAATTTTTAAAAAAACGTATTGCATGTAATGGATGGTTTATGAGGTGTAGGATAAGTTGGGTAAGGGCAGTTTACAGGGAAGGAAAGCCTGAGTGGCTAGAGAGGCCATCATATAGATGGGAAAGAAAGTTTGGAGAGGAAATATATGCAGAAAGTCATTGAGGGAAAAAATTAGTTATGGGGGTGGAGAGTAGCTGGTGATGACTGACTGACTGTACCTTATTAGAATATATTGCCCACCCTATCACTTTAGTTCGGTTTTGTTTATAAAATATTCTAGCTGTTTCTTTCACATGTGTTGGCTTGAGTTTGAAGGGATGTTCTTTAGCTTATTACACACATAAGTGGACTGAACTGGAATGAAACATGAACCTTTTTGGGCATTTTAGTTAATTTTTTGGACAAAATTGTTATACTAAATTTTTCTAGCTTTTTTTGAGTAAGAATTATTTATTTGATATTGTATATGATTTATAGTATCAGTTTTTAATTTGGTTCCATATACATTCTATGGTTTGAAGAACTTTCCAGAGAAATTTTCGAAATTTGTTTTGTTTTATTTATGTTAATAAAACAAACCAATGGTAGATATTTCAGTATGGTAGAGTGGTTGGTTGATGATCTTTATTGAGGATTGCTTTTGAGCACATATCTCAGGTTATCTTAATATTTTCTCTTTTACTGCCTACTAAGTCAAGATTCTGATTTATATAAGAAAATCATCTTTAAAGCACACTATTTTTGCGAAAAAGTTATAAAAATAGAGTGTCTTAAAATCATTAGGAGGAAAGTGATAGGGTAATTTTATTTACTGACACTCCCATGTTAAATCTGTTATGTCATCTATTGAAACTATACAAAGTAAATTATTAAACTTGAAGTCAAACTTATCAAGATATTTTGTTTTAATGTAAAATTACACTAGTGAATTCAATATACACTCTTTTTCTTGATTTAGGCAACAGTACTTCAAATTAATTGATGAGTGTGTATCTCAGATTGTATTACATAGAGATGGGATGGATCCAGACTTCACATACCGAAAAAGACTAGATTTAGATTTAAGTCAATTTGTTGGTGAGTATCCCTCTGTTATTTAAATGGAAATATCTTATTGTCTCTTACCCCCTGGATTAGCTCTAGACTATTTGTTCTCATAGTCAGGCCTGTAGAATACGGAGGCCCTTGATATCCTTTTTAGGGGTTCTAATAGTTAAAACTATTTTCATAATAATATTAAGACATTATTTGTCTTTTTTCACTATGTTGTGTGTAATCGAACCTGGGACCCTTCAGTCTGTGGGCCAATGCTCTATCCACTGAGCCAAATCGGCTAGAGCAGCACACACTTGCTGCTGAAGTGTTTATATCTTTAAGGAAAATGAATGATAAAATTTGTTACCAATGATAAAATTCAAGGTTTCAAGTAAAATTTCAAAATGTGGAATGATTTTCGGATAGTATTTGAAAAGAAAGTTTATTCCTGGACATTAGGAGCATTTTTTTTTTCTTGAGTTAGTGTTTTTGTCATTTAGCACTTGCTGAATAGAAGACATAGGAAGGAAATATAATATTTGAACACAATTTGACTATATAAGTGAAACATATTTACATAGTTATGTTTTTTTATTTATTGATATTAAATGTTTAGAATAAGTTTATATGCACTAAACGATACAAATACAGATGGTGTGGATATGAACAGATGAGAGAAGATACAAGGTTGGACAGTTTGGGAGACAGATATTGGAAAGTATGGGGCACAGATAACTTCATGTATTATAGTGAAAATCAAGAGACACTCTAACAGGAATCAGAAGTTTAAGTATTTATTTAGTACTATGGAGCCAAGCAATTTAGAAAGTAAAATGACCAAAATTGGGATTAGATAGGGATCATAGTTTCCTTCTTTTATAGCAGGAAGTTATCTATAATGTCTTAAATAGATATGTCAAGAAGTAATAGTATGAGCATTTTATTTAGAGTTAGAAACTAAGCACCAGAATAATCTAAAACAGAAAGGGCTAAAAGAGATCCCATTTAGGGAGTGGGGTTTACTTTTCAATGCAGTTGATTTGGTTCACTATTACTTTTCATTAGAAGATCCTCTGCAATGTTTTTGAAAGCCATGTTCATGTATTATTTTCATTAAAAAATAAAAGTAGGGATAAAATACATTATGAGAAATCCATGCACACACTTTTAATAATTATAAAGGCAATGGTAGCTATCAGCTGTTAAAGTGTGTATACAATTTTTTTGGGACACCCTATATATACTTTTTTTTTGCGGGGGGGGGAAACCTGAGGATGTTTTGGTGATCTGAGAAAGACAGACAGATAGATAGAGAAACCGAGATAGGAAAGAAAGATCGATTGATCCATCAGTTGCCTCCTGTATGTGCCCCCACTAAGGATCGAACTCTACAACCTGGGCATGTGCCCTGACCAGAAATCGAACCAATAACCTGTGGGTGCACTGGAGGATGCTTCATTCAACGGAGCCACAGCAGTCAGAGCCTAATGTAAACTATTTTAATCACTATTCCTTCCTAAAGACAAAATCCTAGAAATAGATTTGCTTATACTGTGAAGTTTCTTATTTATACTTTTATTATGTTGGCAAGTTGGTTTCTCTGTGCCACCTCCAAGTTTGGCATTATGGATTATTTAATCTTTGCTATTATTAAAAATTTTATATTTTCATATCATTAGGGAAAGTAAAATATTTATTCATTTGTTTTAGCAATTTTTAGTTTTGTTATTCTTAACTTTCTGTTCATTACTATGGCCCATTTTCCTATCTTGTGTTGGATATCATCTCTTCTTCCTTCAAAATATTTATGGACTGATGATAGAAACCTTTGAGTATTGTATGTTACAGTTGAACTTCCTCCTCCTTTTGCCTAATAGTTTAAAATTGTGGTAGGGTTTGTCTTTCCCTTTATGTTTTATGGCCTTGTTATTATGCTTAGAAAATTCTTCTTCATTCCAACAGTGTAATATGTTTCTCTATTTTGCTTATTTTATTACTGGCACTGTTCTAAATCTTTCTGATGCTTTTTTATTTCTTTCTAAACTTTTAAAGTCATAACGAATTTGAGAAGCACTGCAGTTTAAAATTTCTTGTCTTTGGAATTTTAGATATTTGCATAGATCAAATGAAAGTAGAAGAGTCTGAAGAGAAAGCATCAGAATTTTACAAGAAAGTAAGTGACTTTTATTATTTGGGGAACCGCTGAAGGTATGCTCTGCCTTAGGGTCTTTGTTGTTGCCACTTTCTTCTTAAAAAAATATATATATATAAAATTGATTTCAGAGAGGAAGGGAGAGGGAGAGAGAGATAGAAACATCAATGAGAGAGAATTATTGATTGTCTGCCTCTTGTACGCCCCCTACTGGGGACTGAGCCGCAACTTGGGCATATGCCCTTGACTGGAATCGAACCCAGGACCCTTCGGACCATAGGCCGCCACTCTATTCACTGAGCAAAACCAGCTAGGGCTGCTTGCTGTTTTGATTAAAGCTACTTCATTTTAGATCAGGTTGAATCATAAAAAATTATCATTTTCATAGGTTAAATATATCAGATATTGCCAATTTCATTTATTTCAGCCTAGTAGTATCACTAACTATCTAGCCATTCTTTCGTCACTTTTCTTTAAGGTGGTGTTTTTATCTCTGCTTAGTAAGTACCCATTACACTTTCTCTCTCTTGCTCTCTCTTTTTTTGTTTTTGGAGGGGGGTTGTTGTCTTCACATTTTAGGTATTCACTCTGATTTGGATTCATAGGACTGGTTTCTTACATAGGATAAATAATAATAATTATACTACAACCACCTTGATGAACGTGAACACTTACTATGTGTTAGGCACCATGCCGTACAACCTACATTTTTATTGTATTTGGTCTTAAATAAATTTTGAGAAGAAACTGCACATTTTTATAAACTTGTAAGATAAAAGGTAACTGCAAATGGTAGGCACTTTTTCATAAGTTAACAGTAACTTACGAAAAACTTTGTAAATTTCCTAAGCTGTTCTAAGGCTTACCAAACATTTACTGAGAGGGTATTATATCTCCGACTTTTGGTTACAGGCTAGGATTACAGCTGTGAATAAGATATTCACAATGGTGATCATTTAAATATGAATCTTTTAAATTAAGTGTTATACCTGACAGATGTCTGTATTAACGAGTAACCCCTCACCCCATCTACTTTATATTCTAAGCTCAGTTAGAATTTTTACTCTTCATGGGAAAAATAGTAGGAAACTTTCAGGTACTTAATTTGGATGTATCCCAGATAGTATAAATTTGCTTTTATAATTATTTTTAGGTATATAGCTTATATGAGTGGTGTTAAACATGATAACTTCCTCAATACATTGTTTTAAAATTGTAAGCTTTAAATGTAAGTAGAAGAAAGACCTTGTTCAAGGTTAGTTGTTTCCTTTTAGTCAAAAGTTATGTGTTTTAGGTATATTCAGAATATATTGTTTGCTCCATAAAAGATTTCTACTGCCATACCATTTTGTATATATCAGCAAGAACTTCTTTCTGATAGCTTTATAAGGACACATGTAAATACTTAGCTTTAGGCAGGAAGCTATCCTAGTTGCTAGACACATTCTTTATTTGGTGCATAAATTTGAAAAATGAAGACCAGAAATGTCAGAAAGTACACAGAGAATATTGAATTATCAACCTTCTTGTACAGATGCACTAATACATTTACCCTAGGGACTGAAATTAAGCAGAGCCTCAACCTTAACTGTGTTTCTTGACATTTTTTGCGTGTAATATTGTAAGCGTAATATTGCTCTGGTAACTCTTTTTGGATGGGTATCATATCAGTTTTTATAAAGTACGTCTTTAATGTAGGCTCATTTTATCCCCTAGGCTACTGTGATTTGACTGTAGGTATTATAAAGATGTTAAAGCAAAGTTTATATTTTGTCTGATTCTCTTCTAAGGGAGGATCTAGATATTTGTCTCTTTGGTAATAATAATGATACTTTCAATATGGCCAAGTTAATTTATTAAATTCTGTTTATGTGTACTAATTATGACTAATTGTTTTGATAGTTTTATCTTTGTTCCCCTGCACAATTCTTTATTCTTTTGAATCTCATTCTAAGGCCTATAAAATATGATAGTGTACATATTTATATTGTGAAAAAGACTTTTTTATTCTTACTCATGAGAATTTAATTTTTTTATTTCTTGTTAAGTAGCAGTACACATTGAGCAGTTATCAAAAGGAGAATAGAGAAAATGACTTCTTAAAGTTTTTGATGCTGGGAGATTGGGGGGCTTTATTATTTGATAGATAGTGACTTATTTATTTAACATGTAAAGGAAGATTGGACAGAAATTAGCTCCTTAGTTCATTCAACAAAGATATATTGAGTTTAATTATGAATTAAAGCTTTGGAAAGGTGATGAGTAAAATAAAAAAGATTTTGCACTATTAGTGAACTTCTAGGTTAGTGAGTGTTACTACATTTTGATATTTTTATATTACATCCTGATGATTACTAGGGTAGAAAACCCTATGTGGTGTGTAAACCTGTAGGAAGCATTCCTCACCTAATCTTGGGTGTGGAGGGAAGACTCACTGAAGGAAGTGGTAGCTGATGTGAGTCCTAATGGATACATATGAGGCAACAAGGTGGGATAATAAGGAGCCATACATAAAATTTGAATTTCTTTTTGTTGTTAGTCCTCACCTGAGGACATTTTTCCCCATTGATTTTAGAATGAGTAGAAGGGAGGGGGAGAGACACAGAGAGAGAAACATCCATGTGAGAGGGACACATCGATTGGTTGCCTCCTGCACTCGCCCTGACCAGCCGAGGTATGTGCCCTTGACCAGAATTAAACTTACAACCTTTCAGTCCGAGGACAATGTTCTGACCACTGAGCAAACTGGTAAGGCTTGAATTTATTATAGGTAACTCAAGCTGAACATTCCCTAAACCAAATTAATCTTTCTTGTGCCTAAAAATGCCTTTCACCCTGCATTTTAAATCCTCATCTTTCCCATCAAATTATAACACTGCAGCTTGTCATGCAGCAGAACACCATGGTCATCTTCTACATGTTCCCTCACGCATTTTCTTCATTCAGTCAGACACCTTTTTGAATTCTGTAAAAATATTTTGCTTCATGTTCTTCTCATTATCCTATCTTCTACCTTCATTCATGCAGGCCTTTAGTTCACTTGGATAACTGCCGTAGCCCCTAAACTCATTTTCTTGCCTCTGTGTTTCTCTTTCAGTTCACACTTGCTGCTGGTTGGGTTTTCCAAAGTACAAATTTGATTGTTATTTTCTTCTTATAAACTACTGGCCCGGTGCAAAAAATTCGTGCAATAGTAGGCCTTCCTTCCCCCGGTTGCTGGCACTGGCTTCCCTCTGGCACCTGGGACCCAGGCTTCCCTCCGGCCACTGGCAGACACCCGGGACTGTGCTTCCCTTGCAGCCCTGGCTTTGTCTGGAAGGACGTCCGGTCTAATTAGCATATTATGCTTTTATTATTATAGATACTTTACTACCTCTCAATGTTGTTTTAGG
Organism: Myotis brandtii; assembly: GCF_000412655.1. Lineage (NCBI taxonomy): Eukaryota > Metazoa > Chordata > Mammalia > Chiroptera > Vespertilionidae > Myotis > Myotis brandtii. Next base: position 2,479,975 of record NW_005364882.1, on the reverse strand, counting down.
AAAAAGAAAACACTTTTTGACTTATTGTAAAACTGCTTTCAACAATTCCATTTCTGATTACATTGCTAGCTTCTCCCCCTGCAGTTTGTTCTCACACCTTTTTGTGCCCCTTATAAGGGATTGCTTGTCATCCAATGCTGGTTCCTCTATTTGAAATGTTAGCTGCGAACCTGGGGTCCAACATCTTTCCTCCAGGAATCATTCACTGTCTGTCTGTCTGTCTGTCTTTATTGCTGGTAATTTGTATAGGTTTTGGCTTGTTTGATTTTTCTTTGTCACCAGACACTATACTCACTAAAAGCAATTACCATATTCTGTTCTACTCTATATTTCTAGCACCTACCACTCTGAGGGACACATGTAGGCATGCTATTAGATATTTATTGCATAATGGGAAATAGGTAGTCTGGGGCCATATGCTGGAGAGTTCTTAGATATTAAGTTAATGAGCATGTCCTTTATAGTGAAGCCAATGAAGAAGGTTTAAGGGCAAAGGGGACGTGTCATTTGAGCTGTCCTTTAGAAAGAATAGCGGTATTCAAAAAACCCCAAAATATGTAGGGGGAAGATAATATTGATTTTGAAAATACTGTGTTTTTTTTTTGTTTGTTTATCTTGAAAAATGTTCATTAAGAAGTTGAAAATACATTTAAGGACTGATAAGTAGTCTGGAATTCAGATGAGAAACTGAGCTAGGTAGCAGGATTTTGAAGCCATCAATATAAGAATGGTGATTGAAGCATATGGGTGTGGAAGAGAGCATGCAATGAAAAATGTGTTGTGAGTTCAGGAGAGGGTGAGGAAGGAGTCCAATACAATGGCAACATTAAAGGGTTGGATTGAAGAGTAGGAACTTGTATAGAACTGGTAGGAGCAGTCAATAAATTAGGAGGACCAGACAAGTGTGTTGCAATGGAACATATAGGGGAAGGGAGATGGAATATGGGGACAAGTTTGTAAGTATTTATGTTTTAGACAGGGATGATGGTAGTGTTTTATAATCTGTATTGTTCGACATAGTAGCTATCAACCAAGTGTTCCCATTGTGCCCTTATAAAATGGCTAGTGTGACTGAGGAACTGAAAATTTAACTTTATTTGACTTGAATTAGATTTACATTTATACCTGTGGCTAGTGGCTACCCTATTAAATAGCACAACTATAGAGAAGTCAAGCAAGGTGAGGCTGGGAGAAGTCCAGGTGATTTGAAATTTGGTAAGCTGTAGTTTTTAGAGTGAAAGAATGATAGCTTAGTTGTAGTGCATAATGAAGTGAATGAAGGTCAGCAGGTCAGAAAAGTGAGTATGGAGTAGGAACACTGTTTAATGAAGTTGGCTTTGAGGCAAAAATAAGATTAGTTAGGTGACATGGGGTGAGTCAAAGGACAGAAGGACAGAGAAGTTCACAGTGCAACAGAGCCCTGAGCACAATTGACTTAGCCAGTTCCTGTGGAATCCCTGGGTGACAGGAGGGCTTTGGGTTATCCTCTGAGTTCTAAGCATGCTGTGGCTTGTATATTAGTTATTTTACTAGGTTTAAGTTAGCATTTTTTTTTTTAAATCCTCATCCAAGGCTTAGGGAGAGAAGAGGGGGAGGGGGAAAGGAGGGAGGAGGGAGGGGGGGGAGAAGGGGGGGGGGGGAGAGGGAGAGAGAGAGAGAGAGAGAGAGAGAGAGAGAGAGAGAGAGATAGATATTAAACCTGCAACCTAGGTATGTGCCCTGACTGGGAATAGAACCCGAGACCCTTCGTTGCACACACAGGTCGACATTCTAACCAACTGAACCACATTGGTCAGGGCAAGATTAGTATCTTTTTAAAATTATTAATGGTAGGAGGGGTTTAGAGTAGCTGCAGTAGTAGTAGGAGTGATAATGCTGGTATTGTTTGGGAGAGGTAAAAGATATTTGCATCTTTTTTTTTTCTAGTAGTTTCTGTTATCTTTATAAAAGAACACAAGGTTTGGAGTGAGAGGATCATGAGTCTGGGATTTATTTTTCTAACTATAATGAGAACTGTAATATTTATTTCATATTTGTTTTTGTGATAAAATGCAAAAGTGCTTATTTTTGTACTTTCAACTCTGTAAAACATGCAGGAGGCAAAACGTGTGGGGGCAGGGGTGCATATGGGAAATCTCTGAAACTTGCCTATTTTGTGCTGAACCTAAAACTGCTCTAAAAATAAAGTCTATTAAAAAGCTGTAAAGCATTATCTGAACATCAATTGTAGGAAGGCAGTGTGGTTTCATCTAAATAACTCAAACTTTAAAGACACAATTTGGCTTTTAATCTCACATCTTTTACTTCTTGGCTGTCTGATGAGGGACTAGTAACTGGCTCTGTGTTAAGGACAGAATAAGATTCATGCAGCCCTTTGTTAACTGTCGAGTTCTATATTGTTATTTTCCTTATTGAGGTGTGACTGCATTTTAAAGTTTCAGGCTACAGTTGTGAAATAGTTGCATTATTTTTAACTGATTGGCCCCCCACCCCCACATTTTTTAAAAAAAGAGTCAAATACTTGTTTCTGATAATGAGAAAATACCCTATTTAAATTTACCTCTATTAGGAGAGGTGTTTCAGTCATAATGATAGTAAGCTATTTGAATGCAAGATGGGAACTTGTGATGAGTGGCTATATAAATTAAAAAAACTCATTGGATTCGCCAAATTTTACCATTTACCTTTCTCACACTAGGGACTTTGAAAGATTAATTCATCCTTAATCTCCCAAAGATTAATCTCCAACAGATTAATAATAAATGAAACAGACTTTATTTTCTTAAATGGTGGAAGCTTAGAGCCTACATCAGGGTTCTTAAGTCTCCTGATGTTGTAAGAAAAAGCCAAGTAATTGATGCATTTATATAATGAGTTATTTATTCATAAACAAAAATATTAAAATGGAATTTTTTAAGTCCTCTTGATAAACTTTAGGTAAATTTCAAGTATACATTTTTGCAGGTAGGGGTCAGGAAACTCAGTACAATGGTTTGCTCTCTATTATTTTACACAAAATCACCATGAAATTTAGGGACTTTGAAGAAAAAAGACAGGGTTGCAAATAACTATGGGCCAGTTTCCTCTGCTGAGAGAAGGTCACGGACTCCATCTCTGGCTTTGTCTGCTGCCTTGCAAATGATTTTGGTAGGACTTCAGTAAAGGCTGTGGGTGACAGCAAAAATCTACCATTCCTTTCATAAAAGTTTATGTTCTGCTGACATGATTAGAGTCATATTTCTCTATAAAAAGTGCTTTTCATTTCCATCTCTCTCTCATATTTTCTTTTCAGTTTGAAAAAGAGTTTACCGACCACCAAGAAACTCAGGCTCAATTGCAGAAAAAAGAGGCAAAGATTAATGAGCTTCAAGCAGAGTTACAGGCTTTCAAGTCTCAGGTAAAATACCACCTATCCAGAGGAATTTAGTATTAAAAGCTTACCAGGGGCGCAAAGGTCATGTCATATCTTCACAGCATCAAAATGTTTAATCTTTAATTTCACTTGTATGTTTTCATAGTGTTTTTTATATGTATATATGTATATTTAGGAAACTTATTTTTCTACTTTTCAATTTGCTTTTTTAAGAAAGTCTAAACTGTCACTAACCAATCTGCTTCCTTATGTTTCGTTGGGGTTTTGTTCGTAATGTCACATTTCCTAAGTAATTAAACACGGAGGGTAAGAAAGTCTTTTCATCTTAGATTTGTCATTCATCACTGATCTTTATCCTACTACAGGAAATTATTGCTCAAGTTATTTATTTTTTAAAACCTTAAGCTTTTGGGTACCTTGCAGTGAGAGATAACCTCTAGCTGAATGAGAACATTTTCTGATAATTTTTCAATTTCCAAAAGTAAACAGATTTAAAACATGACCAAAAAAAAGAGAGAGAGGGAACAAATCTGGATTGTGAAGCAGATAGCTCATACACACCCTCTACACATAAAACATTTTAGATAGCAAGAAATACAACCTTTATCTTTAATGGATGAAGAGATAGACTATTCACAGCTAAATTTCATCGTGTAGATTTATATATAGGATGATGAACAATTAATATCATTTTCCTTTTATCCTAAGTTATGGTTATGCTGAAATAGTCTCATGTACTATTTTGTATATTGGTATACTGCTTCCTATATTATTGGCAATTTTTTTTTCTTTTGAATACTTAGTGGATTGTTTGTTACAGAGACTGTCTGAAGATACCCTAAGGAAGAGCTATCTTTTAGTGTTCAATTAAACAAAAATTTAAAGCTTCTGTCCTGGCTGGAGTTGGTTGGAGAGTCGTTGGTTGTACACCAAAGAGTTGCAGGTTCCATCCAGGGCTGGGGCGATTATGGGAGGCAGTCGATGGATGTTTCTCTCTCACATTGATGCTTCTCTCCCTCTCCCTTTTCTCTCTCCCCTCTCTCTCTCCCTCTCCCTAAAAATCAGCATTCTCGGGTGAGAATTAAAAATTAAAAGCTGCTATCTAGAAATAAATTATTCTCAATTATTTTTTTTCTTTAGTGCATAAAAAGAAAGGGCAACAGTTTATTGAACTTTCTCATGTTTCTCAGATGGCTCCCTGTCTATCATATTAAAAGAAATGTTTGGTTGTATTTTTATTTCAGATAGAGTTATAGACAATGGCTGAAATATTTATGATTAGTTTTTTTCTGGTCTGGGCTAATATAAATTTAAAGACTTCCTTTGCTTTTTAATTTCTCCCAGTTGAAGAGTTACTTATAAATGTACTCTAAATTTAGAAAATTCCAGTTTGTGGAAAAACATATTCACCTTGTTTAGATATGTTATCGTTGCATGTGCTTTTATATACAATAGAAATAAATTTACATTTTGAAATTGAGATTAAATCCTATATTGTATAAAATTGTGGACAATGATGACCTGTTTTATGGCTATCAGAAAAAGACCTGGAATTGAAGGCATAATATTGGCTACCATATTCATTTTTGAAGAACAAATGACAAATTCTTCCTTTGGATTAGTGTGTATTTCTCATGAAATCTATGCATGTGTTTTAAGATGCTTCTCTTTGATAAAAGCTATGCTGATTATGAAGGTTATGAATAAAATATGTCCTATTCTTTTTTTTATTTCAGTCATTTAGTCACTTAACAACCAAGTATTTTTAGATGTTGGGGATATAATAGTGAGCAAGATAGTCACAGTGTCCTGCCTCATGAACAGTATATTCACCTCAATCATACTATCATATGAACTAGTCTAGAGCAGAAATTCAACCATATCTTTGTTTTAAGATGTTAATAGCTAACTACGAAATGTATATTGAGTGTGAGTATAATAAACATACATTGTTAACATTCAAAGGGCAGTAAATACTATATAATATCCCACTAAAGTGATTCTTCTTTATAGTTCATCTTTCAATAAGACATGTTCTCTGATTTGTGGTTTCAATTTTTATGACATTTTTTCTCTGATCTCAAGTGTCAATTTCAGACTCTTATGCAAGCTCTGTTTTTCATAACTATGTCATAAAACTTTTTAAATAATTTATTAACATTTATTAAATGTTTACAATTTGCAATGTAGTTGTATGTATGTGTGGCTCAGGATTGAAGTTAGTAATTTTAGGAGAATAATTATATCACAAAAAATTATTTATGAACCCAGATCATCTTTATGCCAATCAAAATGCAGTGCATCTATTAAATTATTACCATGCCATAGAAACATAAGGACAAAAGTGACCAGTGGACACATTTGTCTTTATTTCACTCTTCATTTTTCCTTGTTTCTCTGTCAGTCACAACATTAGGTGCTGGGAAAGTCACTTTCTTCATAGAGTTATAATCTATCAAAGAAATACATGCTAATGATTCCTTAAGAAGTTAGGAAACACTTTTGGTAAGAGCTGTCAAGGAGAAGTACAGGGTGCTATCAGTGTGAAATGAGTGGTCAGATAAGGCTTTCTTGAGGAAGGGATGTGTTGCTAAGATTAAAGGTAGGAGATGGGCAGGTGAAGAGGATATTCCAGGTGGAAGGAACAACGTGTGTCCAGGCCCTGAAATTGCAATGAGGTTGAAGTGTATGTGAAAGTCACTTGACCTGTTTCAGATGATGGCATGTCTTTGGAGGTATTATTGAGAATTTTAGATTTTTTTCTCAAGGGCAAAAGCAAGATAATACTAGTTACCTCTTTTTCTGGATATTTTTCGTATTTAAATGCTAGTGTTGTATAGAATTCTGTGCACAGAACTTTCTTCATGCTACATACTCTGTGCAACTCTAGTTGAACATCTCTACTTCCATGGCCTACCCATCACCTAGAAACTGCTGATTTCAAATCTTCAGACCCATGTACCCATTTCCCTCCTGGATATTTCCACCTGGATGGTCAAACTACCTCAAAAAGGGGAATAATATTTCTTTTAATTACACTTTTATGAAAACAAAAGCTATAATTATATTCTTAAACTGGGGAAAACTTCACTGGAATTTTTAGGTTAAGCCATAAGAAATTTGTGATATTTACTTATTTTTGGTTTAAAATAATACATCATTATTATTATTATTATTATTGTTATTATTTTGAATCCTCACCCGAGGGCATACTTAGAAAGAGAGAGAGAGAGAGAGAGAGAGAGAGAGAGAGAGAGAGAGAGAAAGAAAGAAAGAGAAAGGAACATCGCAGTGAAACAAAAACATTGACCCATTGTCTTCTGTATGTGCCCCAACTGAGGATCGAACCTGAAACCCAGGTATGTGCCCTGACTGGGAAACCAGCAACCTTTCCTTACACAGGATGATGCCCAACCAACTGAGCCCGGCAATAATACATTATTTTTAAGGGAAGTGTACTTTTATATGTTCTGTAGAGTTCTTAGACATGTTGCTTATTTATTTTATTTTTATTTTTCTCTCTAGTTTGGTGCCTTGCCAGCTGATATAAAGACCTCTTTGCCCCTAGCACAAGAAAATGAAACTGGGCACCCAGCACTTCCTCCTCCCATGGCACCACCTCCTCCACCACCACCTCCGCCCCCTCCTCCACTCCCAGGAATGCCCCTGCCATTTGGTGGTCCTGTGCCTCCACCACCTCCCCTGGGTTTTCTCAGTGGAGGAAACTCTCTTCCACCGACCCTGCCATTTGGGTTAAAACCAAAGAAAGAATTTAAACCTGAAATTAGCATGAGAAGATTGAACTGGTTAAAGGTAAGTAAATAAATAAACGGAAGAAAACATACTCTTACCTATATTAAAATTACTTTTGTTTTGACTTCTATATAATTTCCAGTAGGAACCCCATTAAAAGTGATTTTAAAAAAATATATATATTCTATTGATTTTTTTACAGAGAGGAAGGGAAAGGGATAGAGAGTTGTAAACATCTATGAGAGAAACATCGATCAACTGCCTCCTGCACACCCCGCACTGGGGATGTGCCTGTAACCAAGGTACATGCCCTTGACCAGAATTGAACCTGGAACCCTTCAGTCCACAGGCTGACGCTCTATCCACTGAGCTAAACCAGCCAGGGCAAAAGTGATTTTAAATGAACAGGCTTTTTTTTTTTGAAGAGTTGAGACAAATTTCTTTGCTCTTTACTAAGGCTTTGTGGTTTAAAAATTTAGTGGGAATCAATGTTAGTTGTTCACATAACCTTAGGAAATGCTGGGTACTGTGTCCTGCACTTGAGTCATAGTGCACATGAGCATAATTAAAGTTTTGGCAAGAGTAATTGATAAGAAACAAACTTTGTTTCATTTAGCTTCAGTTCTCCCAGTTTTTTCTCTCATAGCTTACCTTCCTGCAGAACTCATATTTCATTGAACAAAGTTTGGAGAAAAATCATACAGGATTACTTCCTAAACATTGGCTGGCAGCTATGGGACTCTGGGTCTGAATGTAATGATTGGGCTGGGACAGATGAAACACCCAACTATTTATCAATCAGTCTTCTCTGATTGCAGATCAGACCTCATGAAATGACTGAAAACTGTTTCTGGATAAAGGCAAATGAAAATAAGTATGAAAATGTGGATTTGCTTTGTAAACTTGAGAATACATTTTGTTGCCAGCAAAAAGGTAAGTTTCACATCGTGATTATATGTTATTTTACTATTTTAACACTGCCAGTTTTTATATGTCAACTAGAAAGCATTATTTTAAGATGTATATATATACTCTGAGTGGCCAGATTATTATGACCACCTGACGTTTGTAGGCAAATTAGCTATAATTTCGCGCTGAAGTTGCTAGAGGGCCAGACCATTATAAATAGGGAAGCAGGTTATTTACCACAACAGTAGAAGTGATTTTTTTCTGAAGATATGGGTAAACAATGTGATTTAACAGCCTTTGAACGTGGGAGATACACACACACACACTAGAGGCCCAGTGCATAAATTCGTGCACAGGATGGGGGGGGGGTCCCCTCAGCCTGGCCTGCACCCTCTCCATTCTGGGACCCCTCGGGACTGCTGGCTCCTAATCGCTCCCCTGCCTGCCGGCTTGATCCCCCTAACTGCTCTCCCCTGCTGGCCTGATCCCCCTAACTGCTCTCCCCTGCTGGCCTGATCCCCCTAACTGCTCTCCCCTGCTGGCCTGATCCCCCTAACTGCTCTCCCCTGCTGGCCTGATCCCCCTAACTGCTCTCCCCTGCTGGCCTGATCCCCCTAACTGCTCTCCCCTGCTGGCCTGATCCCCCTAACTGCTCTCCCCTGCTGGCCTGATCCCCCTAACTGCTCTCCCCTGCTGGCCTGATCCCCCTAACTGCTCTCCCCTGCTGGCCTGATCCCCCTAACTGCTCTCCCCTGCTGGCCTGATCCCCCTAACTGCTCTCCCCTGCTGGCCTGATCCCCCTAACTGCTCTCCCCTGCTGGCCTGATCCCCCTAACTGCTCTCCCCTGCTGGCCTGATCCCCCTAACTGCTCTCCCCTGCTGGCCTGATCCCCCTAACTGCTCTCCCCTGCTGGCCTGATCCCCCTAACTGCTCTCCCCTGCTGGCCTGATCCCCCTAACTGCTCTCCCCTGCTGGCCTGATCCCCCTAACTGCTCTCCCCTGCTGGCCTGATCCCCCTAACTGCTCTCCCCTGCTGGCCTGATCCCCCTAACTGCTCTCCCCTGCTGGCCTGATCCCCCTAACTGCTCTCCCCTGCTGGCCTGATCCCAGACTCTTGGATGTACCTTGAACATTTCTATCGATTTTGCCAAATCATCCTCCAAAAATGTTGAACCACTTTAAACTCCCACCAGCAACCATGCGTGTGCCCTCTGTCCTAATTTGATGCCAATATCATTGAATTCCCCCTAGAAACTTCCCTCCCCTCAGCCGGGACTGCCTGGCACTTGGGCCAACCTCACTGTTCAGCCTGGGACTTGATTTTCCAAGATAGAATTATGGAGGAGGAAAAATAGTTTTCCTCTACCCTTCTGAGTTCTTAGCAGAGGCCCTTGTAATGAAGGACAGATTACCAAGAGAAAAAAGTTCATTAACATGTGTACCTTGTGTATATGTGGGAGATCCCAGGGAAAAATGAATAACTCCCCAAGGTGGCTTAGAATCCAGATTTAAATACCTTCTTCCTAGGGAAAGGGAATGGGAGATGTAGGCCTCTTAGAGGAGAGTACATGATTTTTAGGAAAGATGAATGGGGGTGGGGGAGATAGTTTGTAACAAAGTTTGGGTGTGATGTCAACTTCTAGTCTCCTGTCCTGTGACAGGAGTCAGTCTTTGCTGGCTGATGACACTTTTCCCATCAAGGGGACCTATGACATTTAAGGTTCTTTTGGGGGGTCCGATTTTAGGCAGAGCAGGAGACTTCAGTGAAAGCCTCTCCTTGCATTTGCTGTTTTTCATGCATCTGCAGCTCAATATCATCAATATAACAACAAGGCATATGTTGGGGTGGCATGTTCTGTGACCTTCAGAATAAACCCAACAAAAGCTTGTTTCCTCTTTTAGATGATTTGCCATAGTAGTGTTATTCCCTGGAGACAGTATTCTGACCAGACTGGGAGTGCCGGGTGCCTCTGTGGGCTTGTGTCTCTGATCCTCTGCTGGGTGCTGGGCCCCCCTGCGGACTTGTGTCTCTGCTCCTTCAGCCCCAGCGCCACCGCGGCCGTGGGGTTTGGAGCTGCTGGGTGTTGGGCCCCCCTGCAGGCTTGTGTCTCTGTTCCTCCGGCCCCGCGGCAGCGGCGACAAAGCAGGCCCAGAGGCCCTCTGCGGGCGGGGTGGGGCAGAACGCCTGCATCATCGTCATGGCAATGATGCAAGCGTCCTGGCCCAGCCGCCCCCATCTTTGTCATGGAGTGACAGTCAGTTTGCATATTCCCGCTCTATTGGCTGTGGGCGCCGCCATATTTGTCACAGAGTGATGGCTAATTTGCATATTGCTCTTTTATTAGATAGGCTATAAATACACTAGAGGCCAGGTGCACAAAATTCGTGTGGGGGGTGGGGGGAGTCCTTCAGCCTGGCCTGCATCCTCAATCTGGGACTCCTCGGGGGATGTCTGACTGCCGGTTTAGGCCAGATCTGTAAACTGGCAGTTGGACAGCCCTCTTGCAATCTGGGACCGCTGGCTCCTAACCACTCGCCTGCCTGCCTGATTGCCCCTAACTGCTTGTCTGCCTGCCTGATCGCCCCTAACCGCTTGCCTGACTGACTGATCACCCCTAACTGCCTGCCTGCCTTCCTGATTGCCTCTAACTGCTCTCCTGCCTGCCTGATCGCCCCTAACCACTGCCTTCCTGCCTGATCACCCCTAACCGCCTCTGCCTGCCTACCTCATCGCCCCTAACCACTCGCTTGCCTGCCTCATCACCCCTAACCACTCTGCCTGCCTGCCTGATTGCCCCTAACTGCTCACCTGCCTGCCTGATCACTCCTACCACTCTGCCTGCCTGCCTGATCACCCGAACTGCTCGCCTGCCCTGCCTGATAGCCCCTAACCACCTCTGCCTCAGCCCCTGCTGCCATGGCTTCATCCAGAATAACGTCTAGATGGTCGTTCGGCTGTCCCGTCTAATTCGCATATTATGCTTTTATTATTATAGATTTTTTACTTTATTAATGGGGAAATAAATGATTTAATAAATGAAATGCTTAAAAAGAAAATTTTATTAGATTATCAAATGAGCAATTTTTAAAATGCAGATGATTAATACAGAACTTAAATTTTCTATATAATATCTCTTTTGAAGAAGTTCTAAATTAGATTTTTCTGAAGGAGGATATTTTCAGAGATTCTTTTGGCATGAGAATTTCTTTTTGCCAATGAGGTATAGTAAAAACAAAAACAAAATGTTAGCTTTCCTCTAGTCAGATTTTAATATTTAATGTTATAGTGACTGTCACATAGTTCAATTAATATTAGTCACATGAGATAGAAATATCAATTTTAATGAGTGTCTTGAAAGTGTGAAACAGAAGTATATGAGTAGGTTATAAGATCTTCTCATTAAAAGTAATAGAATTTATTTTTCAAATTGTTTTGTGATAGCTTTTACTTGTTCAGTGTGCCTTTAAAAATTATATTTAGGTATTACTCTTGTCTGAAAATTGAATTTATCTCATCCAGTTTCATGGGCCAAAAGCACTTGTCTCCGAGCTGATACCCACTGATACTGTTAAGTTCATTTTTAAGTATTATATAACACTTCCATGTTAGGTCAGTAGTTACCTTTCATTTTCAAAAAGGAGCTCATAGACTTATGCTATTTATATCTCTGGGCTCATTGAGCACAGAGAGGCCTGGAGGGAAGCTATTGTACTGAATGGAGATGGCAAGGCTTGGTTTCTTAAAATGCCTACTGTGTACTAGGCACCATGCTAGGTGCTTACTATTTCTGTTTTATCCTGATCATCTCAGTATCCAAAGGATGTTGGCTGATTACAAAAAAAAAATCATTTACATTTCTTTGAAACACTTTTTAAAATATAAACGTAAATTAGAAACTCTTTTAAAGAGTAATTGTGTTAGATACACTAAAAGTTGCAAATTATGGTAGCTTTCTAGACTGTATGGTAAATCCAAAGTCTTCAGTAGGTATTTTGAGCACCATTTGTCTTGACCAAAATAGTAAAAATGATATATTTTGAATTTTCTCAGCAAGCTTATCCTAGGAAATCTTGTGAATTAAACTGATCTTAATTTACCTTTTGATTATGGAGAATCAAAATTTTCCTTGAATAACATAAGTGTACTCTTTAGGCAATCAAGGAAAATATATGGCAGTTAAAATGTGTATTTACATGTAAAACACTTCAGAATTTCAGATTTCATAATCTGGAATTGATTAGTTTTCCCTTTGCTTTCCTAGTAGGTGCAAATGGAAGTACCTAAAAGCTATTTAAGTAATACTGCCATCCACCTACTCTCTTTTTTTTTCATCTTTACTCTGATTACTTTCTTAATTAATGAGGCTCAAAAGGGAAACTTGTTAGCATGTCTTTAATTTAGCTGTAGTGTTAGCCCTAAATGAAATAATTAGACCTTTAAAAAATTCTTAAGTCATCTAACTTTAGCCTTGAGAGTCAAGGTTGGAAAAAAACAATGTATTTGCTCAATCTAACACTAGTTGTAAAGGTTAAGGTGAGGAAGTGAAAAGCATTTTCTGAACATTAGATGCTTGTATCTCTCTCTGTCTTTGTACGTGCTGTCCCCTCTCCCCTAAATCTCTCTTGCATTTGATCAGAGGCTGGCAGAGGCCTACGACTCCTATTTTCTACCTTAAATGCTACCTTCTCTTTCCTGTGACTGTGGATGGTATTTCCATGGTGAACAGAAAAGATGGGGAAGCCCAGGGTTGTAATCCTGGGCAATGCTAACATTTCACACTGCCAACAGGAGATGAGCTGTGAAGGTGACTATTTTTTGGCCTGGATTTGAAAGAATAGTTCCCAGTAAGCATTATTTGAAGAGCCTCAATTGAGAGTGCTTTATTTAGTTATGACTAGTAGTTATTTTATTGGAAAAGGCCAATATTTTCTAGCAAAGATCAGAAAGGAAGGCTCGAGAAAGGTGTTTGGAAAGCAAGGGCTGGTGTAGTGGACAGGTGGCCTCTATTCATGGCCTGGGTGCTTGAGGCATTATATCTAAGTGTTGACATCTATCAGTCCCCCAGTCTGCAAAAGCTACTTTGCTTGAATCAATTTTGTAATTTCTGCAGAATTCAAAATTAATGCTAGTCACTCATTTATTGTTCAGTGCAAGGTAGACATACAGTTGCTTTCCACTCCATGGCATGCAGGGGAAAGCAGAGGCAATTGGCTACTGGTTGATTTTCATCATTGGTTTGCTTCACAACTTGGCAGGGAAAGGCAGAGGATTTAAGTTATTGATGATTAGTGGGATTTTAGAACAGTTGGTATATCTGGGTGTATGTTTTTTTTGTAGCAACTCTTTTGACCAAGAATTGGGGCATTTGTGACAACATGGATGGACTGCTAGGGCATATGCTAAATGATCTCTCTCATATGTGGAATCTAAACAATACAAACCAATCTTATGGATAGAGATTGGTGGTTGCCAGAAGTGGAGACTGGAGGGTGGGGTTTGAGAAACAGATGAAGGGGCTTAAATTTATTTAAAAAAGACGAAAGCCCTTGCTGGGTGGCTCACTTGGTTGGAGTGTTGTCCTGTGCACCAAAAGGTGGTGGGTTCGATTCCCGGACAAGGCACATACCTGGGTTGCGGGTTTGATTCCTGGTCGGGTGCGTATGGGAGGCAACTGATTGATGTTTCTCTCTCTCTCTCTCTCTCTCTCTCTCTCTCTCTCTCTCTCAAAACCAATAAAAATAAATCCTCGGGTGAGGAGGAAAAAGAAAAAGGAGAACCAGGGCTATTTCTCAGATTACAAAGGTGGATGTTCCTTCCCAGATATTTAAAATGGTAGATAGCAGTCCCTTGTGCTTCCTAAGCATTTCAAATAGGAACTGACTTCAGTCATTTAAAGAGAATCTTGACATTTTCTCTCACATATTATTTATTTTTTGTTATGAAGTATGGCTTTTTTCCTTACAGAAGTCACTGCTTTAGGTTTCTGGGACTTTTAGATCAACCTGGTTGGGTTTTAGAGCTCTCGTACCCTGAGAGTTGGAAAAGGAAGAAAGACTAATAACACCTATTGCTCACCTGTGGTGTACTAGTCCCTGAGCTGGGTCATCTTCATGTTACCTTGTTGTCCTGAGGCTTTTCTCCTGCAAAACTGGCCTGACTCCCCAGAATACCACCCTGCCCACCTACTCATAGATACTGCAAGATATTCTCGGTGAGAGCTTGGACATTTCCTCTTAATTCATGTTGCTCTTCATTATACATGCTTTGCTTTTTTTCAGTTTTATTTTACTTATTTCGTGTTTTCGATGACTCTCCTGTGACATATATAACATGGCTTCAATGGGAAAGTGCCTTGTGCCAGGAGGTTCGCCATCACTGTCCTAGCGGCTTGGCTGCATTCAGGATTGTGCTTTGTATTAGAAACACAATTTATTCCTCTATATGAATAAAAGTGTATAAAAAAACCTAAAAAGTACAGGAATCTCTCTCTCAGCCTTTTTCTGTGAAATCAACATTTATTCCTGATTCAGTTGAATCTTTTCTTTTTTATACATATACCTTGTTTTGCTATTTAAGTATCTCACTTTGGTTTCTTTGTGACTCTCAGTTCTAAATTTTTGACATACATCTTAGTTTTCCATATTTTAAATTCTTATGAAAATAACCTGTAGGCATTTTTCCTGATCATCTGTTTCTTTTTCTCATTTTTTCTTTCAGTTGTCCATCCCACCCTTTCTCCTTCCTATATTTTGCCACCACTATTCAAGTCAACAAATATTTCTTGGGTGTACATTTATGTCAGGCCTTGTGTTGCACACTGGGGACGCTGTAATGAGAAAGGCAGACATGTGCTCCATTCTCATGTTGCTTGTACAGTCTCAATGTGACTCAGTCAAGTTCTTAGTTGAAATATAAGAATGAGGAGTACAACAATAAAGGCTGATTTTGATTTTAGGAAAGAGTGACACATTTTATGGTCTTTGGCTTCTTTTAAGAATTAACAAGATTATAAGAAGAACATTGTAATTTCACTTTGATATTTAATCACAATATTCATGTATTGAACATTTGGTTTCATCAAAATGATGCTAATGACCTGTATATTTTTTACCAGATTGGAAGCATCTGTTGGTTAATTTTTACAGGCTGCTGGAAAATGGATTAAAGTATACTAACAGGTTATTGGTGTTGGATTTATCAACTAAAATTAATATTAATTACTTTCATTATTCACAAACTATTACCTTAATAGGGTTTAAAGGGCTTTCTGAAAGTATATGAATAGTCTAATTCAGCTAGACTGATTTATTATGAAAATGTGATTCCACGTTTGTTAGCTTCCTGAAGTAATCACATTTTGTAACAGGTGCATCATATTTGCCAGATAGGGCCGATAAACTGGTTTATAAATATTTCTCAACTGAACAGTTGTGGCATATGGAAACAGTTAGTGGATAACACACTTAAACACATCAAGCTGAGATTTCTGACATCATAGTTCAGTGGACAGAGAATTGGGGTACAGAGTGAATAAACTATGGATTATCCTAGGGCAGTGATGGCGAACCTATGCCACGCGTGTCAGAGGTGACACGCGAACTCATTTTTTTGGTTGATTTTTCTTTGTTAAATGGCATTTAAATATATAAAATAAATATCAAAAATATAAGTCTTTGTTTTACTATGGTTGCAAATATCAAAAAATGTCTATATGTGACACGGCACCAGAGTTAAGTTAGGGTTTTCAAAATGCTGACACGCCGAGCTCAAAAGGTTCGTCATCACTGTCCTAGCGGCTTGGCTGCGTTCAGGATTGTGCTTTGTATTAGAAACACAATTTATTTCTCTATATGAATAAAAGTGTTTAAAAAAAACTAAACTACCTCACAAGCCTACATTTAGATGGACAATATGATTTCTAACAGAGCTATGTTTCTTGGGAATGCATGTTAATAAAGAGATAATGCCAAAATGAATGTAACAGATCTTAAACATCTTAAAGATTTCTGAAAAGATATTTGACAAACACTAATTTGGAAAGATTGGGGAGGAAGTCAGTCAGTGGAGAATTAAAAATTTCTCTAGGGATTTATCATTTGGTTCTTGTCTGAATTTCAAAAGAACTAAAGACTTAAGGAAATTATGAGGCAAGTCAGGAATGTCTTGTTTCATCATTAGAAAGTATCTCATTGTTACCAATTATATTGTATCTGTGTTGGGTTCCTGCAGGAATAGCATTTTATTCTGAAATAGAACCTAAAGAGAAAGGCTGTAGAAAGTGAGTTTATTTAGCCTGGAGCCACAGGCAACTTTCAAGTCCACAAAATGTTTCAGTTACGTTCTTGGTTATACCATGTATCTTTGGTATTTTGAAGGGTCCTGTAAATAGGCATATTTCTTGTGTGTCCTACAGGTGGTATAAGCAGAAAGGGAGGAGGATTGAACTTGTATGTATTGGGGGTTGTGTGCACCCATAAACATAGCTTCCTTTCCTATTTTCTCTCCTCTTTTTTTCCTCCTTTCACTGGAGGGAGGAATGGTTATTAGGGTACTAGATTCAACTTGAGTCACTTGGCTAGTGAGGAATAGTGTATATATCTCTTCCATATTACAAGTTACTTTGGTATTTTAATTCTGCTAACAGTTTTAGTCGTCCACCTATACCCACTGTCCCTTAACAACATTATAAATTCATTCCATTCCATTGTTATTGCACACCCTTTTCTCCCAGGATTTCCCTTCTGTTTCCTGTATCTTTTGTCTTATCCCTTTGCCCTTTCCTTGTTGCTCTATGGTTGCTCAAAGTCATTTCCCTATTTCAGGCAGTTATTCTTGGCCTTATCTGTACTATGTTCTATCATTCAAGACTCCCACTCATAATTAATGCACAGTACTATTCACCTGAAAATATGAATGAGGCTTATCCTTCGGAATGGACTATTTTAATCTTCAAATGACATCTGTAAATTAGGCTCTTTACTTTTCCCTCTTATCTCTTGCTCCTCCACTCCTCTCTGCCCCATGCCCACCTCCCCACACACCACTTTCCAGGCTTAGAAGAAATGAAGTCAGTGATATAGAGAGTGGGGTCCTGCTAGGAGAGAAATTAGGAAATGTAGGAGGGCTTCTTGCTGGATGATATGCTGTAGGAATTTGATATTAAATGGTGTAGGAAATTCTTTTGTAACAGAAAAAAACTAACTTTATTATATATTTTATAAACTTTGAATTTTCTAAGTTAGATTTTGAGGTAATTATATATTCATGTGTTTGGGTAAGCTGGCTATTCTTTGTCCCTCAAGATGAAATCATTTAGGCATATAATCTTATACCTTGTAAGATATTTTGTTCATTTAGCATGAGATTTCACATATATTTCATGGCATCTAAGAAGAACACGAGGTAGGAGACCTTTGGTTATCACAGCTCTGATTTGTCTAAGTGCATGTGTGTGTTTTGAAAGAATGGCTATTTCAAAGCCAGACACATTAAGGAGGAAAAAACAAATATAACATCATCACTTTCACTCACCTCTAATTGAAACTTAACATTTTCTTCAATTATAAATCTATAATAATAAAAGCATAATATGCTAATTAGATCGGATAGCTGAACGACCTTCCGGACATCCTTCTAGACAACCTTCTGGACGATGCCCGGGCTGCGAGGGCCAAGCCCCTTGCACGAATTTTGCGCATCGGGCCTCTAGTATAAATATAAGCAACAAACACAGCAGTACCTATGCCATTT
Source organism: Myotis brandtii (assembly GCF_000412655.1). NCBI lineage: Eukaryota > Metazoa > Chordata > Mammalia > Chiroptera > Vespertilionidae > Myotis > Myotis brandtii. The sequence continues at coordinate 2,462,188 of NW_005364882.1, read as the reverse complement.
TTACCTGTAAAGTTCGTGTATCATTCATATCTCAATAGAATCATTTCAGATACATATGTATACCCAAATATCATTGAAACTCATCACTACTTCAAAATCAGAGTACTTATTAGACCTGCAGCTAGATCTTGATATTTAATACATTAATAAAGAAGCATATTTTCTTAGTTGGGTCCTCCAGAAAGTAGATGCTGAGCTGTCAGAGTGCAAGAGGTTTTTTAGGGGGAGGGGGAGGGCTGCATGCAAAAGGTAGAAGGGAGAAGTGGGACTGGGCAGGAGGAACCTTAGGCCATGAGGAACCCCTGACAAATTCTCAGCCACCCCAGCTTGGGGAGAGCTGTGGAACAGAGAATGCCTGGAGGAGCCCCAGGCTAGCCTCTCTGAGCCATGTTCAGTCCTTGGCAGGAGGCTGCCCAGGAAGAATGGGCCTGAGCTCAAAAGCCCAGAAAGATCCCGAGGGTGCTTAGTTTGTCAGCTAAGTGCACTCCATGCGCATTCCTGAAGGGAGACTTGAGCAGTTCGTCTTCTTGGCTGCCATGCATGCATGTTAGATGTTCATAACTGGTGTTAAGTGCATTTTGATAACTATATTTGAGAATCATTTACTTCCTTTGAAATCCTATGTGTTTTGCATTTTAAAATTATTCTGAGAAGGGATCCACTTCTCTGACTACCAATAGGGTCCATGGCAATGAACCCTGCTGTAGCCTTTCTGATTCATGCAGTGGTAGGAGTGAGGAAGGTCAGGGGCCTGGGCCCTGCCTCAACTGCTGCCTATTCACATACAGGGTGGGCAAAGGTAGGTTTACAGTTGTTCGTAGGGAAAATAACTGCAGGTTATGATTATTACAATAGCTTTATTAATTGTTTTGCATACTCACAATTGTAAACCTACTTTTGCCAACCTCATATGTGTGTGTGTGTGTGTGTGTGTGTGTGTGTGTGTGTTTAATTTTAACTCCATGGGTCAATGTATTATTTGTAATGAGATATTTCATTCAACTTAGAAGAAATTATATGGTGGCTTCAATATCAGGACATCTATGTTTGTAATCCACTGTAATAGCTATTATAATGCATTTGTTAATCAAAGTACATATTGAATCTGGACAAGTGTGAAACTTTTAAATTAGACAATAATAAAACAACAGTACTACTAATGATTGTCCCTTGTTTAGCAGTTATGTTTCCTTCACTTATATCATTTTATTTGCTTCCTAAACCAATCCTGTGAAAGAACCAAGGCAAATACTAAATCCATTTTATATTTAAGAGAAAGTTACACTTTTCAAGAGAAGTTTGGCTAAAAGGAGCCGCCACTCTGAATGGAATACAGATGTGAGTCTAAAGCTATAGCTCCTTCTGCTATGCCACACTGCTTCCCTGATTAAAAGAAATCCTATTATGTTTAATTTAAACTGCTCTTCTTTGATTTAAAATAATTTTCCTCTCATCTCCTGCCATCTTACCACTGCCCCATAGCAGTTCACTCTCATCCCACAATTTATGTTAAAGGCTTTAAAAACTTGCCGTTTTTTATTAAGACCATCTTTCATCATTTGGTACCTCTATTCACTTCGGTAAGTATTTGAGCTGTAAATCCTGACACCATGCTGTGGAGTGTATGGGAGAAGGGAGGGACTGCAGAGTCCACCCTACAAGTACTTGACCCTGGATTTTACAGCTGTAATTTTTTCCCCCACAAAACAGGGAGATAACACCCACCTCACAAGGTTAGTGTGAGAATTATAGAATGAATATTTTAAAGCCTCTTTTGCAGTGCCCTGCTCATTGTAGTTGCTCAGGAAATTTTAGCTGAACTTAAATTTTGAGAATGCAAGCTTATTTCCACTTGTAAAGTTTGGTGTATCATCTTGGAATCTTCCACAGTGGTTACAAGTTCAATGACCTCCCTCTAGCTTTGGTTACAAATGAAGCCTTCTAAACCATAAAACTGTGATGTTAACTGACCTGTTAATAGTCACTTATGCTGTAACACTAGTCTGTATCATTAAGTTTAGAAAATAATAATAGAATATTATTCTGTATATCTTTTTTCTTTCATATTTGTGTATATCTTAACTGTGAAATGATTTATAAGTTCCCGTAGGGAGAGCTGTTGAATCAGGAATAAATGTAAAGACCTGTTTGGGGTTTATTTCCTCCTTTAAAAAGTATTGTTTCATGATTTCTTCCCTTCCAGTTTATGATTCATTAATAGAGCTGCTTCCCAACCATTTTTGTAATTTTATGAAATTTAAAAACTGAACAGTTTAATTTTGCTTTTTAAAAATGTGATTCAGTTTTAGAGCATTGGGCTAATGACTTGAGAGGGATCTTGAAGAATTCATTCAGTCCTTTATAGAACCTTACTGTTTCTTGTTAATAATTCATTATTATTTTTCACAGTTATTTACAGTTGCAAAGATTAGTGAGGATGATATGGATGGCTTAATATAATTATGGAACTGGCTGCATTAAGGTGAAGGAAACCTTTAGTTGATAGGCAAATATGAGTGCCAAGTAGAGCTTATGGCCTTAATTCTCTCCAGGGTTTGCAGGAGGGTTGATAACTGTTAATATTCAAAGTGTGCTAGTAGAAGGTTCAGAGGAATGAAATCCGCCCCCCCCCCCAGCTTTGTGATATAAGCTAAAGAAATTATTTTGGTGAATCATAAGCATTTGTTGAAGTTCTACCATTTTGACCTATTGAGAACTTCATTTGGTTCAGCCTAATTCTTGTTTCCTAAACTGGTGACAAATTAAGGAAATACATAAAAAGCTGTCTTTAGTTTATAGCTTAATTGAAAATGACTATTGGTATTTCTACTTCTCTAATAGCTTGTCAAATAATAGATAAGGGTGCAAACTCTGGAAGTGGAAAGTCTTTATCACGGAATGATTTATAGCTCCCAAGTCTAAGATTGGAATACCTGGGAATTTTATATGCTGCATTTGTGTATATAAATGAGTCTTTTCTGTTGAATCTAGGAAGAAATTTGCTTGCAGAAAACAGTACTGAGTTAAAAGTGATTTAACCAGGTCTGGTGGTTGGTGGTCTCAGAGTTTATAAACAACATCCCAATGATGTCAGGACTCTGGTGGCTTCTTGTTTATTTTCTGAGCTTTCTCTCCAGTTTGAGCATAGCTTGGTTAGTGAAGATAGGAGTAATCGTTATGCTCACACATGGGGCTCGAGGGGAGAATTTATTTCTTGCCTTTTTCAGCTTCTAGAGGTTATACACATATTGCTCAGGTTGTGGTCTCTGTCTCTCATCTTTAAAGTCAGCAGCAGGGAGGTGAGTCCTCAGGGGCCATCTCTCTCACCTGACTTCCTTGATAACTGACCTAAGCCATAAAGGTTCCTTCAAAGACTCCTGTGATTAAATTGTGCCCACTTGGATCATCCAGGCTAATCGCCCGATTTTAGGTCTTTAACCTTAATCATATCTGCAAAAGTTCCTTTTTCCATGTAAGGTTCTAGGGACTAGGACATAGACATCTTTGGCAGATGAGGATGGGGGCAAGGACAACTGGAAGCCATAAAAATCTCAACATATCATAACGTATTAGCCCTGTTCATTTCACTCATTAAAATGGTCAGTTTCCTTTAGCCCTGCATTCCCTTTACAGGAAGGCCATTTTAGGGGTCCTGGGGCATTTTGACTTAACTTTTTAAAGCATTTGTTCTGTTCACTATTTATTGAGCTTTGGATCTTTACACATTACATTAACATATGTTTCTGTTACCACAGTTAAGTGCCTTTCTGGAGTTTTAGGAAAAATTCTTATAACATATCTTTCCAAGTGCCAGTAAAGGTCTTTCACTTTCTTTATTCAAATATACTATATTTAATTAATGTGCAACAGGTATCATCATGATTTTTAAATTTTTTTTTTTTGAATCCTCACCTGAGAACATGTTCATTGATTTTAGAGAAAGGAAGGGAGAGAGAGACAGAGACAAACAGACATCACTTGGATGCCTCTTGTACATGCCGCAACCGGGACCAAACCGAAACCAAGGTGTGTGCCCTGACTGACAATTGAACCTTTGACCTTTCAATGTATAGGACAATGCTTCAACCAACCGAGCCACGCTGGCCAGGGCTTCTCTACATATTTTTAACCTTATATAGTCTTTTTTTTCACCCCCCAAACCAGAAATACCCTGCAAAAACCTAGGGTAAAGAACCATTAATTAGCATTTAAAAACAAATTGGTTCTTGACTTTTACTTGTTACTGCCTATTTTAAGAAAGAAAGAGAGACTGGTTCTAATTTAGGAAAAGAAATGTATTATATTTTTATTTTATTAATTATTATTTAATTAATTAATTTATTTATTGTTTAAAGTGTTACAAATAGTAGTACATATGTATCCTTTTTCCCCATTGACC
>NW_005364882.1:2442930-2457759 GCF_000412655.1 Myotis brandtii | reverse complement strand
ACCCCCACACCCCCGCACATGCCCTTACCCCCCTAGTGTCTTTGTCTATTGGTTATGCTTATAAGCATGCGAAATGTATTATTATATTTTATATATTATTAACTTTTGGGAGATAACTGTTTCTTCATCGCCTATTGAAAAAACATAACAATTTCCTTACCTTAAAGTTTTGTATTTTTATTTTAAAATACAGATTGTTACTCTTGTTTTATAATGTTTTAAAAAACATATTTTTATCTAAAAAATACTTATTTTTCTTGATAGCGACTTTGGGAAGAGAGGCCTTTTTCTGGTTCAACTATTACTCAAACCTAATATGCATCTACAAATGGATATGAATATATAATTTCATTGTAACCTGGAAAAAATTATAATTGCATATTTCACTGGATAATTTAAATATATAGAAAAAGTTTATTTTAATTGGAAAAACTTCATCACTGAGGGAAATCACATTTATCAAAAGATCAAATACAACTACATTTCACACAAAATAAGCAATTTATTTTAATTAAATTGTTGGCTCTTTGTTATTTGACATTCCACTCTTTTGTTATCATATTGCCTTAGACTAGTTCTTCCTGAAGCAGGGCTCTTCTCCCTTCTTTAATTTTCTTTTCTTTTTCAATTAGAGAACCAATTATTTTTCAGGGTTTCACAGTTTACAGTGGGACAGTTTGGCTCTCTGCTTCCATAGCATAAGATTTAACCCAAAAGAGTTGAAATATTCAGTTGTATTTGTTTTTAAATGAGGAATGTTAGTATTTAGAGCTTTTAAGTTGTTCTGCTTTAAAATTACCCCCTTTATTTACTTCATTAAAAATGTTATCTATCTGTATAAAAGTGAATATGAATCATTTAAATTGACCAGTCATTTGTATTTCCATTACATGCTTTATGAGATTTAGCAGTGTTTTTAATACCAGTAGCAAGCAAAAGAACAGTTTGTGTTAGCTTCTGAGTGGTAACAAGATTTTTGTAATAGAGTTTACTACCTCATTTATATATATGTACCTACATATGTAAGTATATATACACACATGTATATATGAAAGAATATTATTCCTTAAACCAGCTAATCTAAAATTGACTGATCTGTGGTTTGCTGTTTCATTTTTTTAGCATCTCTCTTACTCAGCAGGGTTGTTGAGTGCGGAGAAGGCAACATGATCACCCATGCCTACTTTTGTATCTCTGAGGTGTACTTTATCAAAAAGCTATTTTCGTGAATGTGTTCTTGATGAACAAGCATAACCTACAACCTCAATAAATCAAAATTTCTCATTATTCTTGATTATATCAGGGTTGTAAGAAGGCTAGAGCAGCTGCTGGAGAGGAAAAAAAAAAAGAAATGGGAGAAAGTAGCAGACTTACACAGTAAAGGGGAAAATGAGTGCCTGCCTTGTCCCATTTTAATGGGAAGAGGCTGAGGCTCGGAGTAGTTGCAAATCTGGCCTTCAAGGCTGCATCATTAGACAGACAGAGCTTGCTTCTGACCTCATACTTTGTGTTGCTTCCAGTCTCCTGTTGGGACACTAGAGAAAAGGGGGAGGGATGGGCATGAGAGGGAGGGAGGGAGCCTTAGTGGAAGTCCATGTGCAGTGGTATGGAAAACATCTTGTTATCAGCTACCCTGACTACCTGTGTAACACAATGACATCTACTTTGGTTCTTTAAACTTTAAAAGCTGTCATAGCTATTTCATTCATTACACATTCTCCAAATTGTTTTTTCTTAAATACCCTCTATATTGTTTTCTTGTATTCTCTTTTTACGACAGTAATGTTATCTGTCTAAAGATTTATCATCTCTACAAATACCACATTCAGCATATCCCATATATACACACATTCTAAAGGAATACAAAGAAAAAAGACTGCTCTGTCTATAGCCTCTGCAGTCAGTTCCAACTTGTATTTCTACCTGTATTGTTATTATTTTTCTGTTCTACGGACGACATTTTAGTAACTTTTTCACTAAATTTGCCAGTGCATTTTCTTGCCTCTCTGTGTTTTCATCACTTACTCTGAATATTTTCATTTGTCTCTACCCATTCTTTTTCTCCTAGGAAAATTCCTCATGGAAGCTGCTGCCACCTTACTATTTTTTATTTTTTAAGCCTGAATACCAGGCTTTAAGATGGATACATTTATTCATTCATTCCTTTATTTATTGAAATATGTTTTTATTGATTTCAGAGAGGAAGAGAGAGGGAGAGAGATATAGCAACATCAATGATGAGAGAGAATCATTGATTGGCTGCCCCTTGCATGCCTCACACTGGGGATCGAGCCTGCAACCCGGGCATGTGCCCTGATAGGAAATGGAACCCTGACATCCTGGTTCATAAGTTGATGCTTAACCACTGAGCAACACTGGCCAGGCTGCTGCGACCTTATTGACCATATGTCTTTCAGTTGGTGAGGCATTGGGGAGCTTGCCTGGGTTCTGTGCCAAGTTTCCACAGTTGTCTCTTCTGCCTTCACATGGTTGAGCCCTTTCTCTCTTTCTCCTGGGGGAATGCCAAAGCCTTAGGAAACCCCTCTGGTTCCTGCTTCTCTGCTCTCTTAACTTTGTCTCTTCCTACCTTCCCCCCAGTTCTTTCACTTCAGCCACACTGGAGAGCCTCCATGATATACCTCCAATATACCTTCAATATGCCAGGTCTACTGTCTTGATTCTGGAATATTCATATTTTATAGGTACCGCGCGCTAACTGATTGTGCCACTGGAGCTCCTGGAATATTCATATTTTAGATATCTGCTTGATAAAGGCCCTCACCACCACAAGTCCCGACTCACATGTTGCTTTCTCAATGAGGCCACTACACTTAACCTCCCAATTTCATACTGACACATTTTCCATGCTCCCCACCCACATCCTAGTCCCAATCCTCCCTACCGTGTTGTTGTTTTTTCCTTCATACTTATCACCTAACATTTTATTACTTATTTACTAGGTAATGTTTCTTCTTTTTTTTCTGGTTTTCAAAATGCATTGTTAAGTGTATTGGTAAGAAGGTAATGTTTCTTTTTCTCTCTTAGCCCCTTTTAGAATTTAAACTCTTTTAGGAGAGGGATCTTTGTTTCATTTGCTGATGTATCCCAAGAACCTAGAAGAATGCCTGCCACATAGCGGACACCAAATTAGTGTTTGCTGAGTAAATGAATGTATATTCATTCCTTTAAAGCAGAAATATAATGATTTCAGCCTCCTCCAGCAAACTGTCTTTTTCTTCATTTACAATAAATAGAAATTTTGGAAGGAGAGAATAATTATTTAAATGATTTACAGTCCAATTAACTCGGCCACTGATGGCTTTAGTTCTGAGTAACAGGCTCTTTTGTAAATTAGGTAAAAAAATTCAGAGAATAATGAAGGTGGTTGAGAATGGTGTAGGTTCATGGTGTAGATTATAACATAATTCATTGTTTTCTGTTTTAACAGAATTAATGTAAGGAGGAAAGAGTTTAGGTAAATTCTATGTTATTGTGGGATGGATCTTGAGTTTACATCTGCAAAGCAGGAATAACTTAGGATACAGTTTAAACACATTTTATAATTTTTTCCCTTGAAAATTGCTCCTTTTTTGGGTATTGATTGTGTGTGTGTGTGTGTGTGTAAGAATGGAGCTGAAATTCACATTACATAAAATTAACCATTTAAAAGCTTATAACTCGGTGACATTTAGTATATTTACAGTATTGTGCAACTACCACCCTTATCTTGTTCCAAGACATTTCCACTAGTCTAAAGTAAAAAAACAAACTGGTGCCCATTATCAGTTCCTGGCAACGACCAATCTGTTTTCTGTGTCTATGAATTTATTTATTCTGGATGTTTCATATAAGTATAATCATGCAATGTGTGAACTTTTGTATCTGGCTCCTTTCACCTAGCAATATATATTTTTAAAATATAGTTTTATTGATTTTGGAGAGGAAGGGAGAGGGAGAGAGAGATTGAAACATCGATGATGAGAGAGAATCATTGATCGGCTGCCTCCTGCACACGCCCAACTGGGGATTGAGCCTGCAACCCGGGCATGTGCCCTTGACCGGAATCAAACATGGGACTCTTCAGTCTGCAGGCCGACACTATCTTCTGAGCCAAACTGGCTAGGGCAGCACAATATTTTTGAGCATCATCTACATTGTAGCATGTATCAGTACTGCATTACTTTTAATGGGTGAGTACTATTCCCTGGCATATTTACACCATGATTTGTTTACCCATTCTTTCTTTGATGAACATTTGGGCTGTTTCTTACTTTTAGTGATTGTGAAGTGTTGCTATGAACATGTGTGAATATGTATTCATTTGAGTACCTGTTTTCAATTCTTTTGGGCATAGGAGTGCAGTTCCTGTGTGATATGGTATTTCTATAGTTAGCTTTTTGAGGAACTGCCAAACTGTTTTTCACAACAGCTGGATTACTTTACATTCCCAGCAGCAATGTACAGGGTTCCAATTACTTTACATCCTTGCCATCACTTAATTTTGTTTTTCTGTTTGTTTTGCTTTGGATAGGTGCTGATTTTAAGGAAAATTATAAGACTCATTCCATGTATTTTTAAAAATATTTTTTATTGATTTCAGAGAGGGAAAAGGAGAGAGAAATAGAAACATCAATGATGAGGGAGAATCATTGATCAGCTGGCTGCCTCCTGCACACCCCACACTGGGAATCGAGCCCGCAACACAGGCATGAGCCCTGACCAGGAATCAAACCATGGCCTCCTGGGTCATAGGTCAATGCACAACCACTGAGCCATGCCGGCCCAGGCTACGTGCTAAAAATTTTAAAGTTTATTAAAAACTATCCTTTCATAAAGATTTGATTAAATATAGCAATGAATATCAAGTAGGTTACTCCTCTTCTTATAGTGACTAATAAAGGCTTTAATCAAGTAGAGAAACCTCAGGATACAGATAATAATATAAAAAATTTATTGAATGAATTGTGATACAGAGTTCAAAGGTGTTATGATTGGGAAGCCTGCAATTTTACATGAAAGATAAATGTATTTGGGTTATTCTGTACTATAACTGTAAAGTATTACAGCTGACTCCTGAACAACCTGGGATTAATCTGTGTGGGTCCACGTACACATGGATTTTCTTTCAATAAAGAAAAGGGATTTTCTTCCCTTTTCCTATTCGACCAGTGGTTCTCAACCTTCCTAATGCCGCGACCCTTTAATACAGTTCCTCATGTTGTGGTGACCCCAACCATAAAATTATTTTCGTTGCTACTTCATAGCTGTAATTTTGCTACTGTTATGAATCATAATGTAATTATATATGTGTTTTCCGATGGTCTTAGGCGACCCCTGTGAAAGGGTCGTTCGACTCCCAAAGGGGTCGCGACCCACAGGTTGAGAACCGCTGTATTAGACAATAATCTTTCCGTGGGCGGAACTATGTCTTCTCCCTACTTCATTCCCTTCCCGGAAGCCAGAGTCTGATGTTCATTGGTGCTTAATTAGATTATTGGGTGGACAAGTAAATGAACACACAGGGAGAGGGAGCCAAGAATGTCAACAAAGGCATTGACATTCATGTGCTGTGTATGTTTGGGAAATATGTCAGCTTGGTTGCTGAAGAGTAACATGGAGTGTGTTTCAGTTTCTGTGGTGATGGGGACACATATGGGTCAATGTCCCTGGAAGATGAGTCTGGAAAGAGTTGTGTCCATATTAGGGAGCTCTTTATATGCAAAATTTAGGCCTTTACTAGTAAGTTTTGTTTTGTCACATATTTACACATATTTTTTAAAATATTAAACAAATTATATTCTGTCACAAATACTGAACTATTTTGAATAAAGACATAGCATGACAAAATGCTTGATCATGAAAACTTAGTATAGGGGAGCTCTGTGTTGTTTTTAGATCAAGTTCAGAGATTAGTATACTAGTTAAGAGACTCCTGTAATTACCCAGGTGATTGGTGGTGGAGTCCTAAATCTAGGTTACTTCCACAGGACTGCAAAAGATATGAGAGAGTTTTGTAAAAGTATAAGCAACCAGATTTAGCTGGTGGACTTTAGAAAGAATAGCAGAGCATAAGATGGTTGAGGTTTATAGCGTGAATTAGGCTGTGTCTGTAGATTTTAGGCTGAAGATAAATGGGTTTTATTTTTATCCAGTTGATTTGTGATACTGTTATGGATCCCCATCATAGGTTATATCATAGATTGGCATAGCTTTTCTGTAAAGGCCCAAATAGTAAATATTTTACTGTTTGGGGCCATATGGCCTCTGTCACAGCTACTTAGCTGAACTGTGCTGTTATATGCAAAAGAGCCACACACTCTATGTAAACTCTATTACATGCCGGTGCTCCAATAATACTTTATTTACAAAAACCTGGTCAGACCAGAAATAGCCCATTAGGTTATAGATTGCTGACTCCTGGGTTATATTATGGAGGTTTTATTTCAGATTATATTATTAAATCATAGTGGATCCCTAAGAGGAAATCCCTTATGTGATTTCCTACAACTATGATCACTAATCTAAAGTAGGACTGGCAAAATGGACCATTGGATTTATTCAGGTTTGGTGATCCACCTCCAAGACATTTGTGACTAAAGGTCAAATAAGCAAGACAGAGAAAGGGTATAGTGAGAACTCCCCTTAGAAGTTTCATCAGGAAATCTAAGCTGGGTACTGGGAGAAATAAAGGTGTGTGGAGGAAGGTGTCAAAGGGTCTCTGTAGTAAGGGACTAGAGATTTTATGAGTATTATGAACAGGCTTCTTGGACATGAAGAATAATTGTACTTGTAAGTGCTTTATCTTTGAATAAAGACCTTTTAGGACTAATTCTATAGAGTCAAATAATTGTGCAACCAAAATGTTGGAATCTATATAAATAAAGAGTCAGGGGCCATCACATCTGAAACAACCAAATGGACAACTGAACAGGCTGCGTGGGGCGACCAGGCTGGCAGAGGGGGGCAGTTAGGGGCGATTAGGCTCGAAGGGGGGCAGTTGGAGGTGACTAGGCCAGCATGGGGCATATTTGCAGAATTTTAAATCTATAATAATAAAAGTGTAATATGCAAATCAACCGAACGACAGAACAGCAGAACGACCATCCGGATGACCAGGCTATGACATGCACTGGTGCCAAGCCAACCACGACTGCCCCGCAGACACTGTGGTGGGTGTGTGGGGCCAGCCAGCGATCACCCTGCAGAGGGAGACCCAGGCCAGCCAAGCAATCGCACCCCACACCTGTCAACCGCAGAGGGAGGTGACCAGTGGTGGGGGGTTGGTGGGGGAGGGCAGTGCCATACAGATAGCAAGCAGTGGCAGTAGTGGGGGCGGGACCAGCTGCAGGCAGCCAGGGGAAGGAAAACCCCAATAGGCCCTGATCGCCGGCCAGGCCTAGGGACCCTACCTGAGGGGTCCCAGATTGCGAAAGGGCGCATGCCGGGCTGAGGGACCCCCCTCCTCCCCCGTGCACGAATTTCATGCACCGGACCTCTAGTTAAATAATGGAAATGGAAGCAAGATTCTGATGCAGAAATTAACAATGTAAAGCTTTAGTATTGGAATTAGACTGCTGGTGGGAATTCTGTCTCCATGATTTTTTTTTCCCTCCATGATTTTTTGACTGGATTAATTTTCAATCCTTTTCAGGTTAACTTCAATTTTCTATTCTGTAAAAGAGGGTTAATAGCTACTTAACAAAACTATTGAGAGACAGTGTCTTTTGAATGAATGCTAAGTATGATACCCAATTCAAATTATATCATAAATGCCAACTATTATTATCATGTTAATTTCATTTTATTTGTGTTGCATTATGGCAAGGAAGTAGAGTTAGCTTTCAAATTTGTTATGAATGGACTGGATGTTCTCTAAGTTCCTTTCCAAATCGAGGATTCCTTTTTTTTATAGCTATCATTCCAGATTTCTTTAGTGATATTAATTTATGTCACTGAAAGCATAGCATTCAGTACTGCTTTTTTGAATAATCAATAATCTTATGAGATTTAATAGAAAACAATTATTGTTAGAAAGATGTGAAACTTTCCCCTCCCACTTGGTAGTTTTAAATTAGATAATAAGTTTACATTATGTCTGACCATACTTCATCAAAATTATTGCTTCCACCCATGAAATGGTACAGTCACTTGGGTCAATAGTTGTTATGGTTTATTTGCAAATAATAAAGTATTAAGAGAATTCGGCAGTGGGCCATGCAGAGTTAAAGTTAGAGGAAGTTGCTGTTTTTTCTAAGAACAATTCCTTACCTTTTTTTTTGAAAACTATTAAACATGAGCATACTACTCTTTATACTAATTGTAATGCATTACTGCATCCCATAATCTATGAGAGTGTTCACCTTTGCACTCTGCCTGTCCAGCTGTTGTCTTGAACAATTATCAGTGAGTTATTATTCCGGTTTGAGCTGTGTCATGCTCGAAAGTGGGATGAAAAAAAAGTTAATGAGCATGCATGAATGTTGGTTGATGAAGGTTAAGTGGTTGCAGATATGCTCTCTGCATTCTTTCCTATGAATGTTCAGACTGAGGCAATGGGTTCTGCTGAGGGATTACAAACAAATGGTGCTGATTGACAGTCCTTGATTTAACATTAAAATGGTATATAAAGGCAAATTCTGTGTTTCGGCTGAATAATAGACACAGTATTGTTGACCCCTGGTGCAGCTCCACACTTCATCATCAGTTTCACTTTGCAATTTTCATTTTTTCCTATTGTACCAGATTTCCAAATTCTCTTATTTTATATTACACATTATTTAAAAGTTGTGCCTGGTGGCAGTGGTATAGTTTGTTTTTTTTCTCTCTTTTCTTTTTTTTTAAATAACATGCCCATCATGTACTTAAGATTTTAGGTAATAACAGCAATTTTAAGGATAACCAAATTAAAATATTGTATACAATAGCTGTTAAAATAAGCATGGGCCAGTATTCATTAGCAGTATGTTTTTTCTCTTCATGTCTATCTCTATGTGTTTTTAAATGATGACCCAGATGCTTTTCCATCGTTTGTTATTTGTATGCTAATTAGAATGAACTGTCTATATATTCTTTAGGAGGTTTTTGAATTGATTGTTGTGAATATGGCATTTCACATGCTATAGATTGAGCATGGATATCAAATTCTTTTTTTTTTTTTTTAAAGAAATGACAGTGTAAGGAACAGTATTAAGTGTTAATGAGGCTTTTTTCTCTCATCATTTTCTCAATTATTAATAATTTATAATGTGATTTCCCAACTGGAAGCTGTGCTTTGTAAAGTGTAAAATGTTATATAAATACTTGTTTTTAACCTATTTTAGCTGAAAGGACAACACAGGGATCACAATGCTTTGCATTTTGTAACAAGTAAAAAAAAAGAAAAATAAAAAATGTTAAATAAGCATAGAATTATAAAGTTAGTAGGAACTATAGCCATCATTTGTCATTTAATAGATGAGAAAAGCATAGTAGACTTAAAAACCATTGCAAATAGAAACTATCACTTGACATAATCGAATTATTTGTTAATCACTGATAAATCTTTTCTCACTTTTTCATGTGCCCTATGGAGACAGCATTCTATAATTCATTGCATTCTTAATATGAACTTATAAAATAATAAGCCAGAATATTATTATTCATTTTTAATATAAGCATATTTTTAATGTGGAGAGCTTGTTTTTAAAAATTTAATATACAGGCTTTTAATTTTTCCCGATAAAATTAATTCATAATTCTAGAAAATACTCATGTATTGACCCTGAGTTCTGAAGGAAACAGGACAGGAATTTTCATCGACCTCTTGGCACTGGTTTTCACATCTTTTCTGTAAGATCGATGTTCCTCTGCAGAGGAGGGCCTCCTTGTCTCCCAGCCCAGCAGCTCTGTGCTTAAGGACTCCTTCTTGGAGCTCTGTAATCCCCGTCGTATTCAGTGCTTAAGTCTTAGTGCTCCTGTGGCTTTTTTCTGTCAGCGAGTGAAATTGGATATACAAATCACACAACCTCAAGGCTAGCTACTTCTTAATACTATGCCGAAGGCTGCAGTTATCTGCCATCTCTAAGCAAAGGCTCTGGTTTTAGTTATTGTCACTCATGGCATGTTATGCAGCCAATGTTGACCAGCCAGCTGAGCACCAGTAGCCTGGGAACAATTAATATTGGATGCCTCTCCGATGAAAGGCACTGTCCTTGCTCCTGGGATATAGTGCTGAGTAAGACAGATATAATTCCTGCCTTTATGTAGTATATTTTTAAATGGAGAAGGTAGTAAACACATTTGTAGGCAAAGAAAACTAAGTAGTTCTTAGTATGCTATGACATTAGTGGCATGAGCAAGGTCTCATGATGGGACCTGGATTGGGGAGGGTGGGCATGGAACACCTTGGAGGCCACGGCATTTAAGTGCAGACTCAGAGGAGAAGGAGGATTTTGTCAGGCAAGGAATCAAGGGATGAGATTTCCAAGTGTTGGAAATAACATGGTCAGAATTCCTCAGGCTGGAAAGAATGTGCAATCTGGGGCCCATCAGAAGTTCAGGATGGCTGGAGCATATTATGTGAGAGGGAGAATGTCAGGAGATGAGATTTGAGGTCTGGACTATTTGCAAATGCTTCACATAAACTTCTGAGTTTTTTTGAAGGATGGATATGCTTTTTGACAGTAGAGAAGAGGAAGAAGGCTAATCCTGCAGAAATAATGAAAAGGGCAGAGGAAGAATTGGCACACTGTTGAAATGCCTGCTAGCTTTGGAGTTAGGGATGCAGATGATGTTGCTGCATTGCTGCCCACCAGATTGGGGGTGGGGGGTGGTGGTGGCAGTGTTACAGGCTGTAGACTGGCCTGCTGTCAGCCTGGAAATACTGATGCTTAGGGTAAGTTTTTTGAGAGGCTTGGCCTCTCTCCTCTTGAAAAGTTTTTATGAAACAATTAGTGTTAAACAATTGTTTTTGATTCAATTCTTTGTTAATAAATAAATAGATATACTTAAATAAACTACCAAAAAATTACATTCCATACAAAGCATGGGCAGACTGGAAATGACTGAAGCTCTTGCCCTTTGGATTTATGTTTTTTACTCAACTTTTCCCTTATATCCTACAGAAAATGTATTCAAGTAATTATTGCTTTGTGTGTATATGTGTATATTAATTCATATACTTATATCTATTCCTAGTGGGCCCAGAAGTTACCACCAAATGTAAATATAGTAAAAAAAAAGAGAAAAGAAAAAAAAAGAGGACATTATTTTTGCCAATGAATTAACTAGCAAGTATGTTTGGCGTTGTTTAGGAATTACTGCACTGGTCTTCAATCTTTCAGTTTTCATTTACTCTTCTTGTGCAGATAATAGAAACAAGACCATCAATAGTGGAAAGAAATGTGAAGGGAGATAGGAATTACTCTAAGCAGGGTTAAAGAAGAAGGTCTTCTACTCAGCCAAGGGGGAGGGGGAGAAGAAGGTTTCTAGCTTTTATTGACTATAATTTTTATGTTGAGCCCATTCTAGGCCTTTGGCAAGCATCGTTTTGTTTAATTTTTAAAATACATAATCCAATTCAATAATCATGTGATATATAGAGGGGCAGAGATGAAGAATGGAGAAGGACATTAAGACACAAAAGGAGAAAGAATATGGTTATGTGTTGTGTGAAAGAAAGAATGTAATAGTAGAAGCAAGTCTCATACAATATTAAAATTAAGTCTTAAAGGCATATAAAACTTAACTGACTAGCATCTAAATGCTTGGCACTGTACTGAGCGCTCCAAAACCAAAATAGGAAAAGCAAACATGGAAAGTTTATGTCATGAGGTGGATCTTCATTTGAATTCAACTCTCCTAAAAACCAGGTAATGACCTTAGGCACATTGCTTAATATCAGGATGTTTAGACTCAGATTCTCCATCTTTAAAATTGAGACAGCAGTATTTCTTCCAAAGCTTAGAATAAAGTCACATAACATACAATTAAACCAATTAAAGGAATGCATGACACATAATAAATGTTGAATAAGTTGTGTCTGGTATAAAAATTCTAGTAAACTAGCATGTTTGAAATGAAGCATAATGTTTAAAATGGCAAAGCTATCTAGATACTTTATGTAAATATTTGATTCACAAAATTGTTAAAGGAAAAGAATAGAAGTCACTTTATCGGTCTTGACTTCAGTGATCTTACTCATCCCTGGAAGGATAAAATACTAGAAGCAGGACACACATTCTTACTTGGATTTTTTTAAGTCTTCACTTTTACCAAGATTCTACTTAAGAAAAAGCATGTTCTGAAATGAATCATGAGATTAGGAAAATTCACAAGAAAGCACAGATCATTATTCAATAAATTCCTTCCCTTTGAGATAGGAACTGGACATATCAACTTTATCCCCGAAGACATCCATTGCATAGCTATAACAGCAAAGAGGTCAAATGAGATGTAAAGATTGTTTTGTAATTGCATCAGTGCACTAGAATCTTTTAGAAGCTAGAAACTAAGCAGTAAAAAGCAGTTCCCTACTGTCTAAGAATAATTGTTTCTTTAGCTCCTTTTGCTTATTTAATATCAAAGACATTAGGGGTTGGTATGGAAAAATGCTGCCATGACCCTAACTTCTGTTAAAGCACTCTTCTCCATCCTTTCATTAGAATCTGAGTCTAATTTACTGTTTTTTAATAGCAAATTAAAATATCACATGCAAGTTTACTATTATTTTTTAACTTTTTAAAATATCCTCACTAGAGTATATATGTTTATTGATGTTTAGAGAGAAAAGAGGAGGAGAAGGGGGGGAGAGAGAGAGAGAGAGAGAGAGAGAGAGAGAGAGAGAGAGGTGTAAGAGAGAAACATCGATTGTTTGCCTTCTGTAAGTGCCCCCTCCAGGGATCGAACCCACAATTTAGGTATGTACCCTGACTGGAAATTGAACCTGTTACCTTTTTGGTGTATGGGACAACTTTCTAACCAATCAAGCACCCTGGCCAGGACCCAAGTTTATTTTTTAAACAATACATGCACCTCACAGTTTGAGCTAAACAAAGTGTACTTGGCACCTGGAGTGGTGACCATGTAAGTGCTTTCACCAGAGCATGCTCAGCTCTCTTTCCTACAGAAACATTGAGTACGAAATATATAGCTCAGAATTTTACACAAAACATCAGAAGATATCCAACAATGCAGGACCTTTTCTAATTATTGAGTAATATTCCCCAAAAAGTAACCTGCTGGTCTCCAATCTCAGTGAGGTTCAAACAAATGGCTTTTAACTAAAAAAAAGGCCTGAAACTTGGGTTAAAAAAAGGTCTGATAGAAGACTAAATACATGAGAGAATGGCTCCAGGACCTTATAAAACATTCTTCAAATATTAAGGACAAAGAAAACATTTTGAAGGGAATGATTATTTATTTAAATGTAACTAACTCCTACAGTGGACTACATTTTCCTACTTTATTCTCATGATAGCCCCATGGAGTAGCTTTTACTCTTTGTTTTTATAGAAAGGAACAACTCGGGATGAAAGATTTGACTGGTTTTTCCAGCAGTACACAGTATAATATTAGAGGCAAAACAGGGATTCTGACTTTTGTAAATATTTGCTTTTACACAGATTCTATATAAATAGCCCTATTCTTGATTAAATCATGAGATAAAAGGAATTCATAAACTAAATCCTATATATTCAGTTGTCCTTTTTTGTGGCATTTTTCTGGCCTCATTTCTTTTAGTCATTCAAAAATTTACTAATTTTTCAGTGAACTCTTACTGGACTTTTGATTGGAAAGATATCAAAAGATACCTGAATTCTCTAAAACTTTTTACTTTGTGTAGATAGTATAATTTTATCTCTGTACATCTTATTACTCCAATTTCAATTGAAATTTTTTAATGATAGGAATAATGTTTTACTTTTTAATGGTCTTCCATTAATATCCTCAGTGGCTTCTGATTGAGGGAATGAATGAGTGAATGAGTGAAACAATTTAAGATTGCCTGTAGTAGCAAAGGAGCTCTTTGTGGGAGCTGCATACTGACAACTATTGCAGGTCCATTTCTTACCATGCCCTGGAGGGTTCTTTGCGTGAAAATGGTGAGAATGGCCTAGAATCCAGAAGCTGGTTTATAGTCTTGAATCTAACACTAGGTAGTGATATGCATAGCCTTGGGGAGTTCTCTGGCCTCAGTTACATATCTACTAAGTATGAGTTCATTTTATTTTTTATATGTTCATTTATTTTTAATTTTTGTTTTTTAAAGTTTTGTTTTAATAAAGCATTTGCTTCAGTAGACTTTATTTTTATATTATTTACTAGAGGCCTGGTGCACAAAAATTTGTGCACTCGGGCAGGAGGGGGGTTCCCTCAGCCCGGCCTGTGCCCTCTCGCAGTCTGGGACCCCTTGGGTGATGACCACCTGCTGGCTTAGGCCTGCTCCCCAGGGGATTGGGCCTAAGATGGCAATCAGACATCCCTCTGGCAGCCCGGCAGCCCTCGGGGGATGTCCACTTGCCAGCGGGGAGCAGGTCTAAGGTGCAGCCGGACATCCTTAGCGCTGCTGAGGAGGCAGGACAGGCTCCCACCACCACTGCTGTACTGGCAGCCATCAGCCTGGCTCGTGGCTGAGCAGAGCTCCCCCATGTGGGACCGCATCGACCACCAGAGGGCAGCTCCTGCATTGAGGTCTGCCCCCTGGTGGTCAGTGTGTGTCATAGTGACCAGTCATTCCCAGTGGTTCTGCTGTTAGGGTCAATTTGCATATTACCCTTTTATTATATAGGATAGAGGCCTGGTGCATGGGTGGGGGCCGGCTGGTTTGCCCTGAAGGGTGTCCCGGATCAG
>NW_005364882.1:2433371-2442511 GCF_000412655.1 Myotis brandtii | reverse complement strand
CCTCCTGCTCGCTTCAGCTGCGTGGCTGCCAGCCGCCATCTTTGTTGGCAGTTAATTTGCATATCTCGCTGATTAGCCAATGGGAAGCGTAGTGGAGGTACGGTTAATTACCCTTTTTGTCTTTTATTAGATAGGATTTTTTGTTAATTCTGACCTGAGGATATTTTTCCCATTGCTTTTCAGAGAGAGAGTGAGAGGGGAGGGAGAGAGGTACGGAGGGAGGGAAGGGAGCAGGGAGAGAGAGAACGAGAGAAAGAGACATCGATGTGAAAGAGACATATCTATTGGTTGCCTCCCACAAGCACCCTGACCAGGGGCAGGGAGTGAACCTGCAATCCAGGTATGTGCCCTTGACTGGGAATCGAACCCGGGACCCTTCAATGTGCATGCCAATACTCTAATCACTGAGAAGCACTGGCCAGGGCACTAGTAACTATTCTTACCAGTAGTTTTCTCAGGGGAATATTTGTTGTGACATGTTAAAGGAACCTTCACTTTGTTGTATACTTTTATGTTGTTTGAATTGTTTGACAATAAAATTTAAAAATTAATTTTCTTTTCCTGGAGAACAATTATAGAATAAAAGAGCAGTTAGCTGGAATAGTATGTTTAGTCTTTTTTTTTTTAATCCTTATATATTTTATATGTGTATTTTTTAACTGGAAAGTAAAAAGGTGACTTTGCCTTGTCAACATAAATGTATCTTGAAAATTGTAGCAAGATACTAGTATGTGAGTCATTTGTTTTATTTTCAAACAGTCACGGCTTAGAAATGACCTTAGCTTTCCAAAGTGAAAGACATTTTTGTCAAGTATATTACATACACAGGGTTCCATTAATCCAGTAAACTGCATTCAGAAAGCAATGCATTTGATAGTTAATTATTCCAAATGGTGCCCATGATTAAAAGGGACACCCATTTGTAATGAAGGGGATCTGTGTAATGGTTATCCGGGAGAATGTTTGCTCAAGTGTGAGGATAGAGGTAATTGATGAAGTGAAAAGTTGCATAGATCTTTCTCAGGCTTAGAAGCAACAGCTTGGGAAAAACTGAGGATGCACTGTGAGTACCTACGGAATTAAGTAAAGAGACTAAATATGTGGGTAAGATTTTAAATTTGATAATTTGAGGTCAAGTATTATATGAGTCAATAGAAATGTGTGTTTTATGCATTACAATCCTCTTGGGCATTTGTATGTACATATCAAGAAATAATTTTTTTTTTGCAGCCCTTCTCATCGACTGAGTCTTTAAAATTTGGAGTCTAATACTTGCTGGTCGTATTGATATTTTTCTACTGGAAGATCAAGGGATTTATAGCCAATGTGAACTTTTCAATCATTTGAAAAGTCTACTGTAATAATATAACACATATTTCTGAAAATACGTCCACTGACCCCTTTACCGCATGCACATCCTTCATTTACCAGTAATAGAGCAAGATACTCTTGTAGGTTACTTGCCATCTAAACATGCCATGCTCCAGTCCTGTTCTCAGAGCCCACTGTTGGTACAAGGCCCCTGTGTGGTGGTCTTTCAGTGATCAAGAGAAGAAGCTGGCAGGAGTACCCCCTGCTGCAAACCCTCTGGTTTCCTTTCACTCCCTAGGCCAGTGATGGCTAACCTTTTGAGCTCGGCGTGTCAGCATTTTGAAAAACCCTAACTTAACTCTGGTGCCGTGTCACATATAGAAATTTTTTGATATTTGCAACCATAGTAAAACAAAGACTTATATTTTTGATATTTATTTTATATATTTAAATGCCATTTAACAAAGAAAAATCAACCAAAAAAATGAGTTCGCGTGTCACCTCTGACACGCGTGTCATAGATTTGCCATCACTGCCCTAGGCCCTTCTCTGCCAGCCCACTGTTCTCTGTGGAGGAGGAAGGGAGCACACCCTGTGTAGTTGGATTTAAAACCTGGTCTTGTCTCCTCTGATACCCTACAATGTTTCCTTGGCCCAAGAAGAGCTTATTCCTCTTTCCTGTGCCTAAGATTTTGTCCTTACCTTATATTCTGCGTCTTTTCACTGCTGAGGATGGGATCCATTTCTGTTTTCTGTTGTTAAAGGAAACGTTGGTGAATGCATTTTTTTTCCTTTGGAAGAACTCAGTTCTTGTATTTGGACCACATAGTTTTCAAGGCTTTTGTCTCACTATAGATATTAACAGGAATATAATTTTATACTCAGTGTTGAGGAATGACCTCTTAATTCTAAGTGTTATCCGTTCCCCAGAGGAAATAAATGCCATTGATCCCGAAATGGCAAGGCTACGGGGAAAATCTCAGGAAAGGAAAAAATTAATCTGCAGATACCATCTCCAGTTATTTCCTGGCTCTACTTTCTCTGCGGGGTTGTATGAATCCTAGTCTTAGTCACCCTGCCTTTAATTCCATTCAGTTCTCATATTTGCAATTTCTACTGATGACCTAGGTAGGCTCTTAATGGCCAGGATGGTAAAATGTCCTGAATGGAATAGCAGAACAGGAGTCCAGAATCCTGATTTCTGCTTCTTAGACTCCTAGTCTCTTTCTGCTTCAGTTTGCTTATTGTAAAATGAGATTTTTATTAGATGATTTTCTGTTATTTATTTTAGTTCGGGATAAGGGATTTGATGCTTTCAGAAATTCAGGTAATTATTTAATGTATAAATTTGATGTTTCTGGCATCAAGTAAAATAGTCTGAAAAGGAATATGGTTTATTAAAAATTGTAAAAATTAAGAATTTTGACATTCATCAGAGAATCCCAGTTATTAGGTATTTCTAGATGTCAAAAGTGTTGTTCTGTTTAGTATTTCATTTTCTGTTCTGCTTTGACTTGTTGCTGTATGTCTTTTTTAACTTTTTATTTAAATAAAAACCAGAAATTTATTTTCCTACAGTTCTGAAGACTGGAAGTCCAAGATCAAGGTGCTAGCAGGGTTGGAATCTAGCTAGGGCTCTGCCTTTGGGTTGCAGATAGTCACCTTCTCGGTGTACATCTTTTGAACAGTAAATTTTAATGCCTGACATTTTCAGGAAGCATTTAAACTAAAGCGTTTTTAATTAATAAACTTGGATACTTTACAGTAAGGGATATTTCAGTTCCTGTAAAGATGCTTCTCTACTAAGATGTTAATGCTTCCCTGTTCAAGTGTCAGTGGCCCAACATCATTGTGAAGCAATTAGGTTTAAAGTAAGATTCTCTAATAAGATTTAAGCTACTGCATTCCCATTAATGAAAGACTTCTCCCTTTCCCTTTCATAGAATGGATCTGTTAAATACTTTCTTTTTTCTTTTTTAATAACACATTAGGTTAGTATGCTAAAAGTAATATGTTTTTTGGGAGGCAGGCTGGATGACTTTGGGAAATCATGATTTTATAAAAAGCCTGTAACTTTAAATTTGGACATTGGGAAGGAGGTGGAAATGTTGCTTATGTTCTTAGAAGTTTCTGATGGGGTGCTGGATACTATAAAGCATCAGGGATTTTTGAATCCTGTCTTGGCTTAGCTCTCCTTTTTCCTTGATAGGATATGCACACAGGAATCCACAGCAAAGAAAGGTAAAACATCATTTATGGTTGATGTGGCTTTTGTCTGAATACACCAAATAGAACTCTCTGGTGTTGGGTAAGGGGTGTGAGGCTGAGGCCTAAGGCTGCCGGCCTTTTGTCCAGGACCCAATACTGTGGTTTCCCCATAAGCCTGCTGCCTATATAGGGCAACAACCAAGGAAATGAGAGGGGCAGATTCAGTCCTGGAAAATGTCAGGCTCTCTTACCTACACCAACTCTTTAGGAAGGAAAAAATGAAAGGTGAGAGGTTTATACTCCATGCTTAACCTTTAAAGTGGAGGGGTCAAAAGAGGTTGGAAAGGGGCTAAGATCTTCCTTTCATATAAAAGTACACCTTGCTTTCTCACTACACAGCTCTAGTGACAGAGTGCTTGACATGGGCTACTATATCCTTAGATATCTGAGAGCTGGGCCGTGACATTCAAGAAAATGGAAATGTGACTAGGTTCTGGAAACACTGAACTGCTGAGAATTAAAGTCCTATTCATTTTGGAGAGATAATCCAGGGTGAAGGGCAGCAGACAAAGGGTTCTTTGACAGCACTGTCTGTGCCATGAGAATGGCAGTCAAACCCGTGCATATGTGTGTGAGCTGTACTGTGCAGTGTATAAGCACTGTCTCTGCCTTTGGCTCTGAGGAAACACCAATGCATTTTAAATCATCCCAGTTTGGTCTGGTTGGAGAATTTTTGGGTTACTTAGGTTTCTATCTTTTCATTAAAAAGCAACAACAAAAACTTTCACCCTAGCCGGTTTAGTTTAGTGGTTAGAGCAGCCGTGGGCAAACTACAGCCCGCGGGCCGGATCCGGCCCGTTTGAAATGAATAAAACTAAAAAAAAAAAAAAAAAGATCGTACCCTTTTATGTAATGATGTTTACTTTGAATTTATATTAGTTCACACAAACACTCCATCCATGCTTTTGTTCCGGCCCACCGGTCCAGTTTAAGAACCCATTGTGGCCCTCTAGTCAAAAAGTTTGCCCACCCCTGGGTTAGAGCCTAGGCCTGCTGACTGAAGGGTCTTGGGTTCGATTCCATGATCAAGGGCACGTACCTTCATTGCAGGCTGGATCCCTGGCCCTGGTTGGGGTGCATTCAGGAGGCAACCAGTTGATGTGTCTCTCTTGCAATGATGTTTCTCTCTCCCCCGCTCCCTTCCATTCTGTCTAAAAAATCGAATGGATAAACTATCCTCAGTTGAGGATTAACTAAAAAAAATAAAAATTTGTCCTTATTTCTACAAATACTTTTCAAATCCAGAAGTGGTCAAATTAACATTATTAAAAAAGAGAGTGATTTGAAACTCAGCCTTATAAAGATATTTTTTCCTATTTTTAAATTGTGGTTATTTACATAGCACAACTTTACAGTTAAAGTCATTTTTATGTGTACAGTTCTATGGCATTAAGTGTGCTCATATTGTTGTGCAGTCATCACCACCATCCACCCCCAGAGCTTATCTTCCCTGCTGATACTCGGTACTCTTTAAGAACTAACTCCCCATTCCCTTCTCTCCTCTTTAAAGATCATTTTTAAAGACATTCCCCAGTCACAGCATAACATGAACCCTGCTGGTCCTGTAACCTCTCCCTGCAGTTGGAAGGCATGTGTACTGTGCTGGGTTTGCACATGGGGAAGGTGTTACGCTGGAGGAGAGGTCTGCAGATGAGCCAGGAGTTTTATATGGTATGTAGGTCTGCATAGCACGCGATAAGTATCAAAAGCCCAGATTTTTTTTTTTTTTTAAAGTTTCAAATTTAGGTGCTTCTGGGAAAGAAATTAGCAGAATATTTGATTCTAGAAACAGACCAGGCACAGAATGAAGCTCCAATTAGGTAGGCCAATTGGAGACCAGAATGGTTCCCAACTATATCTGGTAACATTCTAGAGCACAAAGGAATAGGGATTCAATAACAGAAATGAAGGAAATGACTTGGATTTTCAACTGAACTATCAGAGATAAGAACATAAAATCTGAGGGGACAGGGTAACTACTTATCAGGAAAGCTGTGGAATAAAGGTTGAATGGAATTGAACAAATACCTAGGTATTGACTTCATCTTCTCTTTCAGTCACACACGCACACAAAATAAAGCACTTTTTTTTTTTTTTATCAGAGGTTACATTTATACCCTGTTCCTAGGTCAATGCTAAACCCAAAACCTGAGCCAAGTGAGTGGTTCTTATGATAGGGGCGCGGTCCCAGAGCTTCATTTTTCTCATACAAAACAAATTTGCATTGACAATCCACATTCTGATTAGTTTTTTTGCAAAAATACAACATTCTAAAGAATACAGGCATGCTGTCACTGAAAAATTCTGCTTCTTAAACTTGAACTTTTTCTCAGTATTTTGGAATAATGGTTATTTTTATGTCTTACCACATTTCTTTTACCAGGTTTTGGATAATCACTCTGGCCATTTTGATGAAACTCCTTTATGTTCCCCATATTCTGACACACCAGGGGTGGTCAGCTCACTATTGATATGGCATTGCTTTTTATCTGTTAATGTAATTTATTATTATTCTGTTCCCGAGTTGGTCAGCACTCTGAGTACAGATACTAATAAGTGGGCTTATTGAGTCTTTCCATTCTGCAGCATGCTGAATTGCTGGTCTTCATTGGGATTTTATCCTTCTTTTAAATTCGGAATGAACACTGAGTTCTCATTCTTGCTATAATAGGCTTTCCCCCTATAATACATTTTCTGTGTATGTATTAGTATGCCATGCATTAACTTTTAGCTTTTTTTTTTTGGCAGGGATACATTTTACTAATATCAGCAGAGGATATATAGCAAGTAGGTGGCACTGGCAAAAACAATAGTAGAAAAATTATTTTTATAAATACCTGTATTGTTATGACTGGGAAATAGCAACATTCAGGAAGAATTCATAATGGGCAGGTATTTAAAGTGGAGAGTTCTTGAGGCTACATAATAAAAATTGTAGGGATGTCTTTATGAGTAGTTGTGATGAGTCAAGAGAGATCATGTGAGAATAGGCTTCAGTGTTCTTTTGGCTGAGTTTTTAACTCTTTTCTGATTTCTTTGCTTTGCCCCCTCCTCATATATTTGGTCCATTTAATCAAATCTCATCTCAATTTGTAACTAATTGTAACATGATAAACTGTCTCAGGATTATTTTTATTCCCAATGCATAGCTTATTGAGTTGAAATAGTTGTTGAATGTATGAATTTGAAGAGTCTTGATATTTTCTTTGGTTTGAACTCCTGTTTTTCTGATATCTAAATCTTCAATTATGAAGGGGTGTTTACATTTAAGTGGACCTCAAGAAAGTGGATTTTTTAGTGGTTATACTTTTGAGATGAACAAAATTGTTAATTACTGTGATTTCAGATTTCATGAGAGTTCAGTTTTATAACATATCTAGACCAATTTGTTATTTCATAATAGGAATAAAGTAATGGGGAAACATATTTTTAGGTCCACTATGTAGAAATCATTATCATTTTGAAGCATATTTTAAAAATTTGTTTATGGAATGTGTTCAAAATACTTGGGGATCTCTTTGTACTTGTAGTAATGGTTCAAAACAAAATCTAGACACATCCCTAATTAAGGGTTTGTTAAATAGTGAAATCCTTCTTCCTATCCATTGTAAGACTAGTTGTGGAGGAAAGTCCTTCAAAAGTCCTTGGTTTGTGACATTGTCCACCAAAATAGAATGCCACATAAAGAGTAATATGCATTTATTTGCTATACTTTTGATGATTGCTATAATTGAAATAATCTATTCCACAAAATTTTATTTACTGCTTCAGCCACTCTCATATATAATGTCATTCGTAGCCTGGAATTGCCAAAGAGACATCGTTTTGCTAGAAAAATACACTGATTAGTAATGGCAGTCATATATAACATTTGCATAGAGAAATATCCAGTTTCTCCCCTGTTTGTTTTCTGTGTAGTTAGGTACATAGTCATTTATTTATGTGCCTAGAAATATTGAAACTGGGTTTGACAGATCAGATATGACTACAGCTATTTACACATTTATGGTTTTTCATACCAAATCATTTTCTTTGACATTTTGCCAAGAGGGTATTGCCTATTTAAAAAATAATTTATTTTAAGTTTTCACTTTTTTCTATGTAGTCCATATTTTCTGCTTTTAAGCTGCCTAAACTTTTTTTGAAACCATTTTCTATCACAAGTACCAGTAGTAGTAACTCTTAAAATTCTGCTTTTCTTTCTCAGCCATTGGCTTTTCTCAAATTTGGACCCTTCAAATTCCCAAGAACATTGCATTTACACTGTGTGACTGAATAACTGCAAAGTGAGCCACCATTTAGGAGTAGAATTGGGTGCAACTTCAGTGTCTTGTTGTTGCTGTTTTTCCATAGCTTTAAATTCTACTCATTGTGTTCAAGAGAACAAGCATTTTTCTTCTCTCCTTCAGGTCCATTCACCTTCCCACTTATTTGGCCACAGACCATGTACAGGCAGGCAAAACTCCACCAGTGTAATGCAGAGCCTGGGGTGCAATATTTCTTCTGTGTGCTTGGTTGTAGAGCGCTTTCCTCAAGTGGATTCCCTGTCCAGAGGCTGCTCTGGGCCTGTGGTATGACGGTCAGTGCTCTTTTCTGGGGGCTGCCCTTTGTGTGACCATCAGTAAATAACTCCTCTATGGGTAGGTTTCCTCCTCACTAAAATGAGATGATTAAACTTCATATTCCAGGACTGTTCAGCTTCTAAAACTTGAACCCTATAAAATTTTGACATTCTTTAGAACCTCAATAGTTAGAAAGCAAGAAGAAAAGTAAACACAATTAATGCAAATAATCTCTAGTTTAAAACCTCTTACCCCATTTGATGATTGTACAAGGCTTCAGTTTTCATTCCCTAAATATGTGACTTACGCTGCTTTATTTCTATAATTGAGTTGACTTGATTGGCTTCTATCAGTGAGGCATAGTAAAGGTATGGTCAATTACCATGTTTGTCTGTTATTAGATAGGATTGCTATTTGCCCTTTCTCTATAATGGAAGTGTGAGACATGAAAGGAAATGAGTAAAATGTATATGAAAATAATACATGATTTTATTAATAATAAATAACAAAATGATATAACAACAACAAACACATGATATAAAAACAACAAAAACATGATATGAAAACAGCAAAAACATGATATAAAAACAACATTGATGCAAACAATGACTGATAAAGTGATTAAACTTATTCTAATATCTCCCTGTATACCACATTAAGAATAAAAACACTTTCAGAGTGCTTGACTAATTTCCCTTGGAACGAAGTATTTACAACTTTAAGTTTAACATCACATGCTTTTCGAACTCAAGAGTCTTAATGTAGTATCTGTTCCCCAGCCTTTTTCACCATGTGGAAAAAGAATAGGATATGTCATTGCATCTAATGTAGGAAACAAGATACTGATTTGTTTTATTTTAGTGGCATTCGGATTATTGGGATCTGGTTTACAATGAATGAGCAAGTCCCTTTCAAAAGGAGGTTCTCCATCTTCGTTTCTCAATATGACAGCAACCTCAGTTACACGGGGAGAATTATATCTACCTGGGTCACTGTTAC
>NW_005364882.1:2421008-2433219 GCF_000412655.1 Myotis brandtii | reverse complement strand
AAATATAGAGTTGAGCAAACTTCCGAGAAACACCATCCGAAGGATGTAAAGCTCCAATACAGTGATAAACTTGTCCGGGTATTCTAAAACAGTATGGCCCATATCCTGATGGCGATGCAATATTTGCACCCATGGAAGCAAAAGCAAAAGAACTATTTATGGAATAAATATTTTCCATGAAATTTTTACTGTAGAATCTTCGTTTGTTATTAATCTTTTTAAATATGCCGGGTATTCTGGAAAATGTATATCATTTGGACAGACTTTACCCTTGCTACAACATGAGTAAATTTCCCATCAGATGGTTTTTCATCCGAGAAATTTAGCGATAGGCACAGTTCACATCTAACAGCCATTCCACCACAACTATGTTCGAGAATTGCATCCTCATGTACTCCATTTTCACTGAGAAGGCAGTTCCTACCGGAATTGGTAGTACTTGTTGATGACACTTGTTCTTTAGACATATTCTGTTGTCGCCACCGCCTTCTTTCAACTTCAAAGGCACGTTGGTTTTTAGACATTTTCTGTCAATAAGGTTGGCTTCTTTCGGCTTCAGAGCTACGCTTTGCCAATAGTAGCTTTTCAGATACATTCTGTCGCAGGTGTCAACTTCTTTCAAGATCAGACGCACCATGGTCTTCAGACATTTTCTGTCAATAACGCTGGCATCTTTCGGCTGCAGAGCTACATTGTATCAAAAGTTGCTCTTTAGACATAGTCCCACCTCCTTGCTGTCACGGTCTGAGATGCAGGTGAATGAGAGTCCTGCCTGTCAGGCCGATGAGAGCTGTCTGACCAACAGCTGATTCTGGCTGATTCTGTGGGGGTGGGAATTTCCACAGGCCGGCCGCGGGCAGGGCGGGCAGAATGCTGACATCGAATTGGTGACGAAGGCAGGCATCCCGCCCTGCCCTAGCTGCTCCGCACCTGCGCACACTGCTCACTGGCCCAGAGCATCTAAATACTCCAGTGTGCATTTCCTCTGAATGAGGCTAGAAACTGATCAGCATCCTCAACAGGGCCTTTCTTCCCTGTGGCTAATTTGGGCTTCCTCATACTGTGGTCTGGGGAAAGTTGAACTACTTTCGTAGCTTTTAAGTGGCAGCAATCCAATCAGCCAGGCATCCTGCACCACCCTGGCCGCTCTGCACCTGTGCACGCTGCCCACTGGCCTGGAGCATTTAAATACTCCCGTGTGCATTTCCTATGAATGAGGCTAGAACCTGATCAGCATCCTCAACAAGGCCTTTCTTCCCTGTGGCTAATTTGGGCTCCTCATACTGTGGTCTCAGGAAAGTTGAACTATTTTCGTAGCTTTTAAGAGGCAGCATTCCAAGTAGCCAGGTGTCCTGCCCCACCTTGGCCGCTCTGCACCTGTGTGCGCTGCCCAGAGGCCCTCCATGGGCGGGGCGGGGCAGAACGCTGCCATCTTTGTTGTGGAGTAACGGTCAATTTGCATATTCCATCTTTATTAGATAGGATGCTTATTTAATCAGGAATACTTTTGTCTTCTCAAGGCTGTTGTAAAAACAATCTAATGAACAAAAGGTAATTTATTGTAAACATGTGGCATGTAAAATGTAATACCATTTGTGCTAAATGAATACAAGAAAAAAATAGAAATGCTTAGTACTTTAAATCATTAAAATCAAATACATGTAACCAGGAAGCACCAACAAAAATTGAATAAACAATTATTAGTATTTACTGATACAGTAGTCCCTCCTTATCTACAGGGAATACATTTCAAGATCTCCCAGTGGATACCTGAAACCACTGGTAGTACCAAACCCTATATGTGCTATATTTTTCCTCATACATACATAACTATGATAAAGTTTAATGTAAAAATCTGGCACAATAAAATTAACTAAAAATAGGATAATTATTTAAGAATATCTACCCTAATAAAAGAGAAAGATGCAAACTAACCATCACTCCGCCATTTCGCCACTCCGTTACACCCACAAGTACGCCCACCAGCCAATCAGGAGCGAGTATGCAAATTACTCCAACTAAGATGGCGGCGACCATGGAGCTGGAGTGAGCAGGAGGCTTGGGTTGCCCCGGCGATGGAGGAAGCCAAGCTTCCCACCTGCCCTGGCCGGCCCTCGGCTCCGCTCAAGGCTGCCAGGCACCCCAGTGGGGACCCTCACCCTGAAGGGGGTGTGGCCAGCCTGAAAACGGCCCTCAGCCCCTCACCCAGGCTGGCCAGGCACCCCAGTGGGGACCCTCACCCTGAAGGGGGTGTGGCCAGCCTGAAAACGGCCCTCAGCCCCTCACCCAGGCTGGCCAGGCACCCCAGTGGGGACCCTCACCCTGAAGGGGGTGTGGCCAGCCTGAAAACGGCCCTCAGCCCCTCACCCAGGCTGGCCAGGCACCCCAGTGGGGACCCTCACCCTGAAGGGGGTGTGGCCAGCCTGAAAACGGCCCTCAGCCCCTCACCCAGGCTGGCCAGGCACCCCAGTGGGGACCCTCACCCTGAAGGGGGTGTGGCCAGCCTGAAAACGGCCCTCAGCCCCTCACCCAGGCTGGCCAGGCACCCCAGTGGGGACCCTCACCCTGAAGGGGCTGTGGCCAGCCTGCAAGCAGCCATCAGCCCCTCACCCAGGTTGGCCAGGTACCCCAGCGGGACCTTCACCCTGATCCGGCATACCCTTCAGGACAAACCAGCCAGCGCCCCCCTGTGCACCAGGCCTCTATCCTATATAATGAAAGGGTAATATGCAAATTGACTCTAACAGCAGAACCACTGGGAATGACTGGTCACTATCACACACACTGGCCACCAGGGTGCAGATGGCTCAATGCAGGAGCTGCCCCCTGGTGGTCAGTGCGCTCCTATAGGGGGAGCTCTGCTCAGCCACAAGCCAGGCTGCCAGCTGCCAGCATAGCAGTGGTAGCGGGAGCCTCTCCCGCCTCCTCAGCAGTGCTAAGGATGTCTGACTGCAGCTTAGGCCTGCTTCTCGCTGGCAAGTGGACATCCCCCGAGGGTTCCCAGAATGTGAGAGGGCACAGGTCGGGCTGAGGGACCCCCCGAGTGCACACATTTTTGTGCACCAGGCCTCTAGTACTGTTAAGTTATTTGAATGTAGTGTATCTTTCTCTTAAAATATCTGGTACTGTACTCACCCTTCTTGTGATGATGTGATATGATATAGTGCCTAAATAATGAGATGATGTGAAGTACTCAACACTGCACATAATTTAAAACTTAGGAATTGTTTTCTCAAATTTTCCATTCACTATTTCAGACTGCCATTGACTACAGGTGGCTGAAACTGTGGAAATTGAAACCACGGATAAGGGGGGACTGCTGTATTCAATTATGAAAAGAGAAAACTCAAGTATTGCTTTTTGTACCTCTGGTAGATAACTTGCAAATTTATAACTGCATATTCTAGAACTGTTTGCAATAGTAAAATACTATATGATAAAACTTATGTGGAATGTTATTCCTTAAAAAGGGTATCATGTGATTAAAACAATGTGATTGAAACATAATGGAAAATGAACTGGAATTAGATGTACCAGGGGGAATTATGATTTTAATAAAAAATTTAATAAACAGAATATTTCAAAAGATTTTTTAAATATAATTTTGGGGCTATTTTTGAAACTTTGAAAATAGAAAAAAAATAAAGAAAATGTAATTAAAAAAGATTTGTCAGTTCATGGCTCTCAGCAACATAGAAAGCTTTGTCATCTTTGACTTCATTCTGACATAAAGCCCTTATAAACATGTGGCTTATGCTGTGTCAGTGATCAGAACCAATTTTGAACAGTATTAATCTTCTCTCGGAAAAATGCAGCCTTACACAATACCTCTAGGAACTAAGATGAAACACAGACCTCTAATGGCAAAAAAGCTAGATCACAATTATAGATGGCTCTAATAATCTGTTTATGATTCAGAGTTTTATCTTATCCCTGCATAAATCTAGGGTTTTTTTTAGTGTATTTTGTACTAGTTTTAGAAGAGGAGCTCCAGCAATGGGTTGGATGAATCTTAAAATGTGCTGTCTTTGTGGGTTCCTGAGTTGTGGTTAGGCACTCTGATTCTTGTCCCCATTTCTCTGTCACTGCTGGAAGTGAGGGAAGGTCATAGGAAGGTAATTATCAGTTCACTAGAGGCCCATTGCAGGAAGATTCCCGCAAGAATAGGGCTTCCTCAGGCTTCTTCCTGCAAGAATAGGGCTTCCTGTGGCTGGAGGGAAGCAGAGAAGGGAGCAAAGCCTGCCTCGGCAGGCTACGCTCCCTTCTTCGCTGCCTTGCTCCCTCCTGTCTCCGCTGCCTCGGCTCCCTCCCTTCTCCACCGCTTTGCTCCCTTCTAGGCAGCGGTTCTCCAACCTGTGGGTCGTGACCCCTTTGGGGGTCGAACGACCCTTTCACAGGGGTCGCCTAAGACCATCGGAAAACACATATATAATTACATATTGTTTTTGTGATTAATCACTATGCTTTAATTATGTTCAATTTGTAACAATGAAATTGGAGGTCACCACAACATGAGGAACTGTATTAAAGGGTCACAGCATTAGGAAGGTTGAGAACCACTGTAGGCTGTCTTCAGTCTTCGCTCCTCGCCTGCATATGCAAATTAAATGCCATCTTTGTTGGGTTAATTTGCATACTCATCCTGATTGGCTGGTGGGCATAGCGGAGTGACACCAATTTGCATGTTTCTCTTTTATTAGTCTAGACTAGAAGATTTCTTTCCCACAACTCCTCTTAAAAGGTCAGTGTCCCCAGGTCATAGATGAAAGAAGTAAACCCCAATGAGATTCAGTGGTTGGGACATGACGGGGCAGGGGGATGCAGGACTTTGGTGTCTAGATTCTAAACCTGAGTTCCCTGAGGGACCTCACACTCTCCTGGCTAGTATTTCACAGAAATACTGTCAGCATGGGTAGCTGAAATAGGATTTTGTGAAAAACTTTATTCCCATTAAACGTCCTCCTTTATTCTTACTTCGTTTTAATGCATCCTCTTATTGCTGCCAACATTTAGAACCTGCTTTATCAGTGACCTTTGTGTAAACATTTTCACTGGTTTCCCACTGATTTGAAGCACTCCATTATCTGGCTGCAATTTTTTCAACAATGTTTTTCATTATTTCTCCATATAAAAGGTTTTGTCCAAATAGTTTTATTTGGATAATAGTCTGATTACCTGGTTTTTATCAATAAAAGCATATTTCTACCTTTTTTTTTTTTAAAAAAATCCTGTTGTTTTATCTCTTAGAAAACTGCTTCTTAATTCCTTTGTCCATGTTCTATCTTTTCCTAACCATTCTTTTACTATATATGGTAGCAGAGGAGAAAGGGGTAAAAATACCCACATAATTTAATTGCATTATTGTTATACTACACATTAAACTCAGCAAGAGTCTAATTTGTCATTTTTATAAAAAGGCAGAATTGATTAAAATTGTTTCTGTCTCTAATTTGGAGGTTGAAGTGGTCAAGATTGCTAGGCAAAAAGTTTTTTTTTTAATGTGACACCTAATATACAATATTTCATAATTAGCAGAAAAAATATTAGAGTTTAAGTCTAGTAATCTTTATTCTTTTATTGGACCTGTTGCTTAAATTTACTTTAACTTAAGCATAATTTTTTGCATCATTAGTATGTTGATGATAGTAGTGGGAGTATGCTTATTATGATAATTATTCAAGAAAGTGCAATAGAAAGTGTTCAGTGCACTGCCTAGTAGATGCTTAGTAAATGTTGGTTAAAATTAAAGCTTACTAGTTTCTTTGACTTTTTTCTTTAAGTAGACTAAAAACATGTCTCAGAAAGGGAAAGGATACTGGAATTGAGAAATAAACTGATGAAAATAATTGGAATCTGCTCTTTCTTTATGTGATAAAGATAAAATAAAAAAAAAATTTTTTTCTCAAAAGTAGAAGATGGCCATTTGGTCAGGCAAAGGAAACAAAGTCCACTAACATAAGTTTTATAGCCTTCATCTGAAACTTTTAACCAATATGACAAGTTAAGGAAAAGGTATAAGTACTCGGAATATGGAGACAAATGTGTCATTATTTGCTGGTACCTGGGAAACCTCTAACTGTGACTGGGATTAGTAACAGAACTGATAACATGTATCTCCATCCTGATTTCTCTTCTTCAGTCTCTACATCCAGCTGCTTCTTGTACATGACCATGTGGATGTATGAGAACTTCTCAACTGAACGTGGTTAAAATTGGACTTGTTCAAACCTGTTGCTCATTTGTTTCTGAAATAAACAAACAGCAGCACCATCTGCCTGGTTGCTTAAGCAACCTGAGTGCCCTCTTCTTTCTCCTTTATTTTGCAGGTTTATATACACTGAGTGGCCAGATTATTATAACCACCTGACGTTTATAGGCAAATTAGCTATAATTTCGCGCTGAAGTTGCTAGAGGGCCAGATCATTATAAACGTCTGAATAGCACAACATACCTAAGTTCAAGTTCATCCTATCATGTTGATGGAGTATCCCAATAGAGACGGCCTCTTCCAACAAGACAATGCGCCATGCCCCAGTGCTCATATTGTGCAGGAGTGGTTTTAAGAACATGAGGGAGACTTTAACTTGCTTAGGTGGCCCCCACAATCACCAGATATAAATCCAATGGAGCATTTGTGGGACGAAGTTAAAAGAGCTATCCGGCAGCTGGTTCCACAACCATGAAATCTCACAGAACTGGACAGTGCTATTCATCAGGCATGGTGTCAGATTCCTCGCATCACCTTTCAACATCTCGTGGAGTCAATGCCAAGAAGAATTGTCGCAGTATTGAAAGCAAAAGGTGGCCCAACGAAGTACTGATGGGGTGGTCATAATAATCTGGCTGGTCATAATAATCTGACCACTGAGTGTATATCTACACACAAACAGCTATATACACATACAAACATACATACATACATACATTTATCTAATAGACATTTATGGACTACTTGCTATGTTCCAGGCCTTATTCTTGGTGCTTAGAATACAATAGCTAACAAAGTTTCTACTTTTATTTATTTATTCATAAATATTTTTTAATTGATTTCAGAGGAGAAGGGAGAGGGGGACAGAGACAGAAACATCAATGATGAGAGAGAATCATAGATCAGCTGCCTCCTGCACACTCCACACTGGGCATCGAGCACGAAACCTGAGCATGTGCCCTGACTGAGGATTGAGCCATGACCTCCTGGTTCATAGGTCTATGTTCAACCACTGAGCCATGCAGGCTGGGCCAAAGTTTCTACTTTTAAAGGACTTGTTTTCTAATAGGGGAAGAGATACAATATCAAATTTACAATATGTGAGGAGTAAGTGCTTTGGAGGAGGGGAAAAAGGGTAAGAAGGACAGTGATAGGGAATACAGTCGTTTGGGGCCTGTTGGGGTTGCTGTTCTGAACAACCCAGTAAAGGAATCTTTTCCATTAAGGTTTAACAAGATTTTTCTGATGCATTGTGCGAAGAGACTAGAGTTGGTCAAGCCTGGATGTAGGAGATGAGTTAGAAAGCAGTTGTAGTCCAGGTGAGAAAGAATGGTGGCCACATGCAGGGAGAAGTAGTAGCCACAGAGATGTGAAGAATGCTTATTTTAGTGAATGTTTTGTAATTAGAATTGGCGGATTCACTGATGGGTTTGAAAATGGTTTTCAGGGAAAGGAGGATGAATTCAACCTTATTGACTTGAGAAATTGCAACAACAGCGTTTTCTGAGATGAGGAAAACTGTTGGAAGAATAGGTGTGGAGGGGTGTGTGTGTGTGTGTGTGTGTGTGTGTGTGTCTGGTTTTGGATTTGTCAAATTGAATGTGCCTACAAGACATCAAGGTAGAGATGTAGAGAGTAGGCAGTTGGATATTCAGGTCTGTAATTCAGGAGACAGATGTGGGCTGGATTTCATTTTTGGAACTCTTCCCTCCATTCCAGTTGCTGCTGCTCTAGGTGAGGGTGCCATTAACTGTCATTTGGATTAATGTTACTCCCTTCTGTCTTGCCCTCCACCATCACTTTTACCACTCTTTCAATTTACCTCAACAGCCTGAGTTTTTCTTTAAATGCAATCATTTTGCTGTCTCTCACATACTTATTTATATCTTAAATGGCTCCTCAATGCTTGGAGGATAAAATCCAGACTTCGTAACCTTGTTTAAAAGGTCTTGCATGATCCGGTGCCTGATTAGTTTCTGGTTTCATTTCCATTCACTATTCTCTGCTCATTATTCTCACTTCTTCTTGTGCCCTTCATGTTCTTGCACCTTTTCTACATTCAAACACTATCCTTCCACTACTTGACCTTTCTCCTTCCATCCTCAAACCTTCTCACCTGGCTATCTCTTTTTCTCTTGCAAGCTTTTGATTAGATATAATTTATTTCATGAAGACTGTCCCTGAAAAGTATGGGTTCAGGGGCTATTCTTTATTCTGTGGTTCTTACCAAAACATAGCAGATGTATCTATGTATTGTAATTGCCACTTAGTTTGTGTTCACCTCTGTTGGTTCTTAAATTCTGTGAGGCTAGGTATCTCTATTTTGTCTAGTGTTATTTCTGTATTTCCAAGCACAGACCCGTTTAGTTGGTGCTTATAAGTAAACTAGGGGCCCAGTGCACGAATTCATGCACCTTGAAAGGAACTGTGGGCCACAAGGCTGTCATGGGCATAGGGGCGGGTCTCGGACCATCCTCTGTGCCCCTGCCCAGCCCCTCCCGCCCCAGCCCCGGGTCTCCTGTCTGCCTGCAGCCCCGCTCCCATAGCCACTGTTCCCACACACTGACAGCACCAGACCCGCTCGCATCCACTGATGGTGTGGAGTGATTGGGCCTGGCACCAGAAGTGGGTGCAA
The DNA here is from genome assembly GCF_000412655.1 of Myotis brandtii. NCBI lineage: Eukaryota > Metazoa > Chordata > Mammalia > Chiroptera > Vespertilionidae > Myotis > Myotis brandtii. The sequence continues at coordinate 2,424,376 of NW_005364882.1, read as the reverse complement.
GCAGGGCCAGTGCTGTCAGTGGGTGCAAGTGGCCGCTGATGCCCTGATCACCCACCAGGAGCAGGGGGAGGTGGAGAAGCCCTCAGGGGCAATTGGGGCTGAAAGCTGCTGCTTGCACCTGCTGACGGCGCCGAGCGATTGGGACCAGTGCCGGGCACCGGCAGTGGTTGGGAGTGGCAACTCTGGTGCCAGCTGCAGCTGCATGCAGGGCCAGTGCTGGCAGTGGGTGCGAGCAGCGGCTCTGGTGCCGGCAGTGGGTGCGAGTGGGGCCAGTGCTGGCAGTGGGTGCGAGAGGCAGCTGCCAGTCCCGATAGCCCCTCAGGAGCAGGGGGGAGTGGAGAAGCTCTGAGGGGTGATTGGGTCTGGCAACCGCCACTCACATCTGCTGATGGCACTGAGTGATAGGGGTCAGTGCCAGGCGCCAGCAGCAGGTGCGAGCACTGGGTGGGACTGCGGCGTGCGAGAGCAAAGAATTTTCAGTAACCACCAGAGGCTCACCCCGATGACAGTGACTGGCTCCCTGCCTTGGTCTGGTGCCTCTGCCCTCTGCCACCTGATGCCCAGCCCACCATGTTCCGCGTGTGCCTCTGGTGGTCATAGCAACCGGTTGTTCGGTTGTTCTGCTGTTTGGTCTATTTGCATATTAGCCTTTTATTATACAGGATATTTCTTTTTTAAATGAAAGAATAAGTAAAATAGCATATTCTAAGACATGTATGAAAAATTCAGCAAAGTTTCTACATTCCAGTAATAGCTAGTTGCAAAGTATAGTGGGGAAAAGTAGAATTAACCAACATCCAAATACTTAAAAATATAATTTAGATATATTTAGGACACTAAAAGTAACAATAAATATATAGGTTGTCTATGTTAAGTTGAATTATAGACACATGTCATGTTCATGATTGATAAGTTTGAAAGTTGTGAACATATCAAATCTCCCCAATCTATTTACAAATGCCTTCCAATTAAAATACAATTCAAGTGGATTCTATTTTTGGAACTTTTGAAGTACTCTAAAGTTCACATGGAAAAAGAAATGAGTTTGAAAAGAAGAAAATTTAGAAAGTGAAGAAAAATTTGAACAGCAAAGTAAGACATTAATTAACAGTGCTTAAGGCATAGTGATAGTAGCACAGGAGTAGGACATAGAAGCTCAGAAAAATAAGTACAGGATAAAAGTGTAATGTAAAATCAGTTGAGAAAGATTGGTGATTATTCATAAAATGATACAGAGATAGTTAATGAATATTTTGACAACTATGACATTTAATCCATATCTCACATATGTACCAAGACATGTAACTATAACAGTGATGGCAAACCTATGACACGCGTGTCAGAGGTGACACGCGAACTCATTTTTTTGGTTGATTTTTCTTTGTTAAATGGCATTTAAATATATAAAATAAATATGAAAAATATAAGTCTTTGTTTTACTATGGTTGCAAATATCAAAAAAATTCTATATGTGACACGGCACCAGAATTAAGTTAGGGTTTTTCAAAATCCTGCACGCCAAGCTCAAAAGGTTCGCCATCACTGAACTATAATATGCTTTTCTAATATAAAAATCATGTCATTATAATGTACCATCATATATATATGAAAATGCTTTTTGTAGTTATTTTCTCCCAACATTAGTGATTTATTTGTACATTCCTAATTAAAGATTTGACTGCATTGTTCTTTGATGGCTAGATCCTAATTTTGTATGCCTGACTTTGATTAGAAGCACTGTTCATGGTTATAAGAAAAAAGATGACAGGATCACTTTATTGGTTATAGCTGTTAACTTTGACTCTTAAATATTGTGCTGTATTACAGGTCATATATTGTTGTTTACCATGATGTATTCTATTATTATTATTATTATTATTATTATCATCATTATTATTATTTTAACAAGGAGAAAGCCTAAATGAATTTGTTCATTTTAAAACATAATCTAGGCTGAGTATCAAAATTTGACTATTTTTCAAATATTTGGAAAACAAATTGTAAACAGTCGACTATTCCAGTTTTGTTTGAGCTATATTTTTAAACTAGAGGCCCGGTACATGAAATTCATGCATGGATAGGGTCCCTAGGCCTGGCCAGCAATCAAGGCAGATTGGGGCCTTCCTTCCTGCTGCTACCCAGGGCCTCCCTTCCCTGGCTGCTGGCTGGGGCCTCCCTTCTCCAGCTTCTGGCTGCTGGCTGGGGCCTCCCTCCCTTAGCTGCTGGCTGCTGGCCAGGGCCATCCTTTGTTCTCCGCTGCTCCGTGGTGGTCAGCGCACATCATAGCAAGTGATTGGTCTACCAGTCGAACTCCCATGGGGGCAATTTGCATATTAGGCATACACACACACACTAGTGGCCTGGTGCATGAAATTTGTGTACGAAGGGGGCGTTCCCTCAGCCCAGCCTGCACCCTCTCCAATCGGGGACCCCTTGGGGGATGTCCGACTGCTGGTTTAGGCCCAATCCCGGCAGTGGGATATCCCTCTCACAATCTGGGACTGCTGGCTCCTAACCGCTCACCTGCCTGCCTGCCTGATTGCCCCTAACCTCTCTGCCTGCCTGCCTGCCTGCCTGATAGCCCCTAACTGCCTCTGCCTGCCTGATCATCCTTAACTATCCTCCCCTGCCGGCCTGATCTTGCCCCCAACTGCTCTCCCTGCCGGCCTGATCTTGCCTCCCAACTGTCCTCCCCTGCTGGCCCAGTTGTCCCCAACTTCCCTCCCCTGCAGGCCTGATCTTGCTCCCAATAGCCCTCCCCTGCTGGCCTAATCTTGCCCCCAACTTCCCTCCCCTGCTGGCCTGATCACCCCTAACTGCCTCTGCCTGCCTGATCACCCCTAACGGCTTCTATGCCAGTCAGCATCAAAAGCTCCACCTCCTAGGCAGCCATTGGCTCCTCACAGTTCACCTTGATTTGGTTCTGATTGGTTGGTTTCTATGCCAGTCAGCATCTCTGGGCCTGATCAGAGAGGCAAGGCTGATCAGCAGCCCCTATGGAGGTCTGGAGATAAACAGAGGCGTGGCTGCTGGTGTAGCTCAGAGAGAGAGAGAGGCAACAGCTGACCAACAGCTCCCATGGAGGCTGCGGATCAGACCCTGCCTCTCTCTCTGGGCCTCTCTCTGGGCCTGATCCACAGCCCTCTTGGCAGTCGCCAAGGCTACCCAGCACTGACTGCAGGACTGACTTCCTGTGTTCGGTCGAGCCTTGGGTCAGTTGTTATGGACCTGGGGTTTTTATATATTAGGTCTAGAGGCCCAGTGCACAAATTTGTGCACAGGTGGGGTCCGGCCGGCCTGGCCCCAATTGGTGGATCAGGGCCAGGCCTGTTGAGAGGAGGAGATGGCGGGAGGTTGGCTGGCCGGCC
>NW_005364882.1:2419364-2420506 GCF_000412655.1 Myotis brandtii | reverse complement strand
GGGCGGAGGGGCTGCATGAGGTTGGCTGGCCAGCCCTGCACCCTATTGGGATAGGGGGGGCAATTAGGGGCGGGGCTGTCCAGGGGGAGGGGCTGTGGACTGATTCGAGTGGGGTGGGCTGATTGGGGCTACGGGGAAGGGCCACGGGAGGTTGGCTGGCTGGCCCCACCCTCTATCGGGCCGGGATTGGGCCTAGACCCACAGTCAGATATTCCTCTTGCAATCCAGGACCACTGACTTCTAACCGCTCGCCTGCCTGCCTGATCACCCCTAAACACTCGCTTGCCTACCTGATCGCCCCTAAGTACTTGCCTGCTTGCCTGATTGCCCCTAACCACTCGCTTGCCTACCTGATTGCCCCTAACTACTCGCCTGCCTGCCTGATCGCCCCTAACTGCCTCTGCCTCGGCCCCCGCAGCTTTGTCCGGAAGGATATCCAGAAGGTCTTTCGGCTGTCCGATCTAATTAGCATATTATGCTTTTATTATTATAGATAGACTAGAGACCCGGTGCACAAAACTCATACACTGGGTGGGGTGTCCCTCAGCCGAGCTTGCATCCTGTCTAATCTGGGACCTCTTGGGGGGATATATGACGCGTAACTGCTCCCCTGCTGGTCCGATCGCCCCCAACTGCCTCCCCTGCCAGCCCGATTTCTCCCTACTGCCCTCCCTTGCCGGCCTAGTTGCCCCCAACTGCCCTTCCATGCTGGCCATCTTTGTGGCGGCCATCATGTGATGACATGGGGGCGGCCATCTTGTGACCACATTGGGGCGGCTATTTGTGACAACATAGGCATGGCCATTTTTTGACCACATGGGAGTAGCCATCTTGTGATGACATGGGGGTGGCCATCTTGTGTGAGGGCGTGATGGTCAATTTGCACATTAACTCTTTATTATATCAGATAAACATGGTGTATCAAACATAAAATAGCTGTGTGCCTGTTTTTGTTTAGCAATTTTATAGCTAACTTCTTCACCTATCCTAAGTGTAAATCTAATTATATATTTTACTAGAGGCCCGGTGCACAAAAAATTGTGCACTCGGGGGGCGGGGGAGGGGGTCCCCCAGCCCGGCCTGTGCCCTCTCGCAGTCTGGGACCCCTCGGGAGATAATGACCTGCTGGCTTAGGCCTGCTC
>NW_005364882.1:2402875-2418279 GCF_000412655.1 Myotis brandtii | reverse complement strand
TTTTGGGCCAGCTTTAGCTCTGAGGCCTCGCTGCTGAAAACATGGATACAATGTTTCGGTCCGGCTGGGTTTCAGTCCGGCTGTTTTCTGGGGTTTTGTTTACCTTCTTATTTGCAACATAGTATATAGTTGCTTAGACTTGCAGATGAGAGGCCGGCAAGTGAGGCGGTGAATGTTGGAGACTGCAGCAAGCAAGCCTCGTGCTCGCTTCAGTGCCTGGCTGCCGGCCACCATGTTGGCTGACAGTTAATTTGCATATACTCACTGATTAGCCAATGAAAAGGGTAGCGGTCGTACGCTAATTACCATGTTTCTCTTTTATTAGTGTAGATAATTGTATCTTGTATACTTGTTCAAATGAGCTAACATTCAGTGGTATTGGTTTCCATAGTGTACATTAGCTTTATTTTTCTTATTCCTGTTAGACCTTTAAATACTCTTAGTTTTTCTAGCATAAGAGCCACTATTGCCTATCTGAAATAGTTTAGGTCTTGGGATATCTATTAATTATTTTTATAACTATGTGATTTAAAAATGTCATCTTTTTTTAGATTATTTCATAATAGAAAATTCCCATCCTGCCCTTTAGCAGTTGAATGCCTTTCTGCCCCTAATGTGGATCTGTCCTTGATTTTGCAGAGAGAAGAGAAGAGGAGGATTTTGAAGAGAAGAAAGCTCTTAAAAAAAAAATTAAAGAACTTAAATTTCTTGATTCTAAAGTTGCTCAGAACCTTTGTAAGTAGAAGATTTTAATACAATTAAAATAGTAAAAGTACTAGAGGTGGTTCCTTTAAATTATTTCATTTACTTTGTAACTTATTTTTATGTTATTTTTTAATAATTTGCATAATAAATTCAGAGATAATTTTAGGTAACTTATGGTTTAAATTCTTTAAAAGATTAATGCATATTATGAAAGAAAACTAAGAAAATTGTTTAGAATGAAAATATATCTCTCATAACTGAAAAAAGTGTACCCTTTAAATTATCTTTTTTTTCCCTAACCGGTTTGGCTCAGGGGATAGAGCATCGGCCTGTGGACTGAAGGGTCCCAGGTTCAATTCCGGTCGAGGGCATGTACCTGGGTTGCGGGCACATCCCCAGTAGGGGGCGTGCAAGAGGCAGCTGAATCGATGTTTCTAACTCTGTATCCCTCTCCCTCTCCCTTCCTCTTTGTAAGAAATCAATAAAATATATTTTAAAAAAAATTATCTTTTTTTAAAAATATGTTTTTATTGATTTCAGAGAGGAAGGGAGAGGGAGAGAGAGATAGAAACATTAATGATGAGAGAGAAACATTGTTCGGCTGCCTCTTACAGGCTACCTACTGGAGATTGAGCCCACAACTCCCAGCATGTGCCCTTGACAGGAATAGAACCCAGAGCCCTTCATCCACAGGCCGAGGCTCTATCCACTGATCCAAACTGGCTAGGGCAAATTCTTTTTTTTAAGTATTTAAATAATTAAGGAAGTAAGTGATGACAAATTTTTAACTAAATTTTGTGGTGGATTATTTTTTTTAAACATCTGAATCTCTATTATTTGTAGTACTTGATCACACACAAAATAGGTTGGAATATTAATGTAAATAAGGCATGATGAGTAAAATGAATTTCATTATTCCATCTGAACAGTTCAAAGCCTTTCCTCAAAGGTATTGACTGGAAATATTTTAGATTTAATTACTGGTATAGGGAACTATGTACTTAGTATTGAATTGTCTTCCTGACCGAATTACTGTTGGAGAAGAGGGCAAATAGTTTTGCTTCTATCTCATTTCTAACTGATGCTTTATATGCATCAAATATAGTTCTGCTTGGAACTGAGATAATACCTGTATATAATATTTTCTGATGGTGCAGGTGGGATATAATGAGGAGAGGCATGAACAATTAACATGGCTTTTAGCCTGCCTTTCAGTTATTATATACCTCAAGTAAGCTTTTAGCAAGTATGAATACATTTTTTTCTTGTTGAGAGTATAAAGGTCCATGCTCTTTATTAAAGAGGGAGGTAAAGCTATGTGTGCAAAAGGCAGAATTGGCATTTCTTTTGTAAAAGTTCTGGTACCCCCTTCCTTTCATAGTCACTGTGATGGAGGGCCATCCCCCTTCTGCAGTGTAGGCTGCTGAGATCTCTGTACTGGTGCACAGACATTAATGCTTGCTAATACATAGTTTTTGTATTTCTGGCCACAAGTTGAGTGCTCATGCCTGCCTCTTTCAAGTTAGGTGTAGACCATGTGACTTGGCTTGCACCAATGATAGTGCAAGTGGAGATGAGGTGACTTTTTTTAATTGCTGGTGGGAGAAACTCTAGTCTTTTGTTTCACCCAGAATGCAGTCAGAATGTAGTCCATCATCCTGATAGGAAGATCATAAGTTAGAGAGCCCTGTCTTTCAGATGTGTGTGATAGACATGTAGTCTGACTTAGAAATCATTTTTTGTTTTTGTTTTGTGTTTAGACCACCACAGGTTTGGTGATTATTACTTAATACAGACATTTCACAGAATTTCTCCCCTTAAAGGAACATCGTCTCAGTTTAAAGCATTATTAACTTGGATAATGTCAAAAAGTTTTGTGTTCTGTGAAATGAAAGAGATGGTTATTTTCTTAAAAACTGACCTGCATTAAAAATTCCTGGTCTTGACTCTATAAATAGCCTCATTATGGGTCCTGAAGAAATATTGAATGGAGTGCTTTTTAGACGGGTCAGTTACGGTAAATTAGCTTACATATTCACCTTGAAGGAGAATATGTGACTTATTGAACAGGGTTCTTTAGTATTATTTACATACTAGAGGCCTGTTGCATGAATTTATGCACAGGTGGGGTCCGGCTGGCCCGCCCTGATGGGGGCCAATAGGGGGTGGGACCGGTGGGGGGAGGGGCTGTGGGCGGTTAGCCGGCTGGCCTGTCCCCCAATTGGGGGGGGGGGCTGATTGGGGGGGGGGCAGTCCCGGGGAGGGGCTGCAAGTGGTTGGCTGGCCAGCCCACCCCGAATCGGGGTGGGGGGTCCATTTGGGGGGTGGGGCATGCCTGGGGGAGGTGCTGCGGGAGGTTGCGAGGGGGGATCGGGGCCCAGATCAGGCTGGTTGGCTGCTGTAGTGCATGTCATAGCGACTGGTCATTCTGGTCGTTCTGCCTTTCAGTCACTGGGCTTTTACAAATTCGTGTACAGGTGGGGTCCCTCGGTCTGGCCGGCGATCAGGGCTGATCAGGCTGGCCAGCTGGGGGAGGGACCACGGGAGGTTGGCCGGCCCCGGGAAGTTGGCTGTGGGAGCGTATTGACCATCAGGGGGCTGCTCCTGCATTGAGCATCTGCCCCCTGCTGGTCAGTGCACATCATAGCTACCGGCCATCGTCTGGTCGTAATGTTTGCTTAGGCTTTTATATATATAGATAGATTACATATATACTAGTAGATTATAGAACATGTGCTAAAAAGTATTTCAAGTTTAATTGTAATAGTAATTACCTTTATGTGCTAGTGTATATTAGGCTCTTAGTTCTTACCACAGCCCACCAGATAGGTAGTAGTGTTAACATTGTAGGTAGGGAATCTGGTTGGTGTAGTACTTGAATATGATGAGTAATTTTGAAAATTTCCAATAGGTATATGTTACATATATTCCTATTTAGAGATAACAAAATTACTTCGTCATAGAATAGGATACTGTTTTGTTTGCTTCAGTTAGAAGATATGTATCCATTCATATAATTGCTAATCATGTTTTAAAGATCAAAAAGTTCAGTATTCACACTGTGTCATGTTAGGATGTAATCCATGCTAGTATTGTTCTTGCCCTCTCTGATTGCAACAAATGTCATGGTTTAAGCTTTAAGCAGCATTAGCTGCCTTTTTCAAGATTTTAATTTTTTAAAATTTTTTCTGTAATTATAGTTTGATTCACAGCTGTTTTTTTGTCTATGAAATTCAGTCTTTTGAGATACTGAATTCTGAGAAGAGAGTCTTTTGATAGTTAACAAATCTAAGATAATTTTCATTTAGAAATCTAAGATAATTTTTTCTTAGATTTCTCTTAACTGAAATATTCTATAGAATTTTGAAAAAAGGATCTAAAATCACCCATTTATATATCTGTTTATTTAAAGGTGGGCTAGGTTCCCTGTATTTTGAGTTCATAAGGTTTTTGGCAAAGTCTCTGGGCCCAGCATAAAAGATAGAATTCCAGCTACTTGAGGATCAAGAGATGGCTCAGGAGTCCTACAAGGTTCTTACGCTTTATAGACTTTTTGGAGGGGATAGTAGAGCTGTAAAGGGAGGAACCTAGGAATCTACAAATTAACATAAAGGTTTAAATATTTATAAGGTCCCTTGCAGGAAACATGTGACTGGTTCTAAAATCTGCACACTTTACACTCCTTCACCGACTCAAAGCTTCCCACAGGGATCTGTGTAATCACATTTTGAAGGATAAGATGCATGTTAGTAAAAATATTAATTTTAATGGGTCTTTTGGAGGCTTTAATTGTGTTTCATATTATTCTCAGCAACTTTTAAACATTAAAAATAGTAAGATCTGTGCTGTCTTCTGAATAGTGTGTTTTGTATTAGGCCATTTTCAATCCTTTTGTCTATTTTTTGCTCTTAGTTATAGTAAATGCTTTCCATAAGAGAATTTATTAATAAACTATTAAAAAACTATTTCAATTCTTCTAAATAGTGTATTTAATGTGCATGCTACTTTAATTATGGAATAATACCTGGAAGTAGTTAATGTATTGTAAATATAGAAGAAAGTAAAGGAATAAAGTATATTTATCTGCAAAGTAAACTTTGAATATCATACTTTATTCATTCATTGCTTGGTTGAATGTGGGTTCCCCATTTTTGGTGTTTCTAAGGCAGGGTGTGGCATACTATGGATTTTCAGCGAAATCTTGTCTGTTGCCTGTTTTTTTGAACAAGGTTTTATTGGAATTTAGCCAGCACATTTATTTACACATTGTTTATGGCTGCCTTTGTGCTACAGTAGCAGAGTTGAGAAGTTGTGACAGAGACTGTGTGGCTTACAAATTGTAAAATATTTACTGGCTGTCTCTCTAGAGCAGGGATGGGGTACATCTGGCCAGTGGACCTCTAAGACCCTCAAAATCATTTGGTCTGGCCCTGCCAAAGCGTTAGGGGTGAGTTAATTAAGTGTTTGACCAAATATAGCAGGCTAATTTTTAATTTGATAATTTTGTGTGGTTATGATGTTCTAAATATTCAAATGGCCCTTGGCAGAAAAAAGGTTCCCCTCCCCTGCTCTAGAGATGTGTGGTGGCCCCTGCTCTAAATATATACCTGTTCTGTGATGTACTAGTTTACTCTTCCACCATCAGTGCTTGAGTATTCCCAATATATGATCTCCCAGATGCTTGATGTTTTACAAGGAGCTATCTAGTGTGGCTTTTATTATTTTTAAAATTTTATTATGTTTGAGTTTTTTTGAACCTCCTTGATCTGATGTTCTGTGTCTCTGTAATTCTGGAAAATTATCTGATATTTCCTGTTCATACATGCTCCTTTCCTATTCTTTTTGTGATTTCCTTTCCGAACTCTAAGTAGATATTTTTTAGGTATCATTACTAATCTTCTATATCTCATAACCTTGTATTTTTCCATGTCTTTATGTTACACTTTGAATAGCTTCTTTGCAGTCTTTCATGGCATATATTTTATCTTTGTTATCTAATGATGTCTCATTCATATGTTCAATTTGTGATTTCATTAGTTTTATTTATGCATATGATTTCTAAAAATTCTACATTTTTTCCATTAAATTTTTGTTTCTTTTTAGTAATGTCTTTTTTTCCTGCCCAGTGTTTCAAACATTTCTTTCATTTCTTTAGTTATTTTCTCTTAGGATTACTGCTTTTCTTATTTTCAGGACAGCTCAGAAATGCATATCCTATAAGATTAAATATATATTTTTTTATATCTCCCTCTCTCTTTTAAGTATCTCTCTGCCCTATTGCCTAAAATAGAAAACTATCATTTCTTTCTCCCTCAATTACTATATTATGCCTTAGAGGAATTCTGTGCTTTTGATTATTTAATGATAACTTTCTCTATATGTTGTTGTTTCCATAGACTAGATTTCTTTTTAAAAAAAATATATTTTTATTGATTTTTTTTTACAGAGAGGAAGGGAGAGGGATAGAGAGTTAGAAACATCGATCAGCTGTCTCCTGCACACCCTCTACTGGGGATGTGCCTGCAACTAAGGTACATGCCCTTGACTGGAATCGAACCTGGGACCCTTCAGTCCGCAGGCTGACGCTCTATCCACTGACCCAAACTGGTCAGGACTAGACTAGATTTCTTGAGTGGAATTTACTTTTCTCAAATGGAAATCATAATTTTAAGGATCTTTATTAATCTTACAAATTTTCAATTTAGATTATGTTTTAACAATTTGTGTTCTCAGTTTTCTTACTCCTGAGGTTTAGCATTTTACATTTATTTTGGTCATTTTTTTTCTTATTCTTTTAATCGAGTTTACACACATTTTACCCATTACCCATTTTCCTCTTTGGAACTGATGGTATGCTAAATGAAGGTAAACAAGTGCTCTGTGAATTTTGAAGCAGGTTTATCTTCCCAGCTTCCTTGCTTTTTAATTGCTTTAAGTCCATTGCCATTAATGTTTTTCTCTTATGTTGTCAGATATCAATCTTTGCATATGTTTTCCATTGTTTTTTATGATTAAGAAGTCTTTCACCATAAAAGAGCTAATTTGTCATGCTAATTTTCTTTTAGTATCCCTTCTGTTGTTACTATTTATATTTAATTCTATAATCATATGCAACTTTTTTTGTACATGATGTTCACATTTAGATTTTATTCCCTCGCCATCAATTATTCAATTCCTCTTGAATAATAGTGATTATTAGTTATCATATTTTTGTACTTTCTAATGTCTACTATGGGGTATCATTTTATAATTTCATTAATCTCTATCTATTATAATATAATTTAGACCCTTTATTCCATCTTGTTCTTGGGATATTAAGGATTGCACATATTCATATTTTATAGATAATTTATAGCACTATTATGCTAGACTTATGACTGTTTGATTCTGAAATGTGTGAATGAAGCTACTGATAAAAACATAGATGGTGCTTTTTTTTTTTTTTTAGCTGTAGATGCTACATGGTAACCTCAGGAATCTGAAATATAGCCTTCCTCCAAGAAAGAAGTAGATCATATTTTCTGAGTATTTATGAAAAGTAGTGTCCTTTTTTGAAAATACTTGCTGCCCTGGCCAGTGTAGCTCAGTTGGTTGAGCATTGTCCTGTGCACCGAAAGGTCCCAGGTTCTATTCCTGGTCAGGGCACATGTCCAGGATTTGGGTTTGGTCCCCAGTATAGGAGGTAACCAATAAATATCTCCCTCATACCCTTCCTCCCTCCCTCTCCTTCCCTCCCTCCTTGTCCTTCTAAAATCAATAAAAACATTTAAAAAATACTGACAAAATGATATAAGCAGTATATAAAATAAATTAGTGGGCTAGTGGTTAGCAATTCCTGAGTATGTTCAAGAAGTGACTGTCACTGGAGAGAAGAAACACAAAAATAGTAGAATAGTGGGAGAACAGCACAGCATTAAATCTAATGCTGTGAAAATATTCTTATATACCTTAATAACTTTTGAGATCATTGTGTTTTAACAGTAGATATATGAGGTATCAAATATAAAGTAAATAATAATTGGAATTCTTGGTAATAACATTATCCCATATAATTTATTTGGATAGTTTTCCATGAAAATTTGTTTTCTAAAATTGGATATTTAAGTTTTAGTTACATGCAATGGCTAGTTCTCTGACATAAGGTTTGCAATATTTCTGACCAGTGAAGTATTATTATAACTTATAAAAGTATTAATGCCCTGGTTAGCAGTTTTGTTAAAATATTTTTTCTCAGCCAGTCTGGCTAGTGTGGGTCAGTGGTTGAGTGTTGACCTATAAAGCAGGAAGTCATGGCTCCATTCCTGATCAGGGCTTGTGCTGTGGTTGCAAGCACATGCCCTAGTAGGGGGGCGCATGGCAGGACTCCAATCAATGATTCTGTTTCTATCTCTCTCTCCCTTTCCTTTGCTCTCTGAACTCAATAAAAATATATAAAATATTTTTTTTTCTGAACCATTTAGTAGGGCTACAAAATATACAAGCTAAAAACACAGGTGTTTCTACAAATATTACACACACGTATTAGGGTTTTATGGTTCTTTTCTTTATAATGTGATATTTTATATTGAACTAAACATATTTCATTTTAGTCATTTGAAAATTGGCACCATTCCTATGTTTAGCTAATAACTAATCATTAAAAATCAACCTCGAAATCAGCATAATGATATAGGACTACCTTTAAACACTAGGTCTAAAACTGGAGAAGTATAAAATGTGCTAATGAAAGTTTCCCCCACAGTAATCTTATTAAATGTTTTTAAATCTCTCATTTTATGAATTATTTTTTTATTTTACCTATAGAACTATATCTTAAACTCTTTTCTTAATCTTATTCATTATGAACTAATTCTCTCCTTTTAGCAATCTTCCTGAGCTCTTTCCGGGTGCCATATGAAGAAATCAAAATGATGATATTGGAAGTGGATGAAACACAGTTGGCAGAATCTATGATTCAGGTAAACAAGAGGCAGAGAGCTTAAGTTCCAATATTTCATTGCAAGCTTCTCATTAAACGGAAATCTGTAAGTGAAGCAAAATTCTTAAACCAAATCATTCAACTGGAAAATCATTGCTGCATAATTAGTTTTAGCATAACTTCTGCATTGCCAGGAGATAAAACTCTGAATGTTCTTTTAACTGCAAACTAAATATAATGCTATCAAAATAATTACATTTCAATTATTTTAAATGACTGTTTTCTGAAAGTCAGGTTGTTTAATTTTACATTTTTGTTTTTGTTACAATTAAGACCAGTAATATATTCAGTTAAATTTGTATAATATTTTTAGAGTGTTTTAGAGTTTTCTTAGGCTTTGGTGTCTTCTAATGTTGTATTATTATTTAATATAAGGTTGAGGGAGATTTCTTTTTATTTCAGAGTAACCTTACTGACAATCCCTACTGGGGTCATTTGTGCTCTTATACATACTACAGATAGTTTGCATAGTGTTCTGAATTCATTCAGAAGGCTGGAAGATTTTTTCAAATGATTTGTGTTCACACTATTATTTAAGGAATGCTAGTGTGGTACTAAAGTTACTTGCTGAATTCCACATAAAGTAACAATAATACATATTTAGATAGAATTTAAATTTGAAGAATCAAACCACAAATTATATAGCCAGAGGATGATATCTTTAGTTTACTATCTTGTATTTTACAATGGAAGGGTATTGATGTTTTAGCAGTGAAAAGAAAACAAGGATTATTTGTTAATGTCATCAAAATTATTCTAGACATTTTAATTAATCAGTAAATGGTAATCTTAGGACTTGTTCTTGCCTCTCCTCTCTTGTCTCCTAAATGTGGTGGTTCTATAATCCCATTAGTGATTTCTGCTCTGAGTCTCTGAGACATAAACTACCTAATTCATCAACTCTTGTTTAAATGCTTTTTCTCTAGCAGTTTCTTTTTACTATAACGTTGTCTTTGTTACTGTTGATTGTGTATATGCCTTGTTCTTAATTGATTCCAAGGTCCTTAAAGAAAAATTTTCTACTTAATACATGTTCATAGTTTTTATAATGCATTTGTTAAATATTTATGGAGTAGCTTTTAACTTGCTTACACAAATGGTTTGGATAATCATGTGACTTTCGTTTTGTAGAGATGAAAAAAAATTATTTGCATTGAAATTTGTACCCAAAGAACATTAAGTTCCATATAACTTATTAATATATTAGTTTCTATTACTGCTATAATAATTTTTTATTTTTACTGCTATAACAATTTAAATATAGTGGCTTAAAATTACATGAATGTGTACTATCTTACTTTTCTATAGACCAGAAGTCTGGCCTGGGTCTTACTGTCAAGGTGTTGGCAGGCTTGACTTTCTTCCCGTAGGCTCTAGGGAAGACTTTGTGTGTGTTGGGGGGGTTAGTTGTTGTTTGTTATTTTCTTTTCCAGCTCCTCATGGCTGCCTCCTTCCTTGGCTCCTTGGCACCTTCCTTCACCTTCCAAGCCAGCAATGTTGCCTCTCTGTTTCTTTCTTTCATTGTTATAACTCCCTCTCACTTGGTGGTTCTGTCTCCCTCTTCCACTTGTAAAGACCTTTATGATTGCATTGAGCACATCCAGATAACCAGGATAATCTCCCTATTTTAATGTCAGCTGAAACTAGTATTTTCAGAGGTTCTGGGGATTACATGTGGACATCTTGGGGGAGGCTGGCTCATTATTCTGCCTACCATACTTGCCTAATATAAATTTAATCTTAATGAATTTAAAATCTAAAACTTTAGTTGGGACATACGCAGAGCCTTTATATAGTCATTAAAAAACAAGACTCTCATGGCATTTGAAGTCTCATTTTTTTTAATTTAAAAAATACATTTCTTACTGCCCATGTTGAACAGGGCATGGGAAGAGCATTGCTTTTTAACAATCATCGTTTGGTAGGTTTTATTCACTGTCCTGATTTCATTTTGGTGTATTTATTTATTCATACATAACAAGATGTCAGTATTGATGTCATTTTCCCACCTCATTCTTTACCCATTTACCTTTGTTCCATCAGTCTTTTATTAATTAATTTATTTAGCTGTGTGTGCACGTGTGCGCGTGCGTGCGCGCACCCACCATGTGCAGGGCACTGTTTTAGGCTCAATCAGAAACAGACTTTACATTTTTGGAATTGATAGTGTGGCAAGGGTGATGATTACATAGTTCTATATATATAAAAGGCTAAGCAACCATCTGACTATCTGACCAGCCGACCAGCCAGTAGGTATGCTGCGCACTGACCACAAAGGGGCAGATGCTCAACGCGGGAGCTACTGAGCTGCTGTGACTTGGCAGCGGCAGTTCTTGGGTGGTACCCCGGAACCAGAGACTCCTCACGGGGCTGTGCGATTCCACCTTTGGCCGTAGGTTATGTTGTTGCTGGGGCACTGTCGGCCTCGAATCTGGTTTACTGCCGAGCTGTGATGACAGCAGACGCCCTTTGAGCCGCAGTGCCACCCCAGGTGTGGCTGGCCTAGGAGGGACCGCTGGAGGTTGGCTCCAGGGCGTGTCCAGCCTGTCTCACCCAGTCCCACCCCACCGGCCACCTTCTAATTAATTTCCTTTCAATGTGCATGAATTCGTGCACCAGGGAATTAGTATGAAATAAAAATACAAGACAAACATAGCTGATTTACGATACATAATGTGTGAGGGGAGTGCCAGGTGTGTGTATGTATAAAGATAAGGGCACCTGAAGGTTTAATACAGTGTAGACGTGGAAAAGGGCAGAGGATTGAGTGAGTAATGTAGTGAGGGCAGTTAGTCTGGATGTAATAAAACCCTGAGCTGTGAGGGAAATGCTAGCAGTGTGTGGGCAACTGTGAAGAGTTTAGTTTGATAGGATCTTAGGATTTGTGAAGTATATTCGGAGACACAAAGCTAGGTTGGGGATGTGCTCTTACAAATCACCATAGTTTTATTACTTTGGAAAGCAAAAATACTGAAGTGAAAAATTAATACGTTTCTGATGAGAGATTAAAATTTAATTATATATTAACTAAAAATATTCAAGGGGATTGGATGGTCATTTAAAGAGTGCTGAAGAAATTTAGAAGCCTGATGTAATAAATAATTAAAATAATCCAGCTGTCAACTAGAATGATTACAAGAAAATATAAATAACCAAGTCTTTTGGTCTCAGGCAGTTCTACTAGGAGAAATTTCTATTTATGTGGAAAAATCATATACTACCTGCATGTTTTTGTTGGTAGTATTAATAGTGAATATGTTTTTCAGGGATGATCTTAAATTGTGACTTTTTATTTGTTTTTGGCCAGCCAACCAAGTTTTTATTCAAAGATACACAGTGAGTCAAAAACTTGTTTTTTGATTTAACTAGTTTGATATATAATATTTTCTAACATTATTTTTAACTAATAACACCTTCGGGGATTTATTTCCCCATTAATACGTGTAGCATGTTATAGGCTTAATTTAAATTTGTACTTGAATTTGGGCTTGCACAGAATATACTGATACTATAATTTGGGATTGTGATCACCAACCACTCTTTTTTTTCCTTCTTAATTTTATTATCAATATGCTAACTTGTTATAACATTATTATAGCCAATTATATTTGGACACAGAAGGATCTATATAGACTTTGTCTGAGTGATTGTGTAATCATTTAAGTTCTAACAGGGAAACATATTTATATGTATTTCCTTGGTTTTTCTCCATTGGAGTATTTCTTTTTCCTGTGTGTGTGGCTTCGGAAAGGCTGTGCCTGGACAAGGAGTCAGAATGGCCACAGGAATCTGTGGTTTTTAGACTGCAGATGACACAGGCAAAGGGCATTACAGCCACAGGCACTTAAGGATCCTTATATGTTTTTGCTTTTATCTGCAAGGTATATCATTCTGTGTCTTCAGGACTTTTTTCAATGTTCTTTCACATCAGAAGAATTACTTTATCTTTGTTTTTTAGGTATCTTTATTTTTATTATTAAAACCATACTCATATTGGTTAAATGTTGCAAGAACTGTCATTAAAATTCCCTTGTTTTCTTTTTGATTCTTTCCCTTGCCTTTTAGTAGCAATATGATAATTTCTTTTATTCCTGTGAGTGAAGTGTTAAAATATGTTTGACTTCGCTTGAAATTTCTGACGTTTAATTCCCTAAAGCTGAAATGTAATTGATCACATTTATCCAGGTGAGAAAGCTGTTTCTTTGGTATAGGTTGAGTTCTTCTTTCTCAATTATACAGCTAATCAAATAAACATTCAGTAGTGCTTGATTTGAATATATAATAACTCTGGATAGAGAAGAAGAAAATTGCTTTCAAGATGCAGAGAATACAGCTTAAGGCTTTGCATAAAAGGGAGGTTACCTAGAAATACAACTAAAGATTAACTTTTTTACTGATTTCCTTCCCAGAGTTCATTCATAAATTTACCTAGAATTCAAGAAGCACATTTGTTGAAGATATTTTCTTTTGGTTTTCATTTTCAGAACTTATTAAAGCATCTTCCTGATCAGGAGCAATTAAATTCATTGTCTCAGTTCAAGAGTGACTATAACAACTTAAGTGAACCAGAGCAGTTTGCTGTTGTGGTGAGTATTCTTAGTGTTAACTCTCTTTTGAGGGAATTTTAATTAATATTGTGGAAAACAGGGAAGAAAATGTCAAGCTTTTCTCCTCATTATTACTCACAAACCTTTAATGTCCATTTATTTTTAACCTAAGGATATTTATGGGACATTATCTTGATTTAAAATATGTATTGGAATTCTAGCCTTAAGTGAAATCCAAGGAGTCTTTAAAAAGTATATACATGATTTCACATTCTCTATTTGATGTCAAAACGTAAAATGAAAATTATGACTTATTCTAGAGTTATGTATTCCAACATATTGCAACAGTAGCTTCAGTTTCTCATTCTAATCACTCACTCCAGTTCATCTCATATTTTAGATCTGAAATTACAAATATATTTTGTTTTGTTTTGGTTTGGTTTTTAGCAATGAGGTTGAAAAATGAATACATTTAAAAAATCTTCAAAAACTTGATAATCATCTTGTTCCAGCTTTCTATTTATAGAAGTTGGGGTCTGAAGAGGTGAGAAGACTTGCCAATGTTATATATTAGCTGTGTTGCCACTTAAAATTAAGATTTTTATCAAGCTTTTTTTCTCTTGCTCTTTCCTCCTACCATTAAATCACCATTTTGAGGTTGGTTATACTCAGTTATCATGATGATACGTTAAAATAGTATTTTATTTTTTATTATATGTTATTTTTTTTTCCTTTTCTTCAATTATATTATTACCAACCTCCAGGGACATGATGAATTTGCATTTTGAAAATTTGGGTTGACTACCAAAATGACTATGCTTTCATACCATATTTTGCATCTTGTAGGCATTTGCTCTTAAATTCCTTCCTGTCTCTTCATAAATCCATTCTACTCAGCCCACCCTTTAGTGCCTCCTCCTACCTCTTGTCCCCCAAGTTCACGAAACTCTGAATAGAACACAGAATAAAAAAGGCAGGGTTTTTCCTTTCACAATCTTTTAATTATAAAACTTTCTAGTACTTAGAGTTTTGATCTTTGGCCATTTTTTTGACTATTGAATGAAAATAAAAAAAATGTAAAATTATAATTTTGAAATATTTCCCACATACCTTAAGTCTTCAACACATAAAAGTTTATATGAAAATGTCTACCTAACTAATAACTTCTGTTGCATATCTCTGAAAATATTTAAAACTATTCACATATTCTAGAGATTGTCACAGAAGAATGAACTCAAACTAGCAAATATTTTAGGTTTATTTAAAATAGCCAGGTTATGCTCTCCTTTAAAAACTAGAGTTGAAATCAAAGAGCTGTGATTTACAAGCAGTGTACTCGTAGGGTCAGATCATTAAAATAATTATATTCCCAGATACTAGTGCTAGAGGTTATAGTTTTGATTTTAAGGCAGTGATGAACCACTTTCCTTTCAGGATATGTCAACTCAAACTTGACCTTGAATCTACTCATTCCATCACAGGTCATACCTGACTGCAAATGGAATTTAATGTGGAAAGAGTAATGCTGTTGAAAAGTATCTGCTATGGACAATGTGAGCAGTGCTTTATCATCTGTTGATTATGACTATTCTAGAACACATTGTTTTTAGTTCTGGCTTGTGTAGTACTATCATTTTAAAATATTGTTTTGGTGAGGAAAGGGGAAATGCTAGTAAAGTTGGGGGGAAAAATGAAAACTATATATATATATATATCCTATCTAATAAAGAGGAAATATGCAAATTGACCACCACGCCGTAACAGCCAAGATGGCTGCACCCACACTGGAGGCAGGGATTCTGTAACACAAAATGGCTGCACCCACAGCAGAGGCCGAGTTCCTGTAACGAGACTTAAGGAGCAATCATCAGGGACCTAAGGCTGCATGGCGCTGGGCCGGGGCAGGGGACCTGAGGCTGCGCCTCCCGCCTGGTGGAGCTTGACAGGGGACCTCAGGCTGCGTCCCCTGCCCAGTGAAGCTTGATGGGGGAACTCAGGCTGTGCCCACTGCCTGGCAGGGCCTGACAGGGAACCTCAGGCCATGTCCCCTGCCTGGTGGAGCTTGACAGGGGACCTCAGGCTGTGCCTTCCGCCTGAGGTGCTTGACAGGGTCCTCAGGCTGTGCCCCCTGCCCCGGTCCGGGCTGGGGGACCTCAGGCCGTGCACTCCGCCCA
>NW_005364882.1:2383041-2401818 GCF_000412655.1 Myotis brandtii | reverse complement strand
TGCTGAAAGCAGGTTTCTGGCCTTTTTTTACCTTCTGTATTTGATACAATGTTGCAGTCCGGCTGGCTGAAGCCCGGCTGACTGAAAGCCGGTTTCTAGGGTTTTGTTTAGCTTCTATATTTGCAACATAGTTGCTTAGAGTTGCAGCTGAGAGGCCGGCAAGTCAGGCGGGGAACGTTGGAGTCCGCCGTCACTGGAGCAAGCAAGCCTCCCTGTTCGCTTCAGTGCATGGCTGCCGGCCGCCATCTTGGCTGACAGTTAATTTGCATAAGGATATGCTGATTAGCCAATGGGAAGGGTAGCGGTCGTACGCTAATTACCATGTTTCTCTTTTATTAGTGTAGATATATACTTTATATATATAGTCAAATAGTAATATTCTTCACCTTTGCCTTTTTCCATTTTAACTTTTTACCATTCTCAATTTATCTTCCCCTACTTCTCAACTCTTCCTTCTTCCCAAAGGAGAAGGAATCCTGCTAAAGTTCCAAATAATACTTGGGGAATACACACACAAACAGGTGTAAAACCATGTAAAATGCCCATAGTTTTCTGTTCTCCTTTCCAGATTAAAAGCTCAACATCAAGTTGCTAATTCATTAGCGTAACATGTTTTCAATTTACCAACATTGTGTAAATAATATAATAATTTGGTGTGTTTAGAAAACTAATTATAATTATGTATATTTCTGAAAGATTCCCCTAATACCAAGTTTCATGTTTCAAGTAACAAACTTAATGAAATTATGTTGCATTATGTTATAGAAGATGGACTATTAACTTTGAGGTAATGTAAACTGCAGATTCCTATGTGACTTTTGTATATTAGAAAAACATTTACTTGTTGACTGGACCTATATTTAAAGTACTAATCATTTTCACCTGAAAAACCATCAGAGTCATAAACAAGGAATTGTCCCAGGTGGACATAACGTTTGCACCCCCAAATAGGGCCAAAGTTTGCCTTTTCATTTGTTTCACCATAGACTTGTGATTAGATCTGTTTCATTTTCAGATTCTATAGATTGATATTGTGATTTCTAGCATTGTTTTTATTTTAACAAAAATCTGTTAAAACTCTGCAGTTATATTACTTGCTGGTGTGTTTCACTATTTCTTTTATCCATTAATTTGATTCTTGTGAATTATAGATTTCACAGGTGTGTTGTATATAAACATACACTCAAATTTGATACAATAATGGATAGAGTCCCTATAGTTGTTTTCATTATATAACCAGCTTTAATTTCATCCAAGCATTAGGCAAAAAGGTAAACAAAAAGCTATACCAGGACTTTGGCATTTGTTTATATTATTTTGTCTTTGATAGAAAGACATTTTGCAAAAGTAACACATATAGAATGCTAGTAACCAGAGTCCATTAAACACCAATTAGAATATATAAGATATAACATGTAAATTAGAAATAGGGGTTTCTTATCTTTGTTTACTTTATATACAACTTTCCAGGGCTGTGTCCTACAGAATTTTATATACATACTAGAGGCCCAATGCATGAAATTTGTGCAAGGGCCTAAGCCCTTGCAGCTGCAGTGGCTTGCCTCGGCCCTCACAGCCCTGGCTTTGTACTGTAGGTTGTCCTGGACGTCTGGAAGGTCGTTCAGCTGTCCAGTCTAATTAGCACATTACCCTTTTATTATTATAGATATATTACTCAGAAATATTATGTCACTATTCATTAAATTATAGGTCCTTGAGGCTTTCTTTCAACCACTAAAGCATTTGATATGTCTATATTCTCTCCAGGGTTCCTATAATATGAAGTTTCATATACACTTTTATTTATTTCTCCCTTGAAATTAGATTTAATTTTTTTTTAATGCTGATACTATCTCCATTTCTAAAGGAACAGTCTTCATGCATGAGTACCAGACATAGGTACTTTTATGAAACTAAGCGTTCAGTTGCTCATCTGCTTTTTCTGATAATTCAGAATTTTCAGGTACCTTCCTGAACTAATACTCCTTGCTGTCCTTACGATTTGAGCATTAGCCAGCCTGATCAGCACACCACTCATAGTTCTAGAGCTTTCCCTGTTTATACATGGTAGTATAGGAGTGGTGGTGACATGGTGGTGCTTGGTGTCTGGTGCTATGAGTTCAGGGCCTAAAACAAATTATATTATTGACTTGTTTTTGTAGCTGATTACTTATAGCTGTTTTTGTAGCTCTATACTTATATGTCCTATATTTTCTGGGAGATTTTGGCATATGAAAAATAACCCATCCAAAATTCTGGACCAGAGGTTCTGATAAAATGGTATTTTAGAGGAATGCTCTGGGATTTGCTCCATCTCCATATATGTTTGTGTGACTTGAAATGAATGAGACAGTCTACCTGCTGAATTTGTTATTTTAGGTTCTGGGTAGAGGACACTGAGTACTGACTGATTTGCTTAACTTGAAAAATTATTTTATTTGGACAGTCCAGGAAAAAACTTTTATTGATAAATCAGTTTATATTTGGCATGACCTAGCCTCATGCTTTATTCAACTTAATTTCCTACTAAAAAGTTGAAGAAATGAAAATATACTTCCTAGAAACCCACTCATTAGACCAATTAGTTGCCTGCCTTTTTCTTGGGTTCCTTCTTCTCTTGTCAGCCTCTACACCTCCTCATTCATCCCTCCAAAATATTGACTACTTACCAAATATTGGCTCCCATTGAGCAGAACCTAGTTTTAGTTGTATGACTGCAGTTTAAAACATATTTGCAGTGTTTATTTGATCACTAAACCACCAACTAAAATCACTGTGCACACAGTGGCGTGGTTTAACTGTGTGAGAAATAAGATATGTAAATATTCAGTGGGATCAGAAGATTAGCTGAATTTTATAAAAAAGCCTAAAAATTTGCATTTGAAGCTTAGTGCACTATACTTTGATGAAAAATTCTAGGTTTTTGAGTATCTGTCTCTATATTATTTAATTCTGGTAAGCTTTTCTTCAAAGGGAATCAAACCTCTTACAGGCAGGTTAAACTGAACAAATGTCCTGCCTTTGTGTTGTATTTTGATCTGCCACCATTTGGTGTCACTGTAGGGCAGGGCTTTTCAACTTTGTGCAGTAAAGGCCTCCATTTTTTCTTTTTTAAATAAAAAAAATGATGTAGGAAGTTCATGCATATTTCCTTGCATTAAAAATGTCTCGTTTTAAAGTACACCCTAATATTCTTGTTGTAAAACATTCAGATAACATATAAAAATATTGAATACAATTTGAAAGTTCTTTATATCCCACTACCCCACTGCATTCCATACAAGTTATCATTTTGTTGGACTTCCAATCCTATTTCTTCGTATTTACAAATGTATGCATATTCATATGCACATTTAAAAATACATTTTTTTCTGAAACCTTTTTATCATAAAATATATTTTGCAGATTCTTTTCATGATATGCTAGTTTAAATTTCTTATGTAGTATTTCAGAGTCCATATTAAGATTTTTCTTTTAACTGTTCTCTTAATGAAGAATGGTTCCTTTTTGTTTTCCCCAGGGTTTAAAGAAATAATTCTGCATACATCTTTGTATAGCCTATATAATAAAAGCCTAATATGCTAAGGGTCTGACCATTTGACCATTCGACCAGTCGCTATGACACACACTGACCACCAGGGGAAGACGCTCTGACTGGTTGGATAGCTTGCTGCTGGGGTCCAGCCAATTGGGACTGGGGGAAATGGGCCGGACACACCCTGGAGCCCTCCCTCGGTCCCTCCCTGGTCCCGATCATGCACCAGGGTCCCTCGGCGGCCTGGCCTGCACCCTCTCGCAATCCAGGACCCCTTGGGGGAATGTTGGAGAGCCAGTTTTGGCCTGATCCCTGCAGGCCAGACTGAGGGACCCCACCAGTGCATGAATCCGTGCACCAGGACTTTAGTGTGTGTGTGTGTGAATATATATATATATGTATTTTAGAGATCAGTGAGCACAGACTCTGGGTTTAAATCCTAGATTGATCTTAACCTGTGTGACCTTGGTTAGATACTCATCTTTCTGTTCCTCAATTTACTTATTTATGAAATGAGACCATGTTAGTTCCCTATTGCTGGTATAACAGAGTACCACCAATTTACTGGTTTTAAACAACACAAGTTTATTATCTTATAAGTTTGAAGATCAGAGGTCCAAAATGGGTTATCCATGTTGCATTCCTTCTAAAGACTCTGGATGGGGAATTTATTTCCTTGCTTTCTCTAGCTTCCCAAGGTGGCTCACATTCCTTGGCTCATGGTCCAGCATCATTATGACTTCTGCTTTTATCATCACATCTTTCTTTGACCCTCTCCTAATTTCTAATAAGGATCCTATGATTATATTGGGCCAACTTGAATAATCTTCTCATTCAAAGATCCTAATTTAATTCCATCTGCAAAGTCTCTTTTGCCTTGTAAGATAATATATTCAAAAGTTTTGGTGATTAGTACGTGACCATATTTGGTGGATAATTGTTTTGCCAAACACAGGGATCATAACAGTGTCCACCTCCATTGCATGGTCTTAATTGAGTATTAAATAAATTGATGTAAGGAATATGTGTAAATCATCTTGTTCTCATGAATTCTTTTTCCCTACAACATCAGTATCCTTCTTCTTTGTTACCATAATGCCCTGTGCATATATCTAAATGGCTCTTCTTAACCTGGAATGTTATAGTTTTAATTTATGCTCAAAACATTTTGATCCGCTGGAGTATATTATGCTCATCTTCTAGCACATGGTGGCCACATGATATTGGCTAAAGGAATATATGAAATAAGGAAGAGATGAACAGAAAGGAGGGAAAATATATAGCAAGAACAATAAAATTTAAAATGTTAGAATTTTTTTTTGATTTTAATTTTTTAGAGCAGTGTTAGATTCACAGCAAAATTGGGAAGGTACAGAGATTTCCCCCACACACATTCATCGCCTCCCCCATTATCGACATGTCTCACTAGAGTGGTATATTAGTTACAATTGATGGACCTACATTGATTGACACAATAGTGATTGCCCAGAGTCCACAGATTACACTCTTGATGTGCATTGTATGGATTTGGACAAATGCACATCAGCATGATATTATCAGAGCATTTTTATTGTCCTAAAACAAATATTTTTAAAAATCACATTCAAAAATAAAAATGTTATTTTTGAGATAATTTTAATTTTTGTTAAAATGAATCTAAATAATGACTTCTGCATGTGAGAATGGATTAATTCAAAGTAGACCAAGTAACCAACACTTCTGTGCAAAAAAGTCTAAATTCACATTTCAAAAAAAATTACAACTTAACCCACCCTATACAATTGCCACTTGTATACTTGTCAACATTTTACTTTTCTTCTGATTCCATACCTTCATTGGACTTTTTTCAGTGATCTTCCTTTAACTCAGAAGGCCATTTTTTCTTTGTCCGTGAATACTAAAGACACTCTGTACAATATCTTTTGGCCTCAGTGGTTTTATTTTCTAAAAAGTGTTGAGGAAATTATGATTTGGTTTAACAGTAATGGCTTACTGAAATACCTTCAGAAAAGACTGACCAAGATAGATAAGGAACCTCAAAGAATATCTTCCCTAAACCATCACTTTCTCAGACTAAACATCTTCAAGTCTTTCTTTTATTTCTTAGGTGTTGATTATTTCAAGTGCATTGCAAATGTCCAGATATAAAGTCAATCATGTTTCACAGAGAGCATGAGTGTGTCTGTGTGTGTGTGTGGGGGGGGTGTTGGGGGTTAATGGGGGGATGAGGACACATTTGTAATACCTTAACCAATAAAGAAATTTAAAAAAAAAACATAACAAAGGATATGGAGTTAGTATGATATAATTTCTTCTTCAAGACCCATTTTGGCTTCTTGTAATTTCTGCTTCTTTTTGTCTTTAATAATTCATCTTTGATCTTGTCTGTCAAAGCCAGCCTCTCCTACTGGAAAATAGTTCTATTTGCCTTTTACTTCTGCTTTTTGGTACCTATCCAGTTGTCTATATTCCCTCAAAATTCATGATATTTTAGACAGCACTCTGGCAATCTCATCTGTAAATCCTTCAGTACCCAGGGAGGACATTTGTTTAGAATAATAAAATATTATAACTATAGTCCTAGCTATTTAAATCTTAGAGGTCTGCTTCTCTGAAGATCATAAGCATTCAGCTGTTGTTCAGTTATTCCTGTCACATTGCTTTGCAACCTTCTTGACATGCTTCTGCCAGGATCCAGGATTTAATACAGGCTCACTAGCGCAGATGGTTTTCCTTTCACCTAGTGCAGGGCTTATTAATTTAGCTTGATTTCAATTATGATTGATTTGTAGCCTGAAATTCTTCCAACATTTATTACCTCTATAATTTTTCTTATAATCTGATTTCTGCTTTACATCTCCTTTAGTCTATGTTAAAATAGTCACAATGCCATTTGATTTTTTAATTAAACTTATTGCAAGTTTGTTGGTTTAAGAAATTAAAATCAGTTGTCAGTTGAAAGATAACATTACCTTGCCCATCCTATTATTTTCTCTGAAGATCTTATTCCTCACAGGTTTCTTCTTAGTTCTTCCTACACGTGATACAATGGATATATATACATTGAAAAAACTCTTAAAAGGCCATTTACATCTTCTCTTTACATGTTTAGCAGGTAGTATAAAATAGTGTATAATAGATTTACCGATTAAACTAAATATAATGAAATCCACACAAAATTAGAGGCTTTGTTATGTTTGAATTTAACATGGTTTCACTGCTGAAAATTGAGTCTATTTCTTTATATTTTTCATTTTTACTTATTTATTTTTAAAAATTGAGTATATTTAAGAACTGTTCTCATGTTAATTTGAGCTCTCAGTAGATGATTTCAAGGAAATGGCTCTAGGTAGCATCTTTCCCTTAGTGTCAGCTTCAGCCTTTTGTATTATTGGATAGTTCATGTATGAATTGAGACCTTGACTTTATATTGGTAACCATACCACTGCCTGATACATTTTATTTGAATAGATTGTTTTCTTGGTTCAGCAATGATTTATTCATTTGACAAATATTTATTGGACACTGTGCTGGGCATTCCTCTGGTTTCTGAGTTTACTGCAATGAACATGCCTCTTACTCCTTATTGGTTTTGTATTTTAGTTGAATACAGTAACGGTATGCACATAATCAAAAATGTAAAGTAAAGGCAATCAATTAGTATTATATACCCCTCAGGAAATGGTGGGGTGAGGGCCATGTTACATGTTTGATTAACATGGCTAGGGAAAGCCTCTCTGAAGAGGTAAAATTTGAACAGAAGTCTACATGCCTTCAGTTAGGTGGGAAACATGTTATAGAGAGGGGAGGCCACAGTATAATGCAAGTGGCTCTGCCAGAATGAATGAGGAGGTGTGGGAAGAGATGACATTAGAGATGGCATTGCCACCATGACATGAGGCCCATGGGATTTATTCTAAGGAAGCCACTGGAGCATTTTAAAGAAGTGAAATGGTTGGATTGATGCTTTAGGAATATTCTGGCAGCTGTGTAAGGAACAGATTGTTAGGTGGGAATATAAATTGAAGCCAATGGCCAGTTAACATGGTATTACAATGATCTAATAAGGTGAGAAATAGTGCTAGCTTGACAGGTTTGATGGCATTGTCAGTCATAAGAAGCGCTCAGATTCTGCCAGAAGTTGAAAGATTGGGAAGACAAGATTTCTGTTCGATTGGATTGGGAGTATGAGAGGAGTCAGGGATGACTCCAAGGTTCTTGCTGGGTGCAATTAAAAAGCTGAGTTTCCATTTACAGAGAGGAAGAAGGGATTTTCAGCAGATTGTAGGAGGGAAGATCACTTAAAATGTTTGTGGACATTCAAGTGGGCATAAGAAGTAAGCTCGGAGTTCAAGGCTGAATGTATAAATTTGGGAGCCTTTCTCAAACAGGTGGCATTGAAAGCTATGGAATGGATGAGATCACCAAGGGAGTGAATTAGAAATGTTACATAGGAGGCAGTGAAGGAAAAGGCAAAATATGCAAACCTTACTGTTTTTCTTAGTCTTCTCTCTAGAGAGGGGACTTATCGTCAGCAAGGTTTTGTTTGTTTTTTTTTGCTGCTAGTTACCACCTCTCTGAGGAAACTTGCAATCCATAGCCTAGGGAATTGTCCAAGGTGATTTTATAGTATGACACTACTGCAATTTGTTTCAAAAACTAAGCATGAGCTGAGGTGAAAGGGCTATTTGGCATTTGTAGGCTATAATTCATCAGGGACCTTTGGAAAGAAGCTAGTGGTCATGAGACTATGTGTTTGTGGTAAGAAAGAAAAATCTGCTTTTGCCTCCAAGCCTTGCTCTCATGAAAAAGTGGAATCTCTAATACATCATAATAATCAGTATATAGTGCCTGTATTATAAACTAATATGAAGTTAAAATGCCAAAAATATGCAGGCATATTCCTTGATAAAATAACTTATTAAATCAAGGGATTGAGTTCATTTAGTTCAAATCTACCTCAAAATAGTAATATCAAATCCTGCCATTAAGGGGAAAAATCACTAACATAGTAGCAATTGTGTTCTCTGTAGAGTGGGAGGAGAAATGGAATTGAACTCTGAGTGAATTCTCTTCTGAGCTTTTGTTACCTTTGCTCCCTTGAAATTAGTAGATGTCAGCTATATTAAATTACTACAGTTCTTTAATTTATTAGAACTAATAAAAACACAGCATGATCAGAATAATATGTTGTTTCATTGAATTGCTAACTCTTGTAAGTTTCTCAAAAAGTTTGAATTTCCAATTGATTTAATCATTATCTTTTCTACTTTTTTTCACTTTGTGGCAAAAGGCACACAATTTTGCCTATCCTATATAATAAAAGCCTAATATGCTTAAGTGTCCGACCGTTCATTCTACTGGTAGACCAGTCGCTATCATGCACACTGACCACCAGGGGACAGACGCTCCAACCAGTAGATTAGCTTGCTGCTGGGGTCTTGCTGATCAGGACTGGGCAAGACAGGCCAGACACGCCCTGGAGCCCTCCCACCGTCCTTTCCCGCCCTGATCATGCACCAGTGGGGTCCCTCAGCCTGGCCTGCGCCCTCTCGCAATCCAGGACCCTTTGGGGGATGTTGGAGAGCTGGTTTTGGCCCGATCCCCGCAGGCCAGGCTGAGGGACCCCCCACCAGTGCACAAATCTGTGCACTGGGCCTCTAGTTTTATATAAAATGCATGTAAAATGTGTGAAAAACTTGGTAATATTAAGAAATAGTATCTATCTCATTTTATCTTCAACACAGTCTGTTCTTAATACAGTAACTAGTGACTTAAGTAAGATAATGCTCTGTCTCAACCTGTTACCCACTGCTGGCTGCCCACCTCAGAACAAAAGCCTAAACCTGTGAGATGTCTGTAATGCTCTGCATCACATGCCTCATCTTCTGCCACTCTCTCCTCACTAGTTCAGCTTTAAACACATGGCCTCTATATCTATACTCCCCCTCATGCCAGTCACATTCTTGGGGATTTTACATTTGGTGTTGCCTCTCTTTGGACCTTGCTTTCTTTAGATGTACACATGGCTTCCTCCCTCGGGTTCCTCCTGTCTTGCTTCCTCAGGCAACTTCTGGAGGTCTTCTCTGAGCATTTTATTTGAAATTGCATACCCATTTGTCCTTAGCACTTCTTTTTCTCTTTCCTGCTTTATTTTTCTTCTAAGAACTCATCTGCTTTCTCATTTCTGTATTATGTTCTGTCCATAACCTATCTATGATCCTATTATAAGAATGTCCATAAAGGCAGGAATCATTCTTTCGGGTATCCATTGATGAATTCTAATGTCTTGATCAGTGCCTGGCATGTAATATCAGATGAATGAATAAATAACGTTCCTGAAGGTACTTGATAATTTATTTTAAATACTACAAAACTAAAACCATTTAGCTGTTGGCTCACTGAGGCTTGCCATGAAGCATGCTATTAGTATTAAAACATGAATCTGGCTTAAAACAACTTCTTGGTGTTTCACATTCCTTCAAATATTCTTTATTACATTTCTAGTCTAATTAGACATGGCTTTGAATTCCTAATTTACCATATACTAGCTATGAAACATTGGGGCAAGTTTCTTACCCCTCACTTAACATTTTAAAAAATTATCTTATTAGGTGATATCTAATGGAGACTATGCATGTGTATAGTCAAAAGTGAATAATAAGTTCCCAGTTTTTGTAGCTGTTGTCATCATCATCATCATATTTTTATTTTGAATGTTTTCTTCTCCTATGATTCAGCTATTCCTTATTTTACATTTAGAATTTTTCTCACTGTTCTGTGATTGTCTTCATGTGTGTGCTTTTGCTCTCATCATTGTCAAGAGTTACTCTCTTGGTGTTTGGACAACCTCATAATTCCTGATCCAACCTCGTAATTCCAGATTCATCTCTTGTCTTGTCTTGCCTTGTGGTCAGCATTTCACCCTTCTAGCATCATCTGCTTTCTTGTCATTCTCTCTTCTGGCTCCTTGAGTTTCTTTTCCGACTCCTTCCTTTGCTCTCTTCCCATTTCTTTTAACATTTAATAAGTGTCTCACTCAGATACTGTTTTCTAGGCTCTTTTTTAAATACCTTCCTCTTTGTTAATGATTTTATTCACCACACAATTATCTATAATAATAAAAGGGTAATAAACTAATTAGACCAGACAGCCGAACGGCCTTCCGGATGTCATTCTGCACGTCATTCCTGATGCCCTTCCGGATGAAGCTGCTGCATTGGGGCCTAGGCAGAAGCGGTTAGGGGCGATCAGGCAGGTAGGCAGAGTAGTTAGGGGCGATCAGGCAGGCAGGCAGCATAGTTAGGGGTGATCAGGCAGGCAGGTGAGCAGTTAGGGGCAAACAGGCAGGCAGGCCAGCAGTTAGGGGCGATCAGGCAGGCAGGCGAGTGGTTAGGGGCGATCAGGCAGGCAGGCAGAGGTGGTTAGGGGCGATCAGGCAGGCAGGCAGGTGAGTGGTTAGGAGCCAGTGGTCCCGGATTGCAAGAAGGATGCCCGACTGCCGGTTTAGGCCCGATCCCGCAGGGATTCCTGTGGGATTGGGACTAAACCGGCAGTTGGACTTCCCCCGAGCGGTCCCGGATTGCGAGAGGGTGCAGGCTGGGCTGAGGACTCCCCTCCCCTGCACAAATTTCGTGCACCGGCCCTCTAGTTAATGAATAATTCCCTTTGAACACCTTCTAGACTTTTTGTACTTTGACTTCTAAATATACACAATTTAATGTCACACAAAGCAGCCAAGAGGATGCGTTAAGAACATGACATAAAAATAAGTACTGACCCATGAACATTTCAGTTATGATCAGTTATCATGACTTCCAGATCTCATGTTGAGACCTGGTGATGGAGTAATTATTTTCTGTTCCTGGGAATAACTTCCAAGAGTTAAAGACATATTATTGAAAAACTGATTAGAATAAGCTTCTCTTCTAACATAAGCTGCACATGTTGGAGCCAGAAACTTAAGTTTCAAAGCTCTCTACCTCTGGGTCTGTGATGAAGTATATCTGACTGAGGGCCTGAGCCTGAGCTTAGAAACCCCCTGAAATGAAAACCACCCAGTTTTAGATAGCAACAGCTTGATGGTTATTATAGAAAGTTTGTTCACGGACCCAACTCCTCTCCAAAAAACAAAACAAAAACACACACACAAAAAAACCCTGCAAATTTTTTTTAACTATCTGAGATATGAAATCGCAGGTTTGCTTTCTGCTTATAAATCATGTCAAGGAATGGGATACCTAGAGGAGATTAAAACCTTACTTGATTATTTTTTTTAATATTGTGTTGGAAACTTCTTATCCTTGAAGATGAGGGTTTGGATAATAGCAGTGAGAGAGGTTAATTTTGGAGTTTTAGGTCAATGGCATAATTATTACACAAAATGAGCAGCCATAGAGGAGCCAAGTAATTATATGACAGTTATATTATTTAAATTTATATAGTGATATACACTTCCCACAGTATGTTTGTGTACATTTATCTGACATATCCTTAACAACAGTCTCTTAAGTTTGCAAATACTGGAGCTCATATAGAATTGGTGACTTAACTGAGACACACCCTCACTGACACACACACACACACACCCCTTATAAACAGAAGAGAAGGATTCAAACTCAGTTTCTGACTTCACATTTCCTTATGTTGTTTTAACCACACTTTTTTGTTTCTAAGTATAAGACTCTTGACTTATTGGTACAAAAGTGGGAATATGTAAGAGGTGGGGAAAGGTCACTGGTTGCAAAGGAAAGGTTTCACAGGATACTTTAGCCAACAGTGTGATTTTCCTCAGGACCAGTCCTGTTCCTGCATTTCTTTGAAAAAACTAAATACTAACCTGATCATCTCCAGAAACTCAGGTCCCAAAATGGGAGGGAAATGCTGTGTCCTTCCTCGCAGAGCCTGGTGAGGTAGGTGTTTCTGGAAGATGGCCCGGCCAGATTTCATTCCAGAAGCCTCTCCCTTATTCTCTGTCCCCTGGTTAACAGGGGCCTGGCAGGCACTCTGATGCTAAGGGTGAGAGCCCTTGAAAACCTTTCTGTGGTATCCAGAATCAACGGTATGAAGTTTTATTTAACTTAGTTTGCATTGTGGTTCCTGGGACAGAAAGAGGTGGTGTTTTGGTCCCATGTCTCATTATAGTACTTGTCTGTGTTATTTTTTTTTCTTTTCCCTCTTTGCTCTGCTTATATTTTTATTTTGTAGTGAATTGTTTGTTTCATTAAACATCCTTAATTTTCCAAAGCAGACTTGGATATTTTGAAAGGATAAATGCATTTATTTTATTTTTCTCTCTCTAATATTGGGTCAAGTTTCCTGTCCTGAACTCAGCTATTATATATTATTCATGCTGTTTTCTTTTCTTTACCAAGGATGCCTATGTTGTATCCTAGTCCACATTTTACGTTTATTTAAGGGTTGGGATAGGGACCAGTAAAAGTGATTTTCCTTCCTTTGGTGAAAAATTGATGTTAACTTTTGTACCACCGGCATCACCACTACCAACTCATTTTTCTTATTGTAATATTTGTCCAAACTCCTGTCTACTAGGAAAACCAATTTCTGCATGTACTAGTATATGTGTATTGATAGTGCATTGACTCACATTTATACATTCAATAGTCATAATTTAGCATAAATATTAATATGCTTAAGAGTTCTCATAGTTTGTGGCTTTCTGCTGAAACTATGATAGGACCAATATTCTATTGATTTTTTATGTGTCTTTTCCTATAGTAATCTATGTGGCATTACCGAAGTTTCATGCTATGGGCAAATCCTATTTAACAACATTTGCTTTGTAAGTAGGTCCCCTTGGGACCACTAGCCACAGTAAAGCTCTGAAATCATTCTGATCGATTGAATGCTTGTATATTTTGAAGGGACTTAGGATCCAGCAGCTTTATATTATGGGTTTCCTTGACTATCTTTATGTTTTTCCTAAGTTCTGACCGAGACTTTTTTGAAGCATTCTATATTTGGAATGAACTTAAGAGAAAAAAAAAAGTTCAGTTAGCTGCATGACAGTCCTTTCCTTTACTGCTTAATTATCTATCTGCTATATTCTGTTCTCATTATATAGCTTTATGCACTTTTCTCTTTATTTTTTTTAGGTGTTTGTCTTAGGAGGGGCTACATCTGCTGTGTTCTTAGTTTCTTACTTTTTAGTGGATTCTTATAACCCCATTGGAGCTATCTGTGATTCTGACTGCTGGCCCTAGTAATGACCTCTCTTGCAAGTTGAAGAGTACTTTCCCCCCATCTTTATCCTCCTCCAAATGCTGGTTTCCACCTATCTTTCCCTAACCATGGGCCTTAACCCTTTATTAGTTATGTCCCTTGTCTGAATCCTGCCTGCAGATTTTCCTTTAACTTACCACACCTTCAGTCAGTATCCACATAATTTTCCCATCCGGCCTGAAGTGCAGATCACAGACCTGGCCCCTCTGGCATCTTTGGACAAAGCAGTAGACATAGTTTATTACTGAAGGACAGAGAGTTGCCTGAAAATTTAGCACAGTGATTTGATTTGAATGCCTCTGAAACACACCCACCGAATCAATGCCTTGAACTGAAGCATGAACTCAAACACTGAATGAATTTCTGAAAGGCCATTGATTTATTTTTAGAAGTCCCTGAATGAATTTTATTTGTCATAATGTAGAAAGAGAATAAAAATTGCAAACAATCAATACTAAGAAACACAGCAAGGTGTCATTTTTAATGGGTTTATGTTTGGAATAAATACAGAAATACCTTTGCCATTAATATTCTGACATCAAAAAGAGCAAGAGTTTGTAAAATGTCAGGGGAGGAATTAAAGTTAATGCACGACATTGGTCAATTAAGAGTATTATGGGGAGAGTTATCTTCTAAAAATATGAGCTAGGTAGCAAGTATTACAAGAAAAGACTTTTTTATTATTTACTACTTTTGAATAAACTAACCTACAATGTAGAGAATGTTTCCTTTCACTTTTTCTTACCTCCACTACCTCAACCCTGTCTCCTCAAAGTTTAGCCCCCAATTTTTTTCTCAGTTCAAGTTTAATAGAAACTATAAAAGATCAGAAGTGAACCCCCAATACTGTACATCAGTTGGTCTGCTCCACAGCAAACTTGGGCCATTTCCTCCAGAGAAGAGCTGGCCTCCCCAGACCTGCCAGAGGCCTGTTCTATACCACATCTGGGCTGAGCCTATCTTCTTGTGTTTTAAGCATGACAGTAGTAAAGAAAGTTTTTCCAATGGCCATCCACTGCCGCGTGACCTGAAAATGGCCCAGTTGTCACTTCCGCTTAGAGAAATATTCTTTGCTCTGGACATCAGGCGTGATGGTATCACTGCAGGCTCCACCAGCGGGGCACACTTCCCATGCTTACCAGTGAGGAGCAATGCCTGGACTGTCATCATCTCACCCACAGAGCCGCCAGCAGGGCCCTCGTTCACGGTGAGCCTCCTGCTACAGATAGTCAGAGGGGCCAACTGGCTGAATCACGTCCAAGGATCTGTGTTCTATTTTTTGTTTGCATCCCACCTCCCTCTCCAACTTTCCCTTTTACTCTATAACTGACTAATCTTAATCTGGTCCACTGATCAATCTTGAACGTGTAATTAATTAACTACTTGCAAGTTTATAGGATTTAGTCAAAGTGGCTCTTGAGTGTAAGTATCATGTTTATGGTATTCTAATGATTTCTCATAATCCCTCTTTTGTTAAATAAAATTTTGGAAGTCAGGCAGGGACTGTTGTGCCTGGAGTGCTTTTGTTTCATAGCTGTTTATGAATGGCAATGGGAAGCCAACTTTAAAGTAGAATAAAATGTGGGTATTCATTTTAGAACAAGACTCTTGGGGGGAAAATAAAATTTTAAGGATAGTAGTGCTGGGCCAGTCCCTCATAACTGTATAGACATTTGTATTTGCCCTGTGTTGATTACCTACTGCGTTTCAGGCTCCATGCTTCATGTTTTGAATGCACTGCCATTTTCCACATAGCAGCTAGTGACCTCTTCCTATAAAAATAGACAGTGTGGCTCAGTCTTTAGAGCATTAGCTGACATGTACCTGGGTTGTAGGTTCAATCCCCAGCCCTGGTCAGGGCACATGTGGGAGGCAACCAATCTATGTCTGTCTCTGCCTCTGTCTCTGTCTGTCTCTCTCTTTTCCTCCCTCCCTACCTCTCTCAAAAAATAAATGAGAATATGTCAATTCCAAACTTAAAATATGATAGTTTTCAAATTTGTGTTATATTAATGAAACCACTCCAGTTTTATTTTGATTAATGATAGCATGGTTTATCTTTTTTGCCTTTTCCCTCCTAACATACTCTTGTTACAGGCAGCATATTAGTTGAGTCTTTTTTTTTTAAAAAATCCAATATGATCATCTTTGCCTCTTAACTGGAGTGTTTTGGCCAAATCACCAGTTCATTCTGTACATCAGATTATTTATTCACTTGGTTCTTAGATTCACTTGTTGATAGATGCATGTTTGTTGTTCACAATTTGTATCTTTACCTTTTTCTTCTTCCTCTTCTTAAAGGATACCTTTCAGCATTTCGTATAATACTGGTTTAGTGGTGATGAACTCCTTTAGCTTTTCCTTATCTGTGAAGCTCTTTATCTGACCTTCAATTCTGAATGATAGCTTTGCTGGATAAAGTATTCTTGGTTGTAGGTTCTTGGTATTCAGCACTTTGAATATTTCTTGCCATTCCCTTCTGGCCTGCAAAGTTTCTGTTGAGAAATCAGCTGACAGTCGTATGGGTATTCCCTTGTAGGTAATTGAGTCTCTTTCTCTTGCTGCTTTTAAGATTCTCTCTTTGTCTTTTGCTCTTGGCATTTTAATTATGATGTGTCTTGGTGTGGTCCTCTTTGGATTCCTTTTGTTTGGGGTTCTCTGCGCTTCTTGGACCTGTAAGTCCATTTCTTTCACCAGGTGGGGGAAGTTTTCTGCCATTATTTCTTCAAATAGGTTTTCAATATCTTGCTGTCTCTCATCTTCTGGCACCCCTATTATTCTGATGTTGGTACGCTTGAAGCTGTCCCAGAGGCTCCTTACACTATCTTCGTATTTTCGGATTCTTTTTTCATTTTGCTTTTCCGGTTGGGTGTTTTTTGCTTCTTCGCATTTCAAATCTTTGGCTTGATTCTTGCGCTCCTCTGGTCTGCTATTGGGTGTAATATTCTTTATTTCAGAGCGTGTATGCTTAATTTCTAGTTTCTTTATCATAGCATCGAGGGTCTCATTAGTTTTCGTGAGGCTCTCCAGAAGTTTATTGCAAGCCCTCAAAATTGCGTTTTTTAGCTCTATATCCTCCATTTCTGTCATGTTTTTTTGTCTCCGCATTTTTTATGCTTTCTTGGTGCACCCCCTAGTGGTCTTTGTGCGCAGTCTTGTTCTAGTTGAGCCTTGATTGTTGTAGTTAATACTAGAGGGATTTGACCACCAGGCCGACTGGCTGTGTGAATCAGCTGTGTCTGCCGCGGAAAACTTCTGTCCTCTGGGGAGGTGCTAATCTAGCCTTTGCCTGAGGCGATCTGGCAAATGGCTCTGCGCAGGGCTTGGGCGGGGCGGGATCAACAGGGCAGGGCGGGCGGAGGGAGCCGTTATGGTGCCCTCAGTCCTGTTCCCAGAGGCTCTGCTTCTCAGAACCCCCGGAACCGCTGCAAACCTCGGAGGGAAAGCTGCCTTCCAACTGATGCCAGACACTCCCGCTTCTCCCGTTTGGGTCCGAGTCCCCAGCGATTCGCCCGTATCTGGAGCTCAGAGTCTGAGACTCCCCCCTGACCGAAAACGACAACCGCGCTCTCAGCCACCAGCCCGCTTTGCGCGCGCACCTCCGCACCTGAGTTTTTTCCACACTGCGCCTCCTCTGAGCCTCGGTGTGCTGTTGTCTTTCCTTCTAGTTGAAGAGTCTCTCCTCAGCCAGCCTTCCTGTGGTTCTGGGTGATGTCCGTTCCGTCTTTTAGTTGTATTTTTGAAGTGGTTGTTTGCGGCAGCAGTCTCCGGTGTTTACCTATGCCGCCATCTTCGAAAGTCTTGGCCATTTTCTTTTAAAAAAATATATATATTTTATTGATGTTTTACAGAGAGGAAGGGAGAGGGATAGAGAGTTAGAAACATCAATGAGAGAGAAACATCGATCAGCTGCCTCCTGCACACCCCCTACTGGGGATGTGCCCGCAACCAAGGTACATGCCCTTGACCAGAATCGAACCTGGGACCCCTCATTCCGCAGGCTGATGCTCTATCCACTGAGCCAAACCGGTTAGGGCGGCCATTTTCTTTTTAATGTGGTTATTCATATGGTGGGGTTTGAATCCTGTTGGTGTAACTTCTTTCTTTTGTGGCATTGTGTTCTAAGAACTCTACCTGCTTTGGCATTTTCAGACTCCCACCACCCTCTCCTCATCTCATGGAGACCTCCTAGCTCCTCCTGGCTTTCTTCTTCAGGGGCTGCAGTTTGGAAATTCCAGACAGTAAGCTGGGGGGCAGTTGCAGGGCTCACCTTGCTTTTTCCCCCTTTCTCAGGCACCACTGTCCCCCACCAGTTAGGTCCAAAGTCTGAAAACTAATTTCAGGCAGAGGGGACAGTTCCAGTCCCATTGCATCCATGGCCAGAAGGAGAATTTTCCTTAGGACCTTCTAATGGTTTTCAGTTTAATTATAATTTGTGAGATGATCTAATCTCTTTATCTTCAACCTCATATTTTACCACTGTGTTCCTTGTCCACTATGTTCAGCCATGTTCATTTTTTGTTCCCACCTCAGATTTGCCATTACTCTGGCCAGTTCCTTTGCTTCAGCCCAAATGCCACTTTGTCATGGAAGCACTCATCATGATGGTGTCCCCTCATCACTCTCTAACTACATGACCCTGCTTACTCATAGCACTTACTGTAATCTGTTCTGTTGTTTCTCTGTCTCTTCCCATTCTCTGTCTGCTTGCTTTACAGTATACTCCATTTGAAGCTGCTTCTTGTCTCCTTATTTTAATACTAGAGGCCTGGTGCATGAAATTCATACATGGGGGGTGGGGATCCCCTCAGCCCAGCCTGCAACCTCTCCAATCTGGGAACCCTCGGGGGATGTTTGATTGCCAGTTTAGGCTTGATCCTGGGGTTCGGGCCTAAACCGGCAGTCGGACATCCCTCTCACAATCCAGGACCGCTGGCTCCTAAATGCTCACCTGCCTGCCTGCCTGATCGCCCCTAACTGGCCCCCCTGCCAGCCTGATC
>NW_005364882.1:2373663-2382824 GCF_000412655.1 Myotis brandtii | reverse complement strand
CCTTACTGCCACCCCTGCCAGTCTGATTGCCCCTCACTGCCCCCCTCTGCCAGCCTGGTTGTCCCTAACTGCTCCCCGCTGCTGACCTGGTTGCCCCTGATTGGCCCCTCCTCCTGGGGCCTGGTCGTCCCAGGCAGCCTGCTGCTCAGTCGTTTGGTCACCCCTCACTAAATGCCCTGCCGGCCTGGTCGCTCCATGCAGCCTGCTGTTCATTCATTTGCTTGTCCCTCACTAAGCCCCCTGCCAGCCTGGTTGCCCCACTCAGCCTGTTTGGTCATCTGTTTGGTTGTTTTGGATGTGACAGCCCCTGGCTCTTTATATATATAGATGAATCTCCATGGCCTAGAACAATGTTTGGCACATAATAAGTGTTTGATACATAAAGGGCTATTTATATTTATTTGCATATAACCCTAAATATAGATATGACCATTTCATAGATGAGACTGCTTGTTCCCTCAGTCGGTGAGTACTGTAGTTAGATGTGAATCACAGTTTTGTGTCCTTTAGGGCACTTTGTGCCTTTCATGTCACTTCTCATGGTGGCAGTCACTCTGGTGTTTGTTGGCTGTGGGCGTCTACTTTACTCAAAGTTGCTTTTAGCAGTATTCTGTATGCTTCGGAATAATTTATTTTAATATTGAAAAATAAACTTTGAGTTATTACATACAAATTACTTAGAATATGTATGAGGGAACTTGAATTGTTGAACTTGAAATTAAGTTTTTGGAAAGTTTGTTAGTTTCTAGTTTTTTCTCATTGGGATTTTAAATCTTCTACACAAACAACTAAAAAGTGGGATATTTAAGTTCAGAATAGAAATTGGAGGGGAGGGGGTTGTTGTTTTGGTATGAAAACATGCTTTTTAGTCAGACTGTCTATGTAGTATTGGAATTTTATGGCATAATCTGCTTAATTTGTTTCATTTGCGAAAACAAAACAAAACATCATTACAGTCACATACTAATTACTAGCCATGCATCATTCATTTGAAATAGAGCCTAAAGCATTTTGTAGTTATAAGCAAAAAGGTCTCTTATGATTCATCACTTTGCAAACGGCATTGTTTTAAGGTTGCTTTTTAGATCCGAGTTTAATCTAGTGCACAGGAAGCATTTTCTGTATTCTGCAAATCTCATTAAATAGGCCTACATGCTCTCTTCTAAGACTGATTTTGAAACATGTTGGAAAAGGGGAAACTAGACTTATGGAACTAAGTTACTATAGTGTTAGGCAATTTTATCCCACTTGTGGCTTAAGGTGTAATTGTTGTATATAGTCTGGGTTATTTTATCTTTCATTCGTGAAGACATCAGTAAAGGGTCTGTAAAGTACATTCTTAATAAAGTTGAGTAAAATACTATAATAGGTAGAATTCTACTCAATGGGTTGTCCCCATCTCTCTATATATAAAAGCCTAATATGCAAAGTGTCCCTTGGGAGTTCGACTGGGAGTTTGACCTGGAGACGGGGAGTTTGATCACTTGTTATGTTGTGCACTGACCACCAGGGGGCAGCACGGATCGAAGGAAGGGAGGCCCCAGCTGGCAGCCAGAAGGAAGGCCCTGGCCAGCAGCCAGAAGGCTCTAATTGGCCCTGATCACCGGCCAGGCCTAGGGAACCTACCCGTGCATGAATTTTGTGCACCGGGCCTCTAGTTAACAGATAAGTGAATATTTGATGAAAATAGATTATATACATACTGTTTACATGGTCTTGAAGCATCTCCCCATAAATTACTTACTTATTATAAAGGAAACATTAAGTTACTTTTCATTGGAAAAACTGATAGGTAACACCTTAACCAAATATGTATGTGTAATATGTATATATCTTTTCCTTTATAACATGTATTATATAATATCCATGTTATGTGGAAAAGAAGAGGGAATATGATAAAGCAAATGGGGCAAAATGGAAACAGTTGGTTAATCTGGGTAAAGAGTAGTTTTTGTATTCTTAAAGCTGAAATTGTAATAAAGTTTCAAAATTTTCATTTAAAGCAACATAAATAAATTGGGCTTAAATTTAGCAAAAGCTGTGTGAACCACAAACAATGATAAAACTTG
This sequence comes from Myotis brandtii, assembly GCF_000412655.1. Taxonomy (NCBI): domain Eukaryota; kingdom Metazoa; phylum Chordata; class Mammalia; order Chiroptera; family Vespertilionidae; genus Myotis; species Myotis brandtii. The sequence continues at coordinate 2,380,755 of NW_005364882.1, read as the reverse complement.
ACAAACTATGGGAGATTTCTGTCTTAAAACATTTAAGAAAAACTGCAAACCTCCTAAACTTCATGAATTACCAGCTTTAGGCCTGGTGAAAATTTTCAGTGATAGTAGAGAGAACTGGAGTCAAGTAGGGGGTGTGGTTTTCTCAGAGCTGAGGAGGCAGCTGAAACAGCTGGAGTCTTCAGGGCAGGGTGTGAAGTGGAAGGGATTGTGCAGAAAGGGATGCCAGTCGTCCATGTGGAGATCTCCCATGAGTCTAGAGGTTGGGCTGTTTGCCTGCTGAACAAGATCTATCACATAGCACCTGCTACATGGCTAGAGTGGAACAGAGATAGTAAATAGAGGTCCAGCATTACTAGGAAGTGTTGGATTTCTGACCCTGCTAGAATAGAAAAATCTTAACAACTTAGTAACTCAGCATTTACTAAAATAAAACAGCTGGAAAGGTTGTATGTGCTGTAGGAACGAGGACCGTACCCTAAGAGAGTTCCTACTTTAGACCCACCCCAACAAAACCTAGAATCAAGTCTTGCAAAAACCCCTCTGGGAAGAAAGTGGAGGAGCTTGGCAATGCCTCTCCTTCCCACAGAGCTACATTAACTAAGGTCAAGCTCAAGCCTGTACAGTTTAAGTGACTGATTTGCCTGCTAAAACAAGAGTAAATGTTCTGCAAAAGGAATATTACAGCTCAACAGTTGTTACATTATAATATTTAATTAAAAAGTAAAAAACAATCAATGGGATGTGTTGTCCAAAAAAAAAAAAGTCAAACCAGACCCAAAATGGCCCAGATTTTGGGTTTTACTTGCAGAAATTTTAATGCAGATATTATTAACATGCTCAAAGAACTAAAGAAAATTTTCTTCAAGGAATTAAAGGAAAGCATGATCTTAATTAAGGAATGTTTGCAGGAAAATTCCTGGAAACTAAAAATTTACCAAATGAAAGTTCTCAAACTGAAAATTTTAATAACTGAATGGAAATATTAGTGTAGGGTTTTAAAAGTATATTGCAGATAGCAGAAGAATCAATGAATTTGAAGGCAGATCTATAGAAATTAGTTTCTTAAGAATGTAGGAACAAAATATTATATTATGTACAGAATCTCAGGTACTGTTGGGTAAATACCAGTCTGTCCAAAACACCTGTAACTGGAATCCCAATAGAAGAAGAGAGTGGGATTGTGGCTGATAAAATATTTGACAAAATAATGGCTAAGAAATTCCAAATTGAGTGAAGAACATCAACTTGTCATTCAAGAAGCTCAGCAGATCCAGCCAGAGTAAACTTAAAAAGAAAGACACATTGACACATCCTGGTCAAATTGTTGAAAGCCAAAGATGAAGAGAGAATCGTAAAAGTAACTGGAGAGAGAGAAGTGGAGAACATTACATATAGGACAACAAGAATGAGAGCTCTTGCTGGCTTTGCAGAGATCATGGTAAGCAGACATTAAGTGTTGAAATAACAAACATCTTATAAACTCAAAACATTTTATTTATTTAGATACCCTTCCAAAAATAGAGTAAAATATACTTTTAAGTGATGTGAAACCTGTGAGTTTGGGGCCATCGGACTTACCCTTCGTGCAAAGCTAAAGGATGTCCTGAATTCAGGTCAAAGGAAAATGATCCCTTATGGAAACTCAGATCCATAAATAGAAAATTGATGATTAAAAAATAAAAATGCAGGATGGGAATTATAGTGTATGTGAAGTACAGGACATGATAGTAATTGCACAAATGATGGGGTACAACAATTGGAATTGTGCTGTTGTAGCTTTACACACATGAAATGAATCAGAAGGTGTGAAATGTTGGAAGGGCGAGGCAGAAAATAAAAACCATGAACCGGTACAATATGGCAGAATTAAGTGTAAAAATAGATAACTTATCAATCATAATGAGATTTCAAATGCTTCTTTTCTAGTAAATTCTAGAGAAAGTGACCCCCCAAAAATTAGTAAATATTTTGAATTAGTAAATATTCTACCAACCAACTTAGAATTGATATTTGTAGAACATTTTCCATAAAAGCTGCATAATATACTTTCTTTTCAAATATACATGGAATGTTTGCTATGGTAGACCATATAGGAACATAAAATAAATCTCAGTAATTTTGAAAAGATTGAAATTCAGAGTAAGTTTTCTGTCTAAAAAAATTAAATTGAGCAGTAATAGAACATGTCCTTGATTGAAAATTATGTAACATGCTTTTAAGTTACTTGAGGGTCAATGAAGAAATTATTTTGAACTAAATAAAAAGGAAAACATTGAAAAAGAAAACCAAATTCTTAAATTACCAATATCAGAAATCAAAGAAGAAAATTTACTACAGAAAATTAGAAACTCATATTATACATAAACATGTAAGTTAAAAAATTGTCAACAAAATATTTTTATATCAAATATTGCAACTCATTAAAAAGTATATCATGACCAAGTGGCACAAGGTTTTTTCACCTTGAAAAATGTAGTTAAGCATATTACCAGAAAAAATGGAGAAAAGTCATATCTAGATAGATGCAAAATAAAAAGGATTTGATAGAATTTTACTTCATGATAAATAAAATCTTTTAGCGACTAGAAATAGAAAAAAAATGTCTTCACCCTAATAAAGGACATCTATGGGAAACCAGGAGCCATCCTCATACTTAATGGGAAAAATGAAATGCTTTGTCATTTAAGATTGGAAACCAGCCAAAGATATCTACTCTCTCCCTCTTTCTTTCTTTCTTTTTTTTTTCTTTTTTTAACTAAAAAACAGAAATTTATTTCTCAAAGTTTTGGGGTCTGAAAAGTCCAAGGTCAAGATGCTGGCTGATTCAGTTTCTGGGGAAGGCCTGTTTTATGGACAGCTGTCTTCTTCCTCTGTCTTCACCTACTAGACGACCAGGATATCTAGTCTTATTACTTCTTTTCAGCATTATAATGCATATTCTAACCTGTGTAATAAGAAAAAGAAACAAAAGGCCTGTACACTGTAAATCAGAAAGTAAACCTTTTTTTAATGACCCAATTGTCTATGTGAATGTATAAGGAGTTTACAATAAACTTTATTGAAGTAACCAGTGAATTTAACAAGGTCACAGGATAGTATACCAGAATGAGTTCTCTTTTTTTAGTAATGACATATATTGGAAAATAAAATAAAATAAAATAGTACTATTTACAATAGCATCAAAAAACTTAAAATACTTAGGGATATATTTCAGCAAACATGCTGATTTTCTACACTTAAAACCACAAGATATTGCTGAGAGAAATTAAATTTGTAAATGAGGTATTTACCATGCTCATAGAGTGGAAGACTCAGTATTGTGAAGATTTTATTTTTCCCTCAAATGATCTGTAGACTCCTAATAGATATATGATACACATTCCCAATCAAAATCCCAGTGGGTTTTATTACAGCAATTGACAAAAGTTACAAAAATTCATATGGCATTTGGAAGACCTAGAGTAGACAAAATCAATTTGGAAAATAACAAACTTGGAGGACTTAGACTATTGATTTGATATCAAGGCAGTAAGGTTTGGCTTAGATATAAAAAAAAACTTTTTCTGGAAAGTTGAGAAGTAAACCCACAAGGATACCAACAAATGATTCACAAGAAAGACATCAAGGCTAGTGCATGGGAAAAAGAACTTCTTTGTGTCAAATGGTGCTGCCAAACTTGGATATCCTATGGGCTAAAATGAATCTCAACTCCTGCATCACACCCCACAGAATAATTGATGAGGGATGGAGTATAGACCTAAATATGCAAAGATAAAATATAAAGCTTCCTAAATAAATCATAGCTTTAGGAAAGAGGGTATAAAATGGCATAAACCACTTTAGAAAACAGCTTGCCAATTTCTTATGAAGTTATGTATGCATTTACACTATATCTTTTTAGGTATTTAATAAAAATGAAAAGACTAATATAAGAATATTGATAATATCCTGTATTACTTTTCACACACGACCATAATATATGTCCACAATCCTGGTGGTTTAAAACATCAGGAATGTATTTTCCTGCATTTTCTGGAGGCAGAAGTCCTAAATGGATGTTTTGGCAGGACCGATTTCTTCTGTAGGCTCTGGGCAAGAATCTGTTGCAGGCTTGTCTCCTATCTTCGGTAGCTGCTTGCAATTCTTGGCATTTCTTGGCTTGTAACATTACTTCAGTCTTAACCTCCTCCTTCACATCGCTGCCTTCTGTTTGTTTCTCTCTCTACTATTTTTATTAAAGTGACATCAGTCATTGGATTTAGGGCTTGCCCTAAATTTAGCATGATCTCTTCTGGCGATCCTTAACTTCATTTCATCTGCAAAGACCCCATTTTCAAATAAGTTCACATTAGCAAGTACCTGAGGTTAGGGCTTAACACAGCATTTTTGGAGTCCTTCTTCAACTCAACCCACTACATAGCCTCAAAGTAAAAAAGAAACACCCAAAAAAACTATCAACAGGAAAGTAGATAAAGAAATTTTGGTGTGTTCTTACAATGAAATATTATGAAATGAAAAAAGAACAAAGTATTGAATCACTCTCTGTGTGTATGAATCTCAAAGTCATTTTGTTGAGTGAAAGAAGCCAGACACAAAAAGTGTTTACTGTAAGTTTCATTAATATAAATTTCAAGAACGAGCAAAATGAAGTTAACGACAGAAAAAAAACAACAACAACATTGGTTTCCTATGGTTGGGTGGGGACTGTCTGGAAACAGACATGAATGAATTTAAAACACCAGAATGGTTCTGAGTTTTATGCCAGCTTTTTAATTGATCAGATATGAAACTCTTCGTTAGGAGTGCTAGCCAAGACTGCCAAATTAGTCTCGTGCGCTCGAGCTTTACCACTTGCAGATCCTGAGTATCTGCAGAACTCACCTGGACCTCCTGTGAAATCCTTAGTGGTCTAGAATTGATAAGCATTTGTAAACAAAAACAAAGCCATAGCTGATGTCTATTGCCAATTGTCTATCCCTTGGCTAGTTGGAGGAATATACATTTATACCCTGTTATTTTATTTATTATTATTTTTTGTATAATTCTTGGATTTACCTTGCTCCAATGCAAACCTATAAAAAATATACAATATGTACTTTGCTGTTGTATAGTTTTTTAAAATAATTTCAGCTTAGGAGTTTAATATCATAAAGCCACACTTTTAAAATATTTTTTATATTCTCAGCACTACCCAGCCATAACGCACTTGAATAGCTATGTTTTTGATGCCTCTCTTGAAGTAAAATGAATGTTTCTTTTGTCTGAGAATTCTGGAGATCATAAAAATATTGGCTAGCTAATGGTAACGGTTAAATATTTTTCACCTAGTTTAATTAAAAAAATCAAGTTCAAAACTTTTTCCTAAGTGTCTTAATTCTATTATTAAATCCTGTTTATTTCTCAGATGTCACTTTCCTCTCTCAACCCCTTATCATTTTCTCTAGTCCTGTCTTTCACAAAGATATGCATTTGTTTTTTCACATTCTCCCTGCTTATAATATGTCTCCCACTGAGAGTGAAGAATTAGCTAATATGGAAATCTAAGTGGAGAGCACAGTGTGGAGGGGATGCCAAAAGTGTATCTGGAAAAAAATATTAAAAATTCAGCAGAGCTCTAGCTGGTTTGGCCCAGTGGATAGAGTGTTGGCCTGCAGACTGAAGGGTCCCAGGTTCGATTCTGGTCAAGGGCACATGCCTGGGTTGCGGGCTCAATCCCCAGTGAGGGGAATGCAGGAGGCAGCCAATTGATGTTTCTCTCTCTCTCTCCCTCTCCCTTCCTTTCTGAAATCAATAAAAATATATTAAAAAAATATTCAGCAGAACAGGAGGTAGTTGGATATATTAAGAAGAAAGGAAAGTAATATGAAGTAATAGGATGCTGAGTGCTCAGCTGGGTCATCTCCATAGTGTTTTATCTGATAACTGAGGTGGGGAAATTAAAGTCCATTCTTACTTATTGGAAAACACAGTAGAAGTAGTTTGAGTATCAGATGATTTTTATAGATTTTAGAGAGAGAGGAAGAGAGAGAGAAACGTCTATGAGAGAGAAGCATCTATTGGCTGCTTCCTGCACTCCCTGCACTGGGGATTGAGCCCGCAATCTGGGCTTGTGCTTGACCTGTAACCTTTAATCAAATCTGTAACCTTTTGGTGCATGGGACAATGGTCAAGCGACTGAGCCACACTGGCCAGGTCATCAGATGGTTTTTAAGTTGTGGTTATTAATTTCTACATTGTGATGTTCTAGTGGAACTGTACAGTTGATTGGCTGCATGCGACCTGGAAGCAGTCATTTAACCTTCCTGAAGTGCTATTCCATTATTCCTTATAATTACATATTCACAAAATATATGAAGTAAAGGTTTTGTCAGTCAATTAAGACTGAAGTGATTAGCTTTTTAATCAGTAGGTTACTTGTAGTGGCCGAAAGTGAAGTGAATGGTTAAGTAGTTTTATAATGACTTCAGGGAAGAGTAATGAAGAGATGGAGCATATACTAAACTTGATTTTGAGGTGAGCCTAAATAATTCTGCAGGCAGGAAGGTGGAAAAATCCAGCAAGTTTTGAATAAATTGGTTCCTGAAAATCTGTTCTTTATTAAAAAAAACTGCATAAAGAGAACCAGATATGGCATTAAACATTATTGGTATAAAAATGCCAAAATGATTTTTTTCATAGAATAATGGGTAAAATAAAATTACATGTGAAAAACATGAGATCATGAAAATTACATCTCCCTGGGGACTTTCTACGTTTTACCCTTCAAGACAGATGGAAAGAGTTAGATGAAATGGGCTGTAAGGGCAGTAACCATGACCCCTGCGCCTCTTGTAGCACCAAGTGGGCACCCAGTCAATACTTGTAAGTTCATTGATTGTTTAAAGGTCTTTTCATCTTATTTTGTTCCTGCTCCAATGACACATGTTGCCAACAAACAAAATTTTGAAATAAAAATTACCCTTAGGATTTTGGATTTGCTTGTTCTTTGATTTTTAGTGGTCAGTTTTTAAGGTTGTTTCATCTGGCATATGTCCCTTCTGGCACTGGCTGAGAAATTGCAGGAGGGCTGTGCCTTGCCTTCAAACAATACTA
>NW_005364882.1:2361402-2373548 GCF_000412655.1 Myotis brandtii | reverse complement strand
TTATGCCTTTAGATTGATATTCAGATTGTAGCTCATTATTGTTGGGTTTTGGTGCTGTGGGTTTAAGATTGCTAAGATCCCACAGTATGAATCAAAGAAAGCCAAAAAAACCTGCACTTGTTGTCAAGTCTTCCATCTTATTAGATGTGAAACCTTGGGATGATGAGACAGATATGGAAAAACTAGAGGAATGTGTCAGGAGCATTCAAGCAAACGGCTTGGTCTGGGGCTCTTCTAAACTGGTTCCTATGGGGTAAGGAATTAAAAAGCTTCAAATACAGTGTGTAGTGGAAGACGATAAAGTTGGAACAGACATTCTGGAGGAGCAGATTACTGCTTTTGAGGACTATGTACAGTCCCTGGACGTGGCTGCTTTCAACAAGATCTAAAATCCATCCTGAGTCCTTGCCCTTAAATAAAAGCTTGAAAGAGAAAAAAAAAAAAAGATTGCTAAGATCCTATATATAACCATAAATTTAAAGGATACCTCTGTATAAATGTATTTATAATTTTCTCTAACACTCTCATTATAAATATCTTAAAGTTTCTTTTAATATAACCTTTCCTTTTTTTAAAATATACTTTTTATTGATTTCAGAAGAGGAAGGAAGAGGGAGAGATAGATAGAAACATCCATGATGTGAGAGAATCATTGATCAGCTGCCTTCTGCTGGCCCCCTACTGGGGATTGAGCCTGCAACCCCTGCATGTGCCCTTGACCAGAATTAAACCTGGGACCCTTCAGTCTGCAGGCAGACACTCTATCCACTGAGCCAAATCAGCTAGGGCCCTTCCTTCCTTCCCTTTTATTAACTTTTAACAATGACCATGATTTTTTCCCTCCCTCCCTCGCTTCCTTCCTTCCTTCCTTCCTTCCTTCCTTCCTTCCTTCCCTCCTTCCTTTCCTCCCTCCCCCCTTCCCTTCCATTACCATTGAGAGTATTATTTATATGCTATAGCTATCCACTTTTGCATTCAGCTTAGTCTCTGTCAGCCAAAACACAGTTTTAGGTTCCTTAGCAAGCAAACAAAATGCAAACCCCCAGTGTTGATAGAATATGTGAAGTGATGATGAAACATTCTTCAGGGTTTTTAAAAAAGTATTTTTCCATTTTTAAATGTATTTTTTAAAATTTCATCTAAAGAAACAAACTTTGATTTGATTAATAAGAAAAAGCCCTGCTATTATTATCATAGAACTCAAGATTTCGATCTTAGAACATTAGCTTTTATTGAGTTTGTTTTAAACAATAGGGGCAAGCATTTGGCCTATGGGGTCAAAGTAAGCTAAATAGTGGACTAAAGACAGGCCGGAGCACCAGGTGATCTCTCACATTCATTTCCAGCTCAGTAATTTCATTCACTGAAATACATTTATTTCATATCAGTCAAATACTAATTTTTCTAAATTTGGAAGAAAGAGCAATATGGAAAGGACATCTAATTTGCGAGGCTGTGGGTCAAAGACCTGTTGTTTGGTTACCTTTCCTGACTTCGCTTTGTCAGGGTTTTTCATGAACACATAGCACATTGTTCTGCATTCCATCGTAGACTTCCTCTATCTTTTCAAGGTACCTGTCCCTAGTGCCAGGTAGACTCATTACTCATAAAAATCTAGGTTATATTTTTTCTAGGAAAATTAATTACTTTATCCTGGCTGCATATGGTTAGCTTGTCAGCAGGAAAGCTTTAACATATTTTGGGCCATTTAAGCAGTCTTTTTTTCTCTTTCTGCACAAAGTAGTACACTAATGTAGGTTAAAATTAATGTATTTTGTAATACCAATGGTTTGCATAGGAGACTGGAGAATTCCTTCTCATGCTTATTGTGAAGTGCTAAATACTTAAGTTCATGATCATGAGTAAGGGCACAGACTGAAAGCAGATGCCGTGGGCTCAGTGTCCACCGTGGAAGACCACAAGTGTATGTACTCATGTGAGTGTTCTTTGCACATCTTATTATTCTAAAGGATATACTAAATGGAATAAAGTATCATGTGCAATTGCTCCAATATAATATGAATATCTACCATTTGCAATGTTTAAGTAAAAATAAAAATTTCAAGGAAGTAAGTCTATTTAAGAGCATTTTAAGACATGAAATGACTTTATGAGAAGTAATAATTGCTTAAGTCTACTTTGTGTGCTAGACATCCAATATCCAAACATAAGCTAATAGGACCTCTAAAATTGTCTTCTACAATTTTATATGACTTGTTTATTCTATAAAACCATGATTGGTAATGTTTCTTTTTACTTTAAAAAATGTCTTTTTTGAGCTTACAGTTTTTTACTCTCTTCTAGGGAAAAATATTATTTTCTCTAGACAGGAATTTGAAGACATTCTTTGAAGTCAAGAAATTTTAAGACATTCCTTTATACATACTTTGTAGCAGGGACTTATTATTAACTACATTAGTTGAGTTCTTGGAATCTTGCCTGTATACATATAAACAAACATTTCACATGTCAGGTGCCTGAGGAAAGTACTGTTATAAAGTAGACATTTATATTATTTGCTATAAAACTTTTCAGTCATTGTAAGGATTTGGTCCATTTGAAGATATATTTACAGAGTTATCTACTGAGAGCTACCTCTTTAATTGCTCAGTTCTTTTTAGATGAGTGTGCTGAATTATGCTGTTACATCCTTAAAGCAGTATCTGTATTATCCTATTGGATCTAATAAGTTTAGGCTTTTGTATGGCATATCTTATTTTAAATAACAAGCACTTATATTATTAGCAGATAGCTGTCTGTCTCCTTAACAGACATCCTGTGCACCTCACGAGGCATTGTTTTTTAGCCTTTCCTTTGGATCTGTGAATGGCCAACCTAGTCCCTGTTTTAACTCTGTCAGTTTCGGTCATTGTTTTTTTCCTGACCTTGCCTCAAACTGCTCTTGATGCTTATGATAGTAGTTGAAGTGCAAGAGTTATAACTATCACTGCCCCATCCATCTGTTCTAAGTCTGAAACTCTTAATACATTTGGCCAAGGAATTCATATATACCTTAAATGTCTTCAGCCTTCAGGTAAGTGGCTCTTCCCTTCACGTGTTGTTAGAACATGGGGAGTAGTTTAAGGCAAGAACTTGCTGACCCTCTTGCCCTTTTTGCATTTTTGTTTGTTTGTTTGTTTTTTGACACTTTCAACCCCCTACATTTCCAACATAGCAACCCTGAGTCCCAGACAGACCTGTGGCTTTGCACTGTTCTTGTCTCCTGTTATGCCCATGTTTCCTAACCCTAACGCTGCTAATTTAGGATATGTCAGGAGTGATTCTACTTTCTTGTGTTGCTGAAGAAAGTCAATTTAGTACAAATTGGGACCTCTCTAACAAGTATTGTTAGTCAGCAGTGCTTCAGAGGACAATAATTGCTATTTGAAAAAAAACACAAACCTTCTTTTATACCTTTCTGAATATGTTTTAAACATGACTCAGCATGTTTCAATTTTGAACAAAAAATTAATGATATGAATGCTTTGTAATTTTGCCTCTATATCCTTATTTTATTTTATTTCATTTTTTGTTAATCCTCACCTGAGGATATTTTTTCCATTGACTTTTAGAGAGAGTGGAAGGGAGGGGGAGAGATAGAGAGAGTGCGAAACATTGCTGTAAGAGAGACACATCAATGGGTTGCTTTCTGCACTCATCCCAACGAGGGCCGGGATCAAGCCTGCAACCGAGGTATGTGCTCTTAACTGGAATCGAACCTGAGACCCTTCAGTATGCGGACTGACGCTCCAACCACTGAGACAAACCGGCTAGGGCTGTTTCCTCTTTTTGAAATTTAGTTGTAAAAAATGAATGTACTTTATTACTTATTTAAGCTTTATCATTTAATTAAAGCTTTCTTTTCATTGAGCATCTAAATCTGTGTTGTGTCTTTTTTTTTTTTTTTGAGGGACAATTCTGGATTCCTAAGAAAAACAAACAGGGCTTTTCTCTTTTCATGCTATCAGTTTTAGGGGACATATTGCTTCTTCGGTACTGTCATACCAATAAATCATCCTAGATTACTTGCACTCTTACAGTACTAAAGTATACCATGCATTTTAAAGGAAATCTGCTATTTTCTTTTCAATCAGATGAGCAATGTGAAGAGACTGCGGCCGCGGCTCAGTGCTATTCTCTTTAAGCTTCAGTTTGAAGAGCAGGTGAATAACATCAAACCTGACATCATGGCTGTCAGCACTGCCTGCGAAGAGATAAAGAAGAGCAAAAGCTTTAGCAAGTTGCTGGAACTTGTATTGCTAATGGGAAACTACATGAATGCCGGCTCCCGGAATGCTCAAACCTTTGGATTTAACCTTAGCTCTCTCTGTAAAGTGAGTTGTTTTTTTTTTTCCTACTTTTTAAGCACATATTTGCCTGCACACTTAGTCATAGAATGTCAGCCCTGATTACATTATTTAAATCTTTTTGTTTTGGTGTGCTCATTATCAAGAACTTGAACTGAACCATGAACCCAAACCCAGAGTGAACTAAGCTAATTTACTCAACCTCTGAACTAAATCCAAATATTAATTTTCTGTGATCTGCAAATCCAACTGAAGGATTTTGTTTAATAACAAAATTATGTTGTAAACCTATGCTTTCTCAAAGTAATGAAATGGAACATCACAATATTATTTAAACCTAGTTGTCATTCAATTCAGTTACCTGTATATATGAAGGTATATATGTTGAGACTTGCTTAGGATTTCCACTAAAATTTTTACCTTTATTTAATTATTTCTTTGCATTTATATTTTTGCAAGCAGACTAAAGGGAGAGAAAAGTGAGATTGTTTTAGGTAAGGAGGAAATTATTCTATAAAGAGGAGTAAACATAACTCAGATTTTGAAATGTTTCTATCTAAATATAATTTTAGAAGATATGGAAATTGAGTAAGTTTAGAGAGTTTTTTTCTGCTGGGTTCAATGTTTTATGTAACAGAGCTCTTTCCTAAATAATGGGCCACTGTAATAGTGCTTTATTGATCTGCTTATAACAAATTCTTCTCAGTTACACATCACAAGAAAAGCTTTCTCTTGTTCTTGACCTGGTAACATCTACCCTCCCTGACTAAGGAATTTGATTATTGCTTTTGCCAGTTAGGAAGGGAAGGTGAAAAACAAGTTTGGCTTTAGCTGTGGGTTTGCTGAATAGTTAATCTCTTGGTACTTTTGTGACTTTGCTTACATGAGTTCCCAGACATAAACCTTCCACTAGTATCAGCGCCTTTTTATTTTCCTCTCCTTGCTTTCTTAGCCTTACATCTTCTGTGCAGATCTGTAACATGGATGATGTAATTCATAACACATGTATTGAAAACTGCACATTTATAGAGTGCCCAGTACTTGACCTGATCATCTCATTTAGTGTTTGTGATTAATACTTACTTAGCATGTGTGGAAGTTATATTTTTCATATTTAACACATTAAGTGTGATTAAATATTTTAATGGAGCTTATATACAAGAAAGTTAAGGCAGCAGAGTTGAGAGAGCCTAGCTCTGCTAAGGGAGACCAGATAAACATTCAGAGAGGGATACTAGTAGGAATCTGAACTGAATCTGGAAGAGTGAGTGGATGTTCCCTGAGAGAAAAAAGCATTCTAAGCAAGAATCAGCAGTTTGTATAAAAGCCTCTATCATGGCATGTGTTAGTACACGGAGTGATCCTGTACACCTGGAGCCTAAATGGGAGAGGAGTGGAGAAAATGGAAATTAGATAGTAAATTTGCCTAGATGGTGAAAAGCCTGAAATGCCACACCTTATGGTGAAGTTTTGATGGAGACATTATTTCTATAAGGCAGTGATGTTATCAGTTATCTTATAGGAAAATAATTTTAATAGCCATATGAAAAAAGTACTGTCAGTGCAGTCACTGTTTGCCAAACATGTCTATTTAAATTTAAATTAAGCCCGGCTGTTGTGGCTCAGTTAAGTGTCCGGCCCTTAAACCAAGAGTTGCTAGTTCCATTCAGGTCAAGGCACATGCCTGAGTTGCCAGCTTGAACTTCAGTAGGAGGCAGCCACTCCATGCTTCTCTCATCAATGTTTCTATTTCTGTCCCCCTTTCCCTTCTCTCTCTAAAATCATTAAATTTAAATTAATTAAAATTCAAATAAAATTAAAAATTTAATTTCTCGGTCACACTTGCCATGTTTCAAGTGAATCAGTATCCATACATGCTGGCAGTGAACATACAGCACATTTCTACCATCGCTGAAAGTTCTACTGGACAGCACTGGTTAGAGCAGTGGTTCTCAACCTTCTGGCCCTTTAAATACAGTTCCTCATGTTGTGACCCAACCATAAAATTATTTTCGTTGCTACTTCATAACTGTAATGTTGCTACTGTTATGAATCGTAATGTAAATATCTGATATGCAGGATGGTCTTAGGCGACCCCTGTGAAAGGGTCGTTCGACCGCCAAAGGTGTTGCGACCCACAGGTTGAGAACCGCTGGGTTAAAGGGTGCCTGGGAGAGACTAGGTCATTGACAGCATGTGATCTAGGAGCATGTCAGAGAAAATGTAGCTGAGCAGATAGAGAGGCAGGGCATTGTGAGATGAAGGGGAAAAGGGGAGGGTCAAAGATACTCCAAAGATACTGATATGTTTGAAGTGGTTGCTCAAAAAAGAATGAGGCTGCTTTTGGTGTTTCCTTCCCCTTGTTTACCTCAGTATCTTAAAGGGCATCTGATTGATGTGCCTTATTCAGTTATGTAGCAAATGTTTAGTGTCTAGTCTAGTACATTATAGTCATTGTGCTTTGAGATGATGGTGGACCCAGCTAAAGTAGTGATAGAGAGTTTTTAGGTAGAATGGGACAAAGGGTGGAGGGGGAATGTACACATTTAAGGAACATCTAGGGAATTGTTAGGGAATGGGGATTATGAACTTGGAAGCTAAAGGACAAAGATGGAAGCTGTACTGCCAGTTTTTGGGGAAGCAAAGGAAGAAAAAACAGGATGCAGATCAAGGTGGGGCAGAAGTTCACAACTACAAGAGATTGTTTCATGGTGCTAAGTGTCTGTTGCTCTTCAGATTTTGCATCTCAAAACTATAGCCAACTCACAGAGTTGACCACATACCCTCCCTTCTTGCTTCCTCAAAAGACAGTTGTCCAGGAGAGCTTAGGTCTGATTAATGAGGTGGAATAGCCTAATACAGTGCTTGGTACATAGTAAATATTCAATAAATAGTGGTTGAATGAATGACACTACAGTAGACACAGTCTTGTGTCTTAGTTATTATGTAGTTGAAAATAGACATCTCATATTCAGATATAGTCATTGATGCCTAGTAATTTTAAAATATTTTACAAATGCAATGCATGCTGTTACTATTTTACTACAGTCATTCTACAAACCGGCTAATCTGTCTCCAGATAATAGAGTTGACTGTATTTTTAGGCAGTGAGATTGGATATTTTAATCATCCCTCTTAGGAGACTTCTGTAGTGCAAGAAACAAAATAAATACTAGAACTTCATACTTTTTATTAGCCTACACATCAAATTGAAAGCATATATTGAACAAGATGATATCACATCATGTTGTGTGTGTGTTTTTTTTATCAGAAGTAGCAGCTTGATCTTTGACAATTATTGAATTTTCACACTGACTATAAAGCATTTGGTTTGATCATAAGCCCCTGCGCAAGGAATTCCAAATTTACTTGACAGTTGAAAGACAGGATTATATTTTAATCTGTTAAAACATGCTGGGTGATCCTGTGACATATAATATTCTATATCCAAAATTTTTACTTATAAATGTCCTTTGTACATTTAGCTCACATCTGAAAAGTGCATGAAATTTTGTATTAAATTATTAACTTTGCACAGGTTAGAATAATTACATGAATTTTGAAATCTATATGCATTGTATTTTATTTTGAGTGCTATATTATATCTTTGTATACACTTGTAATTGAGATGGCTAACTAAAATAACTCGAGTTCAGAGAGAGAAAAGGGTTTGTCTACTTCCACCCCAAAGATTAGATATGGCTATGATAAATAAATATAAAAGTGAAAAATTAGACATAAGGTAAACATAAACTAGAATCTGTTATTAAGATGTAAATGAAAATTAAGGTAGATGCATGGGTTTGAGGCTTTCTTTTGGTAAAAATGAAGTGCAAACATGGTGATGAAATGTTTCATGATCTAAAAATAGTAAATAGTGGTTTCTCTGATTAGCCAAAGCTGAACTTGGTAGAAAATTTTGCATGTGTATTGTTAAAAAAAAAAAAATATGGTGTGGAGCTATGTTCTTATAAATTATAAGTGAAAAAAATCCATTACAACTATCTCCCTACCCTCTCTCCCCCTTTCTAATCCTCTACAAATATGTATAAAGGGCCTGTTACGCTTAACACTCCAAGAGAACCCTCATAGTAAATGAGATACAAATGTGGTCTTTAATTGCAGTAATTCTACTTTTAGTTTAAGTAAAATGGATTAAGTACCTTGCTTTCTGATGGCACGGCTTTTCAAATAGATTAACCTTAGACTTGTATTTTAGGACAATGAATGGACTACTTCTCATTCATGAAAGTCCTTGAAAGCTACGACTAGACCTTAGATAAAAACTGGATAATAGATAAAATGAGGTTATATAATTTTTTTAGGAGCTTTATTGATTAAAAGCAAATATATATTTTTAGAAATTTCATCAGCAAATGGTAGGTGCTTGGTAACCAAGGTGCCTACCTTGAAAAAAGTTATATGTGGTTTGTGTTGAAGTTTGTTCTCTAAAAAACCTGTTGGTAGGGCCAAGGTCTTTTTTCCCCCAAGTAGATCTAGCAAAAGAATAAGTTGACCCAACCATCAAAGTTGAACACCTTATTAAAATATACTGTATGAGATGATTTTAACTTGTAAATATAAAAACTAATGTTATCAACCCACATGCAGTAACTATAACATGTGTTTAGTAATGTTTACTAATGTCTAATGAGGGGTGTGATTTCTAAATAACAAATAATCTCAGAAAATACAACTGAATTATCCTATATAATAAAGAGCTAATATGCAAATGGTCATCACACCCTCACGCTGGGGCCAGGGAACCTGAGGCTGCACCCCCTGCCCCTTTACGGGGCTTGACAGGGGTAGGGCCAGCCAGGTCTGAGTCTCACGCGATTTTGAGGCCACGCTCGGGTGGGCGGGACTTGACTCGGTCCCGCGGCGTGCCCCAGACTCTGACAGGAGGGTGATTTTCATATACATTTTACTAATTTTCTTTCATCTCTGACACTTCTATTATAGAGAAAGGGCAAATAGCAATATTAAAATATTTCCTCTAATTAAATTCCTTTACTGTGCATGAATTTTGTGCACCAGGGCACTAGTGTAGTTATATAAGGTAGCACTTTGTTCTAGGTAATTATACTTACTTCCTACATTAGAATAATAGATATAAATTTTGTAAGAGTGTACCAACTGTAATAACTAATTTTTATCAGTATTTGTGCTGTTATTTACGGAGAAAATTGTAGAAACAAGTAACGATTGATTCTGCTATAAATTTATCCATAGTATCACTTAGAAGAGAATTCCTATCCTCTGTGGGAATAGAGCATGTGGTAAGTTCATCTCAGAGAGAACTCATCAAAGGGTGCACAGTTTAGGCTGTAGGGTAGGAGTTAGGTGCTAAACAGGTATGTGTGTGTGGCTTGGAAGACTGATTTTTGTCTTTTGTTTAATTTTCTCTTTTCTAGTGTATACAGATTTTATCTGATCTTCTATATATTCCTTTTACAAGTACAGGTCACAATTGATTAACTTCACCAAACTTCGGATGGGGAACTCTTTTTCCCCTTTTTTTATTGTCTCCACCAACTCTAGTGATTTCTTGAAGTTGTGAACAGCTCCTCTTTTAGGACCCTGACTCTGAACCCAGAGTGCCCTTTAAGAAATACTCATATATCAGACCCACATCAGATTAGCATGTATTGATGTGCATCTGGCACTTTTTGAAAAAAGGTCCCCAGGTGATTTTTATGCACAGACTGAACTGAGAATCACTTTATGTGTCTTCTGCCCTACTTACTTTTCCCAGCATACAAGACCCTTGATTGGTTATCTGGAACCAACCAACAAACATAAACAAGTAAAACCTAACCAACACAAAAACAAAACAAAAAAGAAACAACTCTACTTCTTCACTTTAGGATGAGTGGTGAAAATATTTCCAAAAACTGCTGCTTCTCTTTATTGCCAAGCTGAGTACTATCATGAGGCTGGAGGAGTGAAAGTAATATGAATTTCAGGCACACAGTGGAACTGAAATAAGTTGATGGTCAGTGTCCTGAGTTACTTTGCAGGGTTCTGCCTTGTACAGGTGAAGTTTTCATCGAAGGATGCACAGTCCTGGGGTTGTGGGACAAATACAGGAGTCAAATACATTTACCTGTTATAGGCAGTTTGTATTTTGCCTACCTATACAGTCACACAGGTTAATATTGTGAATCATTTTTTGTGAAATTTTGATTCTTGTATGTCACCTTTTCCTTTACTCTATGAAATTAGTTTTAACAAAGTTCTCTGCCAAACAAATCCATTGTTCCATCTGCAGTCAATGTTTTAGAAGAACTTGAGAAAATTTTTTATTCTTTATCAAATTGGCAAAATCACACTAGTAAATTTTGGCACCCTTTGAATGTAAAGCAGTTTTTGGCCAAAGACTTGCAGATAACAAATGCCATTCTTATTTTACATTCAGCCAATTAAATCACTGAAATACTGACTTCCAAAGCAATGTGAAACTATTTAGAATTCTTAAACCCTTTGACTCATTCATTAACACATGTAATGTATGGCATTTTCCAAGAAACATTTAATTGGCTTTAGTAACTAGTGTTTTTGTGTATGTATATGTGTGTATGTGTATATATATATATTGATTTCAGAGAGGAAGGGAGAAAGAGATAGAAGTATCAATGATGAGAGAGAATAATTGGTCGGCTTCCTCCTACATGCCCCTCGCTAGGGATGGAGCCAGCAACCTGGGCATGTGTCTTGGCCTGAATCAAACCATGACCTCCTAGTTCATAGGTTGATGCTCAACCACTTAACCACACCATCAGGCCTAACTAGTGTTTTTGATAAATTTTATTCATATTACCTCTGTTTGGTTTTTCAATTGCTATTAAACATTGTAAATTAGAATTATTCTTTTAATGGAATTACAAAAGACAGAGTGGCTTTGCTTACAGTCAGTGAAGCCACTTGTGTGCTATAGCTCCTGGCTCTTATTACAAGCATTGCTAATCTGTTACACTTCCTTTCTCCCAAACACACAGCCATAGAGCTCCCCTCAACACCTCACTTAATAACAGCTCTACAAATGAAAGGTAAGATATAAGTCTTACCTTTCACCCCTGATTTTTGTGTTTTACAAATGAAAAATCCAAAATTAAATGGCATGTTCCATTTTTTATACTCTAAGAAGCTTCATATCTAGGTCTCTTTATCAAGGATCTGAATTTTTTCTAGATTTTGTGCATCATAGGCAAAACATGTAACATGGTCTACACTTACCAATGGTATTTATAAATATTTATTCTTAGATGGTGGGGAAGAACATGGTGATGAAATAGATATATACCGAAACCAGACAAAGGCATTACAATACGAGGCAACTTTAGCTTAATAGCATTCGTAAACATAGGTGCAAAAATTATCAACATATTACAAAGCAAAACTAACTATATTTAAAAAGTATAGCCCATGACTAAATGGGAAGTATTTCGGGTATGAATGGCTAGTTCAACATTTGAAGATCAGTAATGCAATCCATCATCACATCAACAGGTTAAAAAGGAAAAATCATTTGAATATATCAAATATGAAGAAAAGTCATCTGATAAATTATATTATCTGTTCATATAAACTCTCAGCAAACTGGAAATAGAGGGGAAGTTTCTCAGGTTGATGAAGAATACCTACAAAAACTACAGCTGGCATCATATTTAACAGTAAAGAACAATGTTTTCCCCCTAAGATAGGGAACAAAGGAAGGGTCTCTCCTCTCACCATTCCTGATCAACATTTTACTGGAAATACTAGCTAATGCAATAAGGCTAGAAAATAAAAGATATATGGACTTAAAAGAAATAAATAAAACTATCTTTGTTTATA